>NC_041046.1:36551433-36905086 GCF_900634775.1 Gouania willdenowi
ATTTTGGAGGATTTTTGTTTTTTTGTCATTTTTTGTGCCTTACTGCTTTCTTAGCCCTGTTTAAGTATGTGCATTATATTTGCAGTAGTTTTTTAGGGTCTAATGATGGCCCTAACTCAATTTTTTTTTTTTGAAATTTTTTGCAAAAATATGCCTTGTTATAGCCTTACTTTTGATTTTGGAGGAATTTTGTTTTTTAATCATTTTTTGTGCCTTACTGCTTTCTTAGCCCTGTTTAAGTATGTGCATTATATTTGCAGTAGTTTTTAGGGTCTAATGATGGTCCTAACTCAATTTTTTTTTTTTGGAAATTTTTAAAAAAAATAGCCTTGTTATAGCCTTACTTTTGATTTTGGTGATTTTCTGTTTTTGTGGTCATTTTTTGTGCCTTACTGCTTCTGTTCCTATGTTAAGTATGTGCATGATATTTGCAGTAGTTTTAGGGTCTAATGATGGTCCTAACTCAATTTTTTTTTTTTTGAAATTTTTTGAAAAACTATGCCTTGTTATAGCCTTCTTTTGATTTTGGAAGATTTTTGTTGTTTTGTCATTTTTTTGTGCCTTACTGCTTTCTTAGCCCTGTTTAAGTAATGTGCATTATAGTTGAAGTAGTGTTTAGGTCGAATGATGGCCAATCAATTTTTTTTTTTAAATTTTTGTAAAAATATGCCTTGTTATAGCCTTACTTTTGATTTTGTAAGATCTTTGGTTTTTTGTCATTTTTTGTGCCTTACTGCTTTCTTAGCCGTGTTTAAATATGTGCATTATATTTGCAGTAGTTTTTAGGGTCTAATGATGGTCCTAACTCAATTTTTTTTTTTGGAAATTTATAAAAAAATATGCCTTGTTATAGCCTTACTTTTGATTTTGGGTGATTTTTGTTTTTTTGTCATTTTTTGTGCCTTACTGCTTTCTTAGCCCTGTTTAAGTATGTGCATTATATTTGCAGTAGTATTTAGGGTCTAATGATGGCCCTAACTCAATTTTTTTTTTTTGAAATTTTTTGCAAAAATATGCCTTGTTATAGCCTTACTTTTGATTTTGGAGGATTTTTGTTTTTTTGTCATTTTTTTGGTGCCTTACTGCTTTCTTAGCCCTGTTTAAATATGTGCATTATATTTGCAGAGGTTTTAGGGTCTAATGATGTCCTAACTCAATTTTTTTTTTTGTAATTTTTAAAAAAATATGCCTTGTTATAGCCTTACTTTTGATTTTGGGTGATTCTGGTTTTTTGTCATTTTTTGTGCATTACTGCTTTCTGTGTCCTATTTAAGTATGTGCATGATATTTGCAGTAGTTTTAGGGTCTAATGATGGTCCTAACTCAATTTTTTTTTTTTTGAAATTGTTGAAAAACTATGTCTTGTTATAGCCTACGTTTGATTTTGGAAGATTTTTGTTTTTTGTCATTTTTTGTGCCTTAACTTGCTTTCTTATCCCTGTTTAAGTATGTGCATTATATTTGAAGTAGTTTTTAGGGTCTAATGATGGTCCTAACTCAATTTTTTTTTTTTTTGAAATTTTTGTAAAAATATGCCTTGTATGCCTTACTTTTGATTTTGTAAGATTTTTGGATTTTTGTCATTTTTTGTGCCTTACTGCTTTCTTAGCCCTGTTTAAGTATGTGCATTATATTTGCAGTAGTTTTTAGGGTCTAATGATGGTCCTAACTCAAATTTTTTTTTTGAAATTTTTGAAAAAATATGCCTTGTTATAGCCTACTTTTTATTTTGGGGTGATTTTTTTATTTTTGTCATTTTTTGTGCTTTACTGCTTTCTTTGCCTATTCTAAGTATGTGCATTATATTTGCAGTAGTATTTAGGGTCTAATGATGGTCCTAACTCAATTTTAATTTTTGAAATTTTTGAAAATTATGCCTTGTTATAGCCTTACTTTTGATTTTGGAGGATTTTTGTTTTTTTGTCATTTTTTTGTGCCTTACTGCTTTCTTTGTCCTATTTAAGTATGTGCATGATTTTGCAGTAGTTTTTAGGGTCTAATGATGGTCCTAACTCAATTTTTTTTTTTTTTGAAATTTTTGAAAACTATGCCTTGTTATAGCCTTACTTTTGATTTTGTAAGATTTTTGTTTTTTGTCATTTTTGTGCCTTACTGCTTTCTTATCCCTGTTTAAGTATGTGCATTATATTTGAAGTAGTTTTTAGGGTCTATGATGGTCCTAACTCAATTTTTTTTTTTTTAAATTTTTGTAAAAATATGCCTTGTTATAGCCTTACTTTTGATTTTGTAGATCTTTGGTTTTTGTCATTTTTTGTGCCTTACTGCTTTCTTAGCCGTGTTTAAATATGTGCATTATATTTGCAGTAGTTTTTAGGGAATAATGATGGTCCTAACTCAATTTTTTTTTTTTTGGAAATTTTTGTAAAAATATGCCTTGTTATAGCCTTACTTTTGATTTTGTAAGATTTTTGGTTTTTTGTCATTTTTTGTGCCTTACTGCTTACTTATCCATGTTTAAGTATGTGCATTATATTTGAAGTGGTTTTTAGGGTCTAATGATGGTACTAACCTCAATTTTTTTTTTTTTTTAAATTTTTTGTAAAATATGCCTTGTTATAGCCTTACTTTTGATTTTGTAAGATTTTTGTTTTTTTTGTCATTTTTTTGACTTTACTACTGCTTTTTTAGCCCTGTTTAAGTATGTGCATTATATTTGAAGTAGTTTTTAGGGTCTAATGATGGTCCTAACTCAATTTTTTTTTTTTGAAATTTTTGTAAAACAATGCCTTGTTATAGCCTTACTTTTGATTTTGTAAGATTTTTTGTTTTTTGTCATTTTTTGTGCCTTACTGCGTTCTTAGCCCTGTTTAAGCCCTGTTTAAGTATGTGCATTATATTTGCATATTTTTAATTTTGATTTTGGAGGATTTTTGTTTTTTGTCATTTTTTGTGCCTTACTGCTTTCTTAGCCCTGTTTAAGTATGTGCATTATATTTGCAGTAGTTTTTAGGGTCTAATGATGGCCCTAACTCAATTTTTTTTTTTTGAAATTTTTTGCAAAAATATGCCTTGTTATAGCCTTACTTTTGATTTTGGAGGATTTTTGTTTTTTTGTCATTTTTTGTGCCTTACTGCTTTCTTAGCCCTGTTTAAGTATGTGCATTATATTTGCAGTAGTTTTTAGGGTCTAATGATGGTCCTAACTCAATTTTTTTTTTTTGGAAATTTTTAAAAAAATATGCCTTGTTATAGCCTTACTTTTGATTTTGGGTGATTTCTGTTTTTTGTCATTTTTTGTGCCTTACTGCTTTCTGTGTCCTATTTAAGTATGTGCATGATATTTGCAGTAGTTTTTAGGGTCTAATGATGGTCCTAACTCAATTTTTTTTTTTTGAAATTTTTGAAAAACTATGCCTTGTTATAGCCTTACTTTTGATTTTGGAAGATTTTTGTTTTTTGTCATTTTTTGTGCCTTACTGCTTTCTTATCCCTGTTTAAGTATGTGCATTATATTTGAAGTAGTTTTTAGGGTCTAATGATGGTCCTAACTCAATTTTTTTTTTTTTAAATTTTTGTAAAAATATGCCTTGTTATAGCCTTACTTTTGATTTTGTAAGATCTTTGGTTTTTGTCATTTTTTGTGCCTTACTGCTTTCTTAGCCGTGTTTAAATATGTGCATTATATTTGCAGTAGTTTTTAGGGAATAATGATGGTCCTAACTCAATTTTTTTTTTTTTTGGAAATTTTTGTAAAAATATGCCTTGTTATAGCCTTACTTTTGATTTTGTAAGATTTTTGGTTTTTTGTCATTTTTTGTGCCTTACTGCTTTCTTATCCCTGTTTAAGTATGTGCATTATATTTGAAGTAGTTTTTAGGGTCTAATGATGGTCCTAACTCAATTTTTTTTTTTTGAAATTTTTGAAAAAATATGCCTTGTTATTGCCTTACTTTTGATTTTGGAGGATTTTTGTTTTTTGTCATTTTTTGTGCCTTACTGCTTTCTTAGCCCTGTTTAAGTATGTGCATTAGATTTGCAGTAGTTTTTAGGGTCTAATGATGGTCCTAACTCAATTTTTTTTTTTTTTTGAAATTTTTGAAAAAATTTGCCTTGTTATAGCCTTACATTTTATTTTGAAAGATTTTTGTTTTTTGTCATTTTTTGTGCCTTACTGCTTTCTTAGCCCTGTTAAGTATGTGCAATATATTTGCAGTAGTTTTTAGGGTCTAATGATGGTCCTAACTCAATTTTTTTTTTTTTGAAATTTTTAAAAAAATATGCCTTGTTATAGCCTTACTTTTGGTTTTGGAAGATTTTTGTTTTTTGTCATTTTTTGTGCCTTACTGCTTACTTATCCATGTTTAAGTATGTGCATTATATTTGAAGTGGTTTTTAGGGTCTAATGATGGTACTAACTCAATTTTTTTTTTTTTGAAATTTTTGTAAAAATATGCCTTGTTATAGCCTTACTTTTGATTTTGGAAGATTTTTGTTTTTTGTCAATTTTTGTGCCTTACTGCTTTTTTATTCCTGTTTAAGTATGTGCATTATATTTGAAGTAGTTTTTAGGGTCTAATGATGGTCCTAACTCAATTTTTTTTTTTTTTAAATTTTTGTAAAAATATGCCTTGTTATAGCATTACTTTTGATTTTGTAAGATTTTTGTTTTTTTTGTCATTTTTTGTGCCTTACTGCTTTCTTAGCCGTGTTTAAATATGTGCATTATATTTGCAGTAGTTTTTAGGGAATAATGATGGTCCTAACTCAATTTTTTTTTTTTGGAAATTTTTGAAAAAATATGCCTTGTTATAGCCTTACTTTTTATTTTGGAAGATTTTTGTTTTTTGTCATTTTTTGTGCCTTACTGCTTTCTTAGCCCCGTTTAAGTATGTGCAATATTTTTGCAGTAGTTTTTAGGGTCTAATGATGGTCCTAACTCAATTTTTTTTTTTTTTAATTTTTTGAAAAAATATGCCTTGTTATACTTTTGATTTTGGAGGATTTTTGTTTTTTGTCATTTTTTGTGCCTTACTGCTTTCTTAGCCCTGTTTAAGTATGTGCATTATATTTGCAGTAGTATTTAGGGTCTAATGATGGTCCTAACTCAATTTTTTTTTTTTGAAATTTTTTGCAAAAATATGCCTTGTTATAGCCTCACTTTTGATTTTGGAGGATTTTTGTTTTTTGTCATTTTTTGTGCCTTACTGCTTTCTTAGCCCTGTTTAAGTATGTGCATTATATTTGCAGTAGATTTTAGGGTCTAATGATGGTCCTAACTCATTTTTTTTTTTGGAATTTTTTAAAAAAATATGCCTTGTTATGGCCTTACTTTTGATTTTGGGTGATTTCTGTTTTTTGTCATTTTTTGTGCCTTACTGCTTTCTGTGTCCTATTTAAGTATGTGCATGATATTTGCAGTAGTTTATAGGGTCTAATGATGGTCCTAACTCAATTTTTTTTTTTTTTTAAATATTTGAAAAAATATGCCTTGTTATAGCCTTACTTTTGATTTTGGAAGATTTTTGTTTTTTGTCAATTTTTGTGCCTTACTGCTTTTTTATTCCTGTTTAAGTATGTGCATTATATTTGAAGTAGTTTTTAGGGTCTAATGATGGTCCTAACTCAATTTTTTTTTTTTTAAATTTTTGTAAAAATATGCCTTGTTATAGCCTTACTTTTGATTTTGTAAGATTTTTGTTTTTTTGTCATTTTTTGTGCCTTACTGCTTTCTTAGCCGTGTTTAAATATGTGCATTATATTTGCAGTAGTTTTTAGGGAATAATGATGGTCCTAACTCAATTTTTTTTTTTTGGAAATTTTTGAAAAAATATGCCTTGTTATAGCCTTACTTTTTATTTTGGAAGATTTTTGTTTTTTGTCATTTTTTGTGCCTTACTGCTTTCTTAGCCCCGTTTAAGTATGTGCAATATATTTGCAGTAGTTTTTAGGATCTAATGATGGTCCTAACTCAATTTTTTTTTTTTTAATTTTTTGAAAAAATATGCCTTGTTATAGCCTTACTTTTGATTTTGGAAGATTTTTGTTTTTTGTCATTTTTTGTGCCTTACTGCTTTCTTAGCCCTGTTTAAGTATGTGCATTATATTTGCAGTAGTATTTAGGGTCTAATGATGGTCCTAACTCAATTTTTTTTTTTTGAAATTTTTTGCAAAAATATGCCTTGTTATAGCCTCACTTTTGATTTTGGAGGATTTTTGTTTTTTTGTCAATTTTTGTGCCTTACTGCTTTCTTAGCCCTGTTTAAGTATGTGCATTATATTTGCAGTAGATTTTAGGGTCTAATGATGGTCCTAACTCATTTTTTTTTTTTGGAATTTTTTAAAAAAATATGCCTTGTTATGGCCTTACTTTTGATTTTGGGTGATTTCTGTTTTTTGTCATTTTTTGTGCCTTACTGCTTTCTGTGTCCTATTTAAGTATGTGCATGATATTTGCAGTAGTTTTTAGGGTCTAATGATGGTCCTAACTCAATTTTTATTTTTTTGAAATTTTTGAAAAAATATGCCTTGTTATAGCCTTACTTTTGATTTTGGAAGATTTTTGGTTTTTTGTCATTTTTTGTGCCTTACTGCTTTCTTAGCCCTGTTTAAGTATGTGCATTATATTTGAAGTAGTTTTTAGGGTCTAATGATGGTCCTAACTCAATTTTTTTTTTTTTAAATTTTTGTAAAAATATGCCTTGTTATATATAGCCTTACTTTTGATTTTGTAAGATCTTTGGTTTTTTGTCATTTTTGTGCCTTACTGCTTTCTTAGCCGTGTTTAAATATGTGCATTATATTTGCAGTAGTTTTTAGGGAATAATGATGGTCCTAACTCAATTTTTTTTTTTTGAAATTTTTTGTAAAAATATGCCTTGTTATAGCCTTACTTTTGATTTTGGAGGATTTTTTGTTTTTTGTCATTTTTTGTGCCTTACTGCTTTCTTAGCCCTGTTTAAGTATGTGCATTATATTTGCAGTAGTTTTTAGGGTCTAATGATGGTCCTAACTCAATTTTTTTTTTTGGAATTTTTAAAAAAAATATGCCTTGTTATGGCCTTACTTTTGATTTTGGGTGATTTCTGTTTTTTGTCATTTTTTGTGCCTTACTGCTTTCTGTGTTCTATTTAAGTATGTGCATGATATTTGCAGTAGTTTTTAGGGTCTAATGATGGTCCTAACTCAATTTTTTTTTTTTTGAAATTTTTGAAAAAATATGCCTTGTTATAGCCTTACTTTTGATTTTGGAAGATTTTTGTTTTTTGTCATTTTTTGTGCCTTACTGCTTTCTTATCCCTGTTTAAGTATGTGCATTATATTTGAAGTAGTTTTTAGGGTCTAATGATGGTCCTAACTCAATTTTTTTTTTTTAAATTTTTGTAAAAATATGCCTTGTTATAGCCTTACTTTTGATTTTGTAAGATCTTTGGTTTTTTGTCATTTTTTGTGCCTTACTGCTTTCTTAGCCGTGTTTAAATATGTGCATTATATTTGCAGTAGTTTTTAGGGAATAATGATGGCCCTAACTCAATTTTTTTTTTTTTTGGAAATTTTTGTAAAAATATGCCTTGTTATAGCCTTACTTTTGATTTTGTAAGATTTTTGGTTTTTTGTCATTTTTAGTGCCTTACTGCTTTCTTAGCCCTGTTTAAGTATGTGCAAAATATTTGCAGTAGTTTTTAGGGTCTATTGATGGTTCTAACTCAATTTTTTTTTTTTTTGAAATTTTTTAAAAAATATGCCTTGTTATAGCCTTACTTTTGGTTTTGAAGATTTTTGTTTTTTGTCATTTTTTGTGCCTTACTGCTTACTTATCCATGTTTAAGTATGTGCATTATATTTGAAGTGGTTTTTAGGGTCTAATGATGGTACTAACTCAATTTTTTTTTTTTGAAATTTTTGTAAAAATATGCCTTGTTATAGCCTTACTTTTGATTTTGTAAGATTTTTGTTTTTTTGTCATTTTTTGTACCTTACTGCTTTTTTAGCCCTGTTTAAGTATGTGCATTATATTTGAAGTAGTTTTTAGGGTCTAATGATGGTCCTAACTCAATTTTTTTTTTTTGAAATCTTTGAAAAAATATGCCTTGTTATAGCCTTACTTTTTATTTTGGAAGATTTTTGTTTTTTGTCATTTTTTGTGCCTTACTGCTTTCTGTGCCCTATTTAAGTATGTGCATGATATTTGCAGTAGTTTTTAGGGACTAATGATTGTCCTAACTCAATTTTTTTTTTTTGGAAATTTTTGGTGCCTTACTGCTTTCTTAGCCCCGTTTAAGTATGTGCAATATATTTGCAGTAGTTTTTAGGGTCTAATGATGGTCCTAACTCAATTTTTTTTTTTTTGAATTTTTTGAAAAAATATGCCTTGTTATTGCCTTACTTTTGATTTTGGAGGATTTTTGTTTTTTGTCATTTTTTGTGCCTTACTGCTTTCTTAGCCCTGTTTTAGTATGTGCATTATATTTGAAGTAGTTTTAGGGGTCTAATGATGGTCCTAACTCAATTTTTTTTTTTGAAATTTTGTAAAACAATGTCTTGTTATAGCCTTACTTTCGATTTTGTAAGATTTTTGTTTTTTGTCATTTTTTGTGCCTTACTGCGTTCTTAGCCCTGTTTAAGTATGTGCATTATATTTGAAGTAGTTTTTAGGGTCTAATGATGGTCCTAACTCAATTTTTTTTTTTTTTGAAATTTTTGAAAAAATTTGCCTTGTTATAGCCTTACTTTTGATTTTGGGTGATTTCTTTTTTTTTGTCATTTTTTGTGCCTTACTGCTTTTTGTGCCCTATTTAAGTATGTGCAATATATTTGCAGTAGTTTTTAGGGTCTAATGATAGTCCTAACTCAATTTTTTTTTTTTTGAAATTTTTGAAAAAATATGCCTTGTTATAGCCTTACTTTTGATTTTGTAAGATTTTTGTTTTTTTGTCATTTTTTGTGCCTTACTACTTTCTTAGCCCTGTTTAAGTATGTGCATTATATTTGCAGTAGTTTTTAGGGACTAATGATTGTCCTAAATCAATTTTTTTTTTTTGGGAAATTTATGAAAAAATATGCCTTGTTATAGCCTTACTTTTTATTTTGGAAGATTTTTGTTTTTTGTCATTTTTTGTGCCTTACTGCGTTCTTAGCCCTGTTTAAGTATGTGCATTATATTTGCAGTAGTTTTTAGGGTCTAATGATGGTCCTAACTCATTTTTTTTTTTTTTTGAAATTTTTGAAAAAATATGCCTTGTTATAGCCTTACTTTTGATTTTGGAAGATTTTTGGTTTTTTGTCATTTTTTGTGCCTTACTGCGTTCTTAGCCCTGTTTAAGTATGTGCATTATATTTGAAGTAGTTTTTAGGGTCTAATGATGGTCCTAACTCAAATTTTTTTTTTCTGAAATTTTTTAAAAAATATGCTTTGTTATAGCTTTTTTATTTTGGAGGATGTTTGTTTCATGTCATTTTTTGTGCCTTACTGCTTTCTTAGCCTTGTTTAAGTATGTGCATTATATTTGAAGTAGTTTTTAGGGTCTAATGATGGTCCTAACTCAATTTTTTTTTTTTGGAAATTTTTTGTGCCTTACTGCTTTCTTAGCCCCGTTTAAGTATGTGCATTATATTTGAAGTAGTTTTTAGGGTCTAATGATGGTCCTAACTCAATATTTTTTTTTTTGAATTTTTTGAAAAAATATGCCTTGTTATAGCCTTACTTTGATTTTGGAGGATTTTTGTTTTTTGTCATTTTTGTGCCTTACTGCTTTCTTAGCCCTGTTTTAGTATGTGCATTATATTTGAAGTAGTTTTTAGGGTCTAATGATGGTCCTAACTCAATTTTTTTTTTTTGAAATTTTTGTAAAACAATGCCTTGTTATAGCCTTACTTTTGATTTTGTAAGATTTTGGTTTTTTGTCATTTTTGTGCCTTACTGCGTTCTTAGCCCTGTTTAAGTATGTGCATTATATTTGAAGTAGTTTTTAGGGTCTAATGATGGTCCTAACTCAATTTTTTTTTTTGGAAATTTTTTTGTGCTTACTGCTTTCTTAGCCCCGTTTAAGTATGTGCATTATATTTGAAGTAGTTTTTAGGGTCTAATGATGGTCCTAACTCAATTTTTTTTTTTTGAATTTTTTGAAAAAATATGCCTTGTTATAGCCTTACTTTTGATTTTGGAGGATTTTTGTTTTTTGTCATTTTTTGTGCCTTACTGCTTTCTTAGCCCTGTTTTAGTATGTGCATTATATTTGAAGTAGTTTTTAGGGTCTAATGATGGTCCTAACTCAATTTTTTTTTTTTTGAAATTTTTGTAAAACAATGCCTTGTTATAGCCTTACTTTTGATTTTGTAAGATTTTTGGTTTTTTGTCATTTTTTGTGCCTTACTGCGTTCTTAGCCCTGTTTAAGTATGTGCATTATATTTGAAGTAGTTTTTAGGGTCTAATGATGGTCCTAACTCAATTTTTTTTTTTTTTTGAAATTTTTGAAAAAATTTGCCTTGTTATAGCCTTACTTTTGATTTTGTAAGATTTTTGTTTTTTTGTCATTTTTTGTGCCTTACTACTTTCTTAGCCCTGTTTAAGTATGTGCATTATATTTGCAGTAGTTTTTAGGGACTAATGATTGTCCTAAATCAATTTTTTTTTTTGGGAAATTTATGAAAAAATATGCCTTGTTATAGCCTTACTTTTTATTTTGGAAGATTTTTGTTTTTTGTCATTTTTTGTGCCTTACTCCTTTCTGTGCCCTATTTAAGTATGTGCATGATATTTGCAGTAGTTTTTAGGGTCTAATGATGGTCCTAACTCAATTTTTTTTTTTTTGAAATTTTTGAAAAAATATGCCTTGTTATAGCCTTACTTTTGATTTTGGAAGATTTTTGTTTTTTGTCATTTTTTGTGCCTTACTGCTTTCTTAGCCCTGTTTAAGTATGTGCAATATATTTGCAGTAATTTTTAGGGTCTAATGATTGTCATAACTCAATTTTTTTTTTTTTGAAATTTTTGAAAAATATGCCTAAAAACTTGAAACGCCTTACCTTTGTGTCAAGGCGGGAGAAAAAATTTCAAACACCTCGAAATGAAGGTAAGGTCATAGTAAGGCATAAAAACAGGCGAAAAATTTTCAAACGCCTTGAAACAGAGGTAAGGCTATAGTAAGGCATGAAAATGGGCGACAAAATTTCAAGCTCCTCGAAACGAAGGTAAGGGTATAGTAAGGCATAAAAACGGGCAAAAAAAATTCCAACTCCTCGAAACAAAAGAAAAGCTATAGTAAGGCAAAAAAACGGGAGAAAAAAATTCAAACACCTCGAAATGAAGGTAAGGCAAAAGAAAGGCAAAAAAAATGAGGGAAAATTTTTCAAACACCTCGAAACGGAGGTAAGGCTATAAGGCAAAAAAACGGGAGAAAAAATTTCAAACTTCTCGAAGCGGAGGTAAGGCTATAGTAAGGCATAAAAACGAGTGAAAATTTTTCAAACGCCTCAAATAAGAGGTAAGGGTAGTAAAGCATAAAAACGGGCAAAAAAATTTCAAACGCCTCAAAACAGAGGTAAGGCTGTTTGCCAAAGTGTTTTATGACTGTTTGCACTTGTTTATTTGATTATTTATTTGAATTGCTCCATTTGTTAAATAATCAATAAATTATTCAGTTTTTACACAGTTCCGACTGTTTGTGTTGCTCCTAGACCAAAAAGGGATCATTACATGGACACATATGGACTTTCCTCTGAATGGTTTTTCACATTTTTCTCCTTTTTAACCGTAGTTTAAGTGTGCTCATCATATTTGAATTAGTTTATGGTCTTATTATATCCTTATCTCAGAAACAGATATATATATATTTTCTTTTTTTCATGACTTATAGCCTTATCTCAGAAACAAGTTCGCCAAAGGTTTTAATTTCTATGCCTTACTATAGCCTTCTCTTAGGAAAAAAAAATCTAAAATGTATACATTTTTATGCCTTACTATAGCCTTATCTCAGGAGAAATAAAAAAACAAACATTTTTTTTATCTCAGTGATCCACCTTTTTAAAGTCAATATTTAGGACAATTTTTGTCTCTTAGATCCTATCCAATTAAAGAAGTTAACAAAATTGGAAAAAACTAAAACGTGATGTTTTTGCTTTAATTTAAATCATTTTGTGTTTAACTGACTGTATGATTTATTTATTCAAAAATTAATGTACATGAAATTAAAGTAAACATAATGCTCCGTGTGCAATAGTCAAAACAGTTATCTCTTTAATGATAATAATGGATTCCTTTGGTGCTTTTATTCTCCAAGCAGAAACGCAAACCGTGTTCATGTGGAGGTAAGCAACATCTGTAACTGACATCCGCATTTGGACAATAACTTTACAATCTTGTATTTAGTGCATATTACGGACCAAACATATTTTTTCATTTAAGTTTTATTTGCATTGAATAACTTTTCTGTCTGTCTGTGCCACAGTAGATATTTATTTGGCATCTCAGATTTGTTTGAAACAAAACTTGTATGATTGGTGTGTTTTTCCCTCTCTGGCTGTTCATCAGATGCCGCTGGCTCTGCAGCTTTCCTGTCCAGAAAACAAACTGCTGGTGGTTTGAGGTTTCTCCAGCTGAATGATTTCTGGAAGTCAGCGGAGGACAAGTTGCCTTTAATGTGTCTGTTTGCCTGTGGAAACACAGGACGGACAGACCACCCACCCACCCACTGGGTATACATATGCACAAACACATACTGGCTGTCAGGCCAAGGCCCATGCAGCCATTGAAGCGTTCATAAACTTCATCTACTTAAGTTTTAGAGAATTCTTCTTTTTTTGTTTTTTGGATCCTGTTGTTGCTGCATGACAAGATGTTGATATCAGAAAAGCGAAAAGGAGTTGAAAAAAGTGTCACGTACATAGTTCATAACAGTATTTGGTTGTAAACAGATACTTCAATGAACCATGAAGAAAACATCACAACACGTGTGTTGGAGCTGTTTTTTTCAAATATCTAAGTGCATTTTGGCATTTCTGTTGTCAACAAAGAGTTATCAACAGATGTATTTGTGCTTTTTGTTTAATAGATACATCTTCACTGACTGTGCTAATAAACAAAGATTCAGATTACACAGATGGCTATGCAATCTGTTTAGGGCTAATGTACAAGACGCTGTTTGGAATCTCTCCCTCTGTCACACACTGAGGGAGAGATTTATTGTTGTTTTTGGAGGATCTGTGTCCTAAACTCCTCGGGGGAAAAAAGAACACAATGGATAAAAAAAAAAGAGATAAAAGCTACTCAGGGAGAAGAAGATGTGAGGAATCATTCCTGACCTCGAGGTTGTGAAATATTTCCCAATCAGAAGTTGAACAATGTTATGAATTGCATGCTTGAAATTGAATATTTTTTTTTTACTTTTTAGATGCTGAAACTAGATACAGTTATCCACGTGACCTACTCAGAAGAATGACATTAAAGGGTCGAGTTTATTTTTCTGCTTACATAATCTGTAAAAAAGTTTCCTTTATTATTTGACATATTTTTCATCCAATTTGTTGTTGTAGTTGTAATATTTCTAAACCTTTTACATGAGGTACTGAAAGTGAACATGGATTTATGAAGTCTGCAAAACTTGGATTTTGGCCGATTTGACAATTTCTCTCTGAATTCCCTTTGAATAACCAATGCTTGGCCAAATCTCAGGTTACATTTGTCCCAAGCATCTTAATAAGCTGCTTCATCATTTCTGTAAAAGGTTCCCTCAATGCATTTACATGCTGGACCACTTACATACATTTTCAAGTCGTACAGTTTGTTTCCAGCAGATATGCTATTTTGGTCAATCAGGGAGATGAAGAGGGATTTCCATTTAATAAAGTGGATGGAATCACCACTGAACACCGTGGCTCCAGTATAGAAAGTCTGTTTATCATTAGACTGTCCTGAACAGCTTGTGCTAGCCGAGCAACACAGGTGTGTGAGATGGAGATGATGGAGGGGGCTGAGGTACAGAATATGGGCTCACAGGCACAATTTTGATTGACGGGACATCACCCATCTGTATAATTTCTCTGTCATAAGCTTCCAATCTAGCTCAGACTCCCTCTATCTCCTTCACAGCTTTCAGATGTTCCAACTCTAACCTTTGGGTTTCCATTTCCCTTTTTTGTTGCTCCTCTAGAGCTTTCAACTTTTCCTTGACAAAAACATAAATTAATTTATTTTATTGCATCATTTTGACCATCACCAGCCCTGAACGCACCTTTACTGTAAATTTGTGTCAAAATGAGGAGGTCGGGACTGATGATTTAGTGACATTTAATCATGTTTTTCCTTGAAAACTTTATCCAGCTTAACCAACATAAGTTGGATGAAAACAAATAACAAAACACATAACAAAACGTTAGCTTAGCTCTTTCTATACAACCAAAATTAGCATCTGTACATGCACAAAAGTAACCAAAACACATTTACCCAGTCTTACACATGTGATAAACATACCTTGTTCCTACTTTTGACCATAGCTTAAGCCTTTAATTAAATACTCTCCCAGTTACTCTTTAAAAACCATTTTATCTCTGTTTACTTTTTCCGTTGTTCTGTTTGTGTTTACCGTCAATTTTAGTTTGATACATGCATACAAGTCCTTTCAAAATAAACTTTCGGTTTCACAGGAACTGCTATCACATTCAAAAGAAAAGTGCATAACTTAATATTTACTCTACTTTGGCTTCATTTGTACTTGTCTTTGCTGCCTGATTTACTTCCATAACAGCCTCCTGAAGAAGCAAACGGTTTGAAGATAGCAAAGACCGTTCTGTTTAAAATAGTTATAATAAAACATTTATAAAAACATTAATCAGTAAGGATCTGGAATTGATACAAGGTCCAATGTACTCTTTCTTGCAAATATTGCTATATGTTCTCTATGTTCAACTTTACTCTGGTGTCCTCTGGTGACCATTCCAAGAAACTTCACTGCACTTCACACTGTCAGAAGTAGAAGAGAAGTAGAAAATGTGATTTTCTCATGTCAGCCACAGGCCAGCCCTATTTTTGGTGTCAAACGAAGGCCTGAGAACCACGAATATCTCCATCCATCTTTCTTATTTTCTCCTTTCCTCTGGTCAAGACTGATCAAAAGTTAAAAAAGGGAGCTCACTCTGAATAAGCAGGTTACAAGTTTATCATATGTAGATGATACTGACTGAGAGTTCACATAATCACAAATATCATCTTGGAAGTCAACCTCATCGGGAAAACTGCTATTGATTAATGGCTGTTGTGAACATACTGATCATTTAAATTATTATTAAATTTCATTATAATTGTTGTTCAAAAGATTGACCACACAATCTCTAAATAAAAAGGCTTAAATTACACTTCCAGATACTTTAAAAATGTGTATTTGTTTTTGCTAGCCTCAATAAATAACCTTAAAAAAAAAAAAACATGCACCACTGTAAAATTAGCCCTATAAATGTATGTCCATTATGGATGTAAATTATCCCATAGAAAGCTGAACATTTCATATACAATGTTTATATATTATTCTTTTTATTTTTTTATCCTTTGATCACATTAAAAGTGTTTTGAAAACTGAATTATTCCTTGCTGGCAATTCAGTTTATACTGTACATGCTATAAGTGCTAACTTGGAGAAATTATTGATGAATTTGCTCATTTTCCAGCCTAAAATCTGCAGCCCACATAAGATCAAACTACTTTAAATTTGGCCCCTGAAATAAAATTAGTTTGACTCCCCTGTCGTAGTTACTTTGAGGGACACACAATATTAGACTGTGACCCTCGGGCCACTAGTTGCTAATAGCAATCCATGTCTGTGTGAGTTCATCAGAATAAAGAAGAGTGCGTGTGATTGAGTGAGGACTGAATCATAATATAACCTAACCGCTAGAGCGGACATTGGCTCATCTGTAAACGGTTACATTTACTGGTTCAATAAACGGGAAGACATTCAAATTCAGATGTAGCTGCATGAACAGGACTGAATCATAACATAACCTAATCGCTAGAGCGGACATGGGTTCGCTTACCAATAAACAGGAAGAGATTCGTCACCTTTACAGTAAGTGCTGACTAGGCCACTGGGAGTGAGGACCAAGGCCAATGCAGGCTGACTTGATAATAATGTCTCATGTTTTTCTGCAGTCAGTGCCTTCTCCTCGCCCTTCTCTCTCTGCTCTGTTTCAGGTGTCGTGAAGCTGATGATGGCAGTTCCTGATCTGTGGTTCACAGCTCAACTAGTCTGAGACACTCTGATGTTCTAACAGGCACGTACCAAAATCTCTGAAAGTAGCTGCTGTGAAACCTCTGTTAAAAAAGAGAACACTGGATGCCTCTATACTGGCTAACTATAGACCCATCGGCAACTTTCCATTTATAGCCAAGATCATTGAGAAGGTGGTCTACAACCAACTGAGTCAATTCTTAACCTTCAACAAAATATTTGATAAATTTCAGTCAGGTTTTGGTTCTCATCACAGCACTGAAACTGCTCTTATCAAAGTGATCAATGACATAAGGTTGAACACTGATACAAGAAAAGTATCTGTTCTCATTCCATTGGATCTACGTTCTGCATTTGACACTGTAGATCATACATTTTTGTTGCACAGATTGCAAACATGGGTTGGACTAAATGGAAAAGTAATGCAATGGTTTAAGTCCTACTTGGAGGAGCAAAGTTATTTTGTAACCATTGGAAACTTTGAATCTGACAGATTACCAATGTCCTGTGGGGTTCCTCAGGGCTCTGTTCTTGGACCTCTTCTGTTTAGCCTTTATATGCTTCCTTTAGGACAAATTTTACAGAACTGTAAGGTTGATTATCAGAGCTACGCAAATGACACACAACTATATCTATCACTGAACCCAGATGACTACGGTCCCATTGAGGTGTTGTGTGACTGCTTAGAAAAAGTAAACTGCTGGATGAGTGAAAACTTCCTTCAACTAAACCGTGACAAGATGGAGGTGATTGTTTTTGGTAACAAGTAAAAGAGGACAGCTTTCAGCAAGTATCTTGAGTCGCGATCTTTAAAAATTAAAGACCAAGTCAAAAACCTTGGTGTTCTGATTGACTCAGATCTTACATTCAGCAGTCAGATCAAATCTATCACAAAAACAGCCTTCTACCACCTAAAGAACATCTCCAGAGTGAAAGGTTTAATGGCTCAGAAAGATCAGGAGAAACTGGTCCATGCTTTTATCTCCAGCAGACTGGACTATTGTAATGGTCTTCTGACAGGAATCCCCCAAAAGAGCATCAAACAGCTACAGCTGGTTCAGAACACTGCAGCTCGGGTTTTAACCAGAACAAAGAGATCAGAGCACATTACTCCAGTTTTAAAGTCTTTACACTGGCTCCCAGTCAGCCTCAGAATAGACTTTAATGTTCTGCTGCTGGTGTATAAATCTGTGAATAGGTTTGGTCCAGAATATATCAGTGAGATGTTAGTCAGGTATGAACCCAGCAGGTCTCTCAGATCTATGGACACAGGTCAGATAGTGGAGCCCAGAGCTCACAGTAAACATGGTGATGCTGCTTTTAGTTGTTATGCTGCAAAGAAGTGGAACAAACTGCCAGCAGAGCTGAAGTCAGCATCTAATGTGAACATTTTTAAATCAAAGTTAAAGGCACTTCTGTTCACTAACCCCAACCAGTCGACGCAGATGGCTGCCACCTCTGAACCAGGTTCTGCTAGAGATTTCTTCCTGTTTAAAGGAAGTTGTTTCTTCCCACTGTTGCTTAATACTTGTTCATGTGGATCTTGTTGGGTTTTCTCTTTCTTATTATTAATTTTATATTTTGATAAGCGCATTGAGATGACTTTGTTGTAATTTGCGCTATACAAATAAAGTTGTTATGAATTGATTACCTTTAGAAGACACTAGATGTCAGTAATGGAGTTTATAGTAGAGTAAAGGACAGCCAAAGAAAATGAGTGATGTTTCAAACCAACAATAAAAGCCTCATTTCTACTGATGGTCAGTGTGTATCTGAGGTGTCCTTTGGAGTTTGTGATCATCATCATGTTCTGCTGCTGGCAGGGCTCGTGTTCTGCTGAGGTAAAGAGAACAGAAAGAAGGTCACACTGCACACACATCAATGACAGGACAATGATGCTGCATCCAAACCTGCTCAGTAGTTAAAAGATGACATAAACTAATATGTTAAGGTTTCCTTTATTCAGATCACTTTTTTGTCATGAAAGTTGATGTCCTAACTTGCTTCAACTGACAACTGTCAGTCTTCCCCAGAGGCATCTAGTGCAGAGGGTACGTGTACCCCTAGGGGTACACAATGGCATTACAGGGGGTACCTGAAAGAGAGAGTGGTAAATCAACAAATAAATGACCATTGTTAGTCCCACCTTAGGTGTGAGATGACCGGAAATTATAATAACTATAGAAATAAATCTATTCAGGGGCCACAAAATCAGTGTTTTTAAACCTTGGGGTTGGGAACCCATTTGGGGTTACCTGAAATTTATGAAAAAATAAAATACATTTTAGTTTTAGTTTTTTCACAACACACAATCATAAACAACTGCATTTCTATACTTTCACTCTGTGAAATATAAATCTAGTTCAACTAAAATGCAGTAAAAATAAATAAATAAATGAAATGTTTATATCTGAGCTCAAACATGATCAAAAACTAATTCTAGAAAAAAATGTCTGGAGTCGCCAGAAATTCTTGATATCAAAATGGGGACACGATCAAAAAAAGGTTGGGAGCCACTTCACTAAATAGTGATTCATTCCACTTATTTACTGTACATAATGAGTTTCTTTAAAATGTGTCTTATCACTCGTTCATTCCATCATTAAGATGTATAGATGCTTTTTATAGTGTTCTGAGCAAAATGTTGTAGCCGGACAAAGGGGGTACTTGGATTCGGGAATAAGAAAAAGGGAGTGGTAATTGAGCCAAAAAAATGTCAGAACTACTGATTACCAGATGCCTCTGCGGAAGACTGACAGTTGGCAGTCGCAACATGTCAGGAGATTAAATTTCCTGAATAAAAAGTTGTCTGAATAAATAAAATTGTAACATATTTAAAAAAAAAAAAAAAAAAAAAGGCAAAATAAACTTGCTGCAATGAAGATTTACCTACTTTGAGTTTTTGATGTTTTTTTTTTTTGTTTGTTTGTTTGTTTGCTTATTCATTTGTTTTAGTTGACTAAGGACTGGGTTACAATAAGTCACATGATGGTAAGAAGCTCCTGGGATGTGTTTATGTATAAATAAGGCATCTGAGGTAACTCAATGAATCCTTTTTGTGCTCTTACTTGATCATAATAGAAAATAATATTCTTGTACATGGTTAATATTCCAGTGTGTTAATGTGTCCTCTTTGGTGTTTGAAATCAATCCAAACTGTAAGAACAAAGAGACTCATAATGAAAGCAGATGTTAATAAGATGAGAGCTAATATAAAACCACTGCCTCTGTGATGAAACTATAAACCAATGACCAGAAAGTTGACCGGAAGTTCTTTAATCTCATATAAAGCTTCACAAACCAGAGGATTAACAACAAACACACTTCATTAAATCACACGCTTTAAATATAAAGACTATGTTTAGTCTCTCTGCAGCTTCACAATTAAAGTGTTATATTTAAACATTCAAAAGAGGCAATTTGAGATATTATACGATGTACTTTATGTACCTCATTTTTTAATGACCAATGAATGGAGTAATAAAATGTAATGTTTAATGAAACTCTGATTAAAAAACAGTTTGGAAATGTCAACTAAACCTTTATTTGGGAGGGGGAGCCTTACGTAGAGGGACAGCCAAGTAAAATCTAATATCACTTGTAGAATAATATGATAAGTGAGCGAGTAACCTGATGATAAAACGTGAACTAATCTATCTCTGCTTTGTTTGCGGGCAGGTTTAATTGCTTTTTTATTATCGGTTGCTGTTGACCGGACATTGACAGTGATCTACGGCTGTGACGCACGTAGTGAGTGACGCACGAGAGATGGGCGTCTTTCTTTCAGCTGACGCACTGTAAAAAAATACACAGTCCATTCAACTGCTTTTAAAAGTCTCACTTGGCAAATATAGCTACTCATCAACTAGCTCAGAAATATTTTGATAAAATTAAATTAAATTAAATTTAAAAAAAAAAAAAAAAAAAACCTACACAAAGTATTTGATTATAGAAATAATGAGAGAAAACAATGCGATAGATAGATAAATACATTTAAAAAAAATACTATTGCAGCCTGTTGCTGATACAATATTGATTCAATACATAAATAATATTCTACATTGGAATAGAAAAAAATATATGCCAGTATGTATTGTATATATGAAGGTCTTCTAAATTGAATTGGATTTGGATCTATTGGATAAAGAAATCCAATAAAAACTGAAACTTAAAATGTTTAAAGTGCAAATGATCTACTAGCTTAACTTAATCATAAGAATAATCTACAATTTACATTTTTACAACGTATTAGGAGCTTATATCAGAGATTTTTAAATGCAGGCCGATATAATCCTGATATATATATTAAAATCTGGATCAGGACACCTGAAATCATGCTGTGTGTGAATGATCTCTGTTTATAGACAGAGTGAGATAACAAAGACTTTACACATGGGCTAAATATAAAGGGAGTTTTTTTTTAAATCGAAAGAAACGTCCGGGTTCTGCACCAATTTACTTTCCAGCTAATATTGATGATATTACAGTCATTTGGATTGGCAAAAAAAACAAAAAAAAAACGAACACCAGGGTGCCAAAAAGAGAGCATTAACAGAGGATTTTGATCAAAAATTTCTCATATCTTACAGAGAAAAACTGCTTAGCTACCTACTATATTGTATATTCCCACAGCAGAGCTTCTCAACTTTTCAACCCAAAATGTTCGGTGGTTTGAAGGCAGAAAGCAATAAAAACCTATAAAACATTTATTGTGAATTATCCTTTCCTACCTGTAAAAGCAAAAGTTTAGTTTTAAAAGTAAAAATATGAAAGTTGACGACATACTTCTGATAGGAGGTATTAAATTAGCCTTTGGTTATACAGTAAATGGCCCATGGACATGGTATTGGTTGCTATTTTTAATCTAAATCCCTCCTCAATAAGCTAATTATTACAATAATAATATTTTTTTTTTTTAAATTACACTATTGGAATTTGATTTTTTTTTTTTTGTCCCTTTTCTTTGCTTTTTTTTTTTTTTTCATAATTTCAGTAAAAATTACTGTAGACTGTTTGAGTCTAATCCTTAATTTCTATGCCCCTGGTGATATTCTGTATTATGTCATCTATTAACTGCTCTGTGTTTTCAGTAAAAAGGCCATGAACAAAAAAATTGGAAACCAGCAAAAATGACTCCAGATGGCTCTGGTTGAAAGGAGGTGAGTGGTGGGGGCAGCAGAATGCCTCTTGGACAAAAGCCGAGGTCTGATCAACCTCGGTCAGGTGTCCTGGATGAGTGTGTGTGTGTTGTACAACCCAAAACACACAATGAACACACAACACTAATGATGTTTCCATATTAGAGCGCCACACGTTATGGAAACACAAAGTACAGACCTTGACCTGTTTGTGCAGAGGTTGTATGTCCTCTCTGAGGATGATTTCTTCATGTAACCTAAACTCTGGCTTTCTCTATGTCCAACGTGACTGTGTGTGTGCCAAGGATTTTCTGTCTGTGTGACTGTGACTGACTCAATTCCTGTCCTGGTTTTACTCAATTTTATACAGCCTTTAAGCAATGATACATTATTAGAAGATTTAGTCACTGATTATGGATGTGATCAAATAGGATTTTACAAGAAAAGAGCACAAAAGTACAGTGATGTAGCTCTCCTGCACAGTTGAAGTGTTGTAAACAGCTTACAATGCATTCAGGGCTGAATTTGCAAAATCAGCAATACTAGACTGCCCTGTGATATATGGCGAGATCACGTCTGTACCAGTCTACCCTGTATACGGTGATTCCTCCTTTTTTACTTTTAAACAGAAACATAGATAGAGAGAGACAGATGCAGACATATAGATACAGATACACAGAGAGACACACAGACAGAGAAAGACATAGGTTTCTTCCTCTGGTCATGTGTGTGTGTGTGTGTGTGAGTGTGTGTGTGTGTGTGTGTGTTTGTGTGTGTGTGTGTGTGTGTGTGATCCATCCATCCATCCATCCATCTTACAGATGGATGGATGGATCATGGATGAACGGATAGATGGATGGTGGCATCAAAAACAAAGTGAAACAACAATCTTACAGTGTTAAAGCTGCAGCATGTAGAATTGCGAGACTTGTATAGAAACAGCCACGCTCCCCCATAGTCTCTCACCGCTATCCTCATGAACCGATAAAGAAGGTAGAGAAAACCTTAAAGATGGATGGATGGATAGATGGATGGTTGGATAGACAGATGGATGGATGGATGGATAGATGGATGATTGCATCAAAAACAAAGTGAAACAACAATCTTACAGTGTTAGAGCTGCAGCATGTAGAATTGTGAGACTTGTATAGAAACAGCCACGCTCCCCCATCATCTCTTACCACCATCCTCACGAACAAGCACAACTGTGGGGCTCTTAGTGACTTTTTTTCCCAATAGAGACTAGTGACAAATGTAGGGACTTTATCTTGTGTTATTGAAGAGTTTTCTGGTGTTTTGGTGACTCTGACATGAATATGCGTATTACTTTGTAGTTACTATCCTGCGCGGCAGCTGCTGAGTGAGCTCCATCCCCGCAACAGACCCACATACGTATCAGTCAGCATCCAGACTGCAAATTTATTGTGTCTGTTCTCTCCACCTTGGATACGTTTCTCATAGTTTACACGCAATTTATTCCATCTGTTCTCAATCCCCCTCTGAAAAGTCTACATGGGGTGGACAGTGCGTCTTCATTGAAGTATGTTTGTGCCTTTAGACCAGCTATTCTCAACTGGTGTGTTGGGACCCAAAAGTGGGTCGTGGACCTGTACAGGGTCGTTAACCAGTTTTGTTTGGGAACCGGTTCTTAGTCAAAAGATTCTTTGGAATCGCTAACAAAAACTCTTTACGATTCTGCTATAGATTGTTAGTAATTTGTAGTGGTTAGTGTGCAGTGTTGTTACTCAGGCTGCTATTAATTTAAGCTAATTCGGTGACAGGATGTAGTAGCATATCTGTATATTTCACAAGAAAAGCAGCCTGCTGGTTTTGGCAGTTAAGGGATTCATATTGGCCAGCGTTGTGTGATAATGATAAAAGTGAGGTTAATTTATTATCCTTAGCCAATAGCCACTTGACTTGTGGACTCATTTGAATATTGTTTATTTGTTTATTGAGGACTCGTTTAGGAATTGTTGATTCTCAGCGATGAATAATAAAGATTTATATTAATAAACCTGATATTTATTTTAATTAACCAGGCTGTATTCTTTTCTGTACTCACGTATTACTTGTTTTTCAGCCTATTTGGGAATCAATAAGTGAATCGATAAAAAAAAACCGGATCGATAAGCAAGAATCAATAAAGCATCGGTATCGCAAAATCCCTATCAACATACATCCCTAGTACTTGTGGGTCACAGAAAGCTGGTCAAAGATAAATAAATACTTAATGTCTCTGATGTTGGACTTGTCCTTTATTTTGAAAGAAAGTTTTATTTTGACAGGCATGCTGTGAAATGCATGTTGCACCGGAAAATATATAAATCTATGTTTAAAAAAAAAAAGTTTATATATGTGTGTTTTCACGTTTCAACAGCTATTTTTGAAAAACTAAATTTAGTTGGTTGAATTCTTAAAAGAAGTGGGTCACGATTTAATGACTGTGGCAAAATGTTGGTCCCAGGTTGAGACCAGTTAAAAACCCCCACTTTAGACTGTTGCTTCTCCACGTTGGTCTTCCTTTTTCATCTTGCTTTGCCGTAACTGTTGTGTCTAACACCGCGATGTACTTTCACTACAGAGGACGTGAACGCGCATCGACTTTAGTCGGGCAGCCACTATAGTAACACCCCAAAACAGCTCATGGAGCTCATGGTGGCGTCACACTGCTGGATTTTTAAACTTCATATACAGGGCCAAGAGAAAATGTAAAATTACACTTTGAAATAATTACAATATCTTCAAAGGTAATTATGGATTTTTGACCAAATGAAGGCCAAAAAAACCAACAAAAAAATACATACTGCAGCTTTAAAACACAAATACGACGTAATCACCCACTATCTATATAAACAGTAGAGTTCATTTTAATTTTTTATAATTATTAATAGCATTTTGAGGCTAATTCCGTCCATTTTGTTACTTTTTACAGTGCCTCCCTCCTCTTCGTGCTCCCCCACAGCTCGGTGCTCAGTGGGCTGGCCTGGTGGTAACATGGGGCTGTGTGTATGTATGTATGACCGCCCTGCTGCTGCCAGGTGATGCTGCAGCTCAAACGGGGCTTCAGCAGGCTCCCTGTCTGCTTTATCTGCTTATAATTACACACGCACGGAGACGTGACCCGGTTTGCTTTCAGCACCGCGCACCGTCAACAGCTCCGGAGCTCAGCGGACGTCCTGCACAGCCCCTCCCCGCGAGGAGCGTCTCAGAGCGGGGCGACACTTTTCAGCACCAGCGGCCGAAAGGGAAACAGGAGCGGAGCTGTCCTCTTCTCCGACCCCCTGGTCATATACCCCGACACCGCGCAGAGAACCTGCAATTCACTCCTCGGTTGTGCGACTTTTTATTCCAGGATGGCGTTGAAGTGCGTCTGCGTGTTCGTGTTTTTCCAGCTTCTTTTGCTGAATGTAGTGATCCAGATTTCTGCCTTTCCCACACCAACAGCCTCCACAGATGGTGAGTCCACCAAAAACATTACAATTTAACGTCATATCTGGAGTTATTGTTAAACCTCTTCAAAACAAACCAAAAACCCTTCAAATAAATATCATACAATGTTTATTAAACGTGCTTTTACTATTTTGTTGACACAATATTTTGCTTAAAGTCATGTTTATTACCCACAGAGTGAGGAAACAGACACTATGTGGTTGAGTCCTGGAGCTCAGCCCTGACCGCTCTCTTTAGTCCGCTTGTGGTCTATTTTCGCTGCAGTTTAATCTTTTGTTTGATAATCCGATTAAGCTCTGCCTCTGTGTCAGTCTCCAACATTTACCATGAAAACACATAGTCATAAGTAAAGTATATGATATATGATATCAGCTTTTACAGTATGTTATCATTTTAATAAGTACTAATATTCAATATTTCATTAAAAACCTGTCTTGAACACAATATTATGGGAAAACCTACATGTTGATGGACCTTGTGTTAAATTCATTTATTTCTTTTTCATTTGTTTTTTTGTTTTGTTTTGTTTTGTTTTTTGAGCAGGGACAAGAAAACCAAAAAAAAAAAAAAAAAACTCTTTGTGTACAAGGAAACTCCAACAGAGAAAAACAATCAGAGATGTTCAAAATAATATATATGATCCATGCACACTTATAATTGCAATGATATGTCTGCTCAAAAGGGAGTTTGAATCATACAATTTTCACCATAATACTTCTGTCTGTTTGGACTTCTAGAAATACACGACATGTATTAAACAGAATAGGGGGGAAAACTGACTGACTAATAATTAGTGACTTGGGATATATACAACAATACAATGGAAAATACCAACAATGATAATAAATTCCATTCAATTCAATTCACATATAAAGACAACACTAGCCTAGATGTAATCGGGCTATTAGTTGTATTAAGCACCATCCTCACTGTGACCAGTCCATCCTTTTCTAAAGTCACTTAAAACTATTTGTTGTGAATCCAGGCTGTTCCGTAATTCCACCCCACATACAGACGGACAAAAAACTCCTCCTGGTGCTTCCAATGATGATGTTCAGGGTGTGATTGTGTATATATTTCACTTTTCCAGATAAAACGGTGCACAACAGACAGCTGACAGAAGAAAGGCCATTACCAGCACAGGTAAGTCCCAGACTCTTTGTAATTCAATATCCGGGCAAATGCAGTTGTGTGTCAAACAATGTGCTTGCACTATTAGCCCATGAGCAAACATCATGAATCAGACCTTATAATATCCTGAGTGGAAACTGGTTAATATTTGTTATGTCCCACCAGATGATCGAAGCAGACAACGTGAAGGCCGCAGTGCAGTCAGCAGGTAAGAGGAAATGTTATCAGCAATCAATGTTGTGTTGAACAACCCGGGGGGTGGGGGGTGGGGCGGTGGGGGGGTGGATGGATTCATGTTACATTATTTCCTGTAAAAACAGGCTTCATCTGCACTGAGAGTAGTACATTGTGTTCATTTGAAATGAGTTCATGTTAGGGCTGGGCGATATATTGAGATTCAAGATATATCGAGTTTTCTATTTTGGTGATATAAAAAACTACAATGTTGCCTAATATATATATATATATATATATATATATATATATATACATATATATATTTGTTTTATAGTACATGTTTTAGGAGTTGCTGCTTTCACTACTTCTCAGAACAGCATTAAAAGCACAGTTTGATGGAATTCTGAGTGAATCCTAAACCTCCTCCTTGGTACCTGCACTCTTATTATTACTGTACTTGTGTGTATTGTCCGGCACTTTATGTATTATTTATTCATACTATTCATTTCTGTCTTATTATGTTTATATTACACTATGTTTCCGTTTATTTTCTTGTATGCTGCTGGTCCTAAGACCATGTTTTAATGGAAACATGAAAATGAAACCTTGAGCCTAAACAAGGAACTCACTCACACGTGCTGTCCCTTATAGAAGAAAAAGCCAAAATGTTATTTACTTTGCAACTGTTTGTTTAGAAAAGTGCCTGTGTGGCATTTTGCAACAGCAAATTTAACACCAAATTGTCTTTCTGGTCAGAATTATTTAGAAAAATGATGAGATTTACAGTATGTCGTATGAGTTTTGGTCCATATTGCCCAGCCTTAGTTCACGTTTCTTTTGGGGGCTTTCTCTTGCAGAGAGAAACCAACATTCTGCCTCCAAAGAGTCTGATCAGGACTTCACCATGCTCAAGTCTATGGCTGATGTCCAGAAATCAAAGGAGGAGACTCAAACCAAGAAGGAAGACCAATTCATCCCCGATGAGTCGGACTCCACCAAGAGCCGACGCCTGACCGAGGACTACGACTCCACCAAGAGTGGAATGGACTACAGCAAGTATCAGGGTATGAGGCAGATATTTTAACAAAGAAAGAGGAGGCAGAGAAAACATGTGCACGTGCACGTGCGTGTGCATGTGTGTGTGATGGAGATAAGCAGAGACAGGGAGAGTCAAAAGGCAGGACACGTGAACACAGGAAGGGAAAGATTATCGGCTCACAAACCCCACAGCTGTGACACACAGTGCTCGGATTCAATGCACATTAAACTTTCAAATGCATGTCTGCTAATCAATATTGTATTATGATCTCAGCTCCATCTGATATGAAACAATAGATTAGTCTGTAGCCGTTAAAGTTCTCGTAATGCTTCATGTGCATCCATTTATCAGTTATTGGCTTTGTAGATTTCACCAGATGAGCACACATTTTCCTTTTTTTTAATATATGCACTTGTAATTTGATAATCTGCCTCTGAGGTGAAGTGACTCACACATAAAGTGCTGAGCATTCACTTGATCGATTAGCGCAGCAAACACGAGCAGCTTGTGCCATTACGCTACATCTAATTTTGGCTCACGCTGTCTTGGTTTCATCTCTTGTGTTTCTTTTATCCAGTGAGTCTAAAATAGACTTGGTATTTGAAGGTGCAGTACAGCACTGGTGAGTCAGTAGAGGCGATAGTGTTCTGGCGCTGCTTACTTTTATTGTGTTTGGACCTCAGGAAGCAGCAGGAGTTATGTAAGAACAATGCTAATGTGACCACACTTAGATAAGAAGTTTAAAGCTGCTGGAGTCAGTAATGTTTTTCCAGATAAAGACATCGTGTAGGCTGCGTAAATCAATAAATCAAAGACCATTTGCTCAAAAAAAAGGTTGTGGAAAAACTTGAAATTGCTGTATCTCCATCGTAAACACAGTTTTGCGCATTGCATTGTGGGATGTGGAGTCCTTTGGACATACAGTATGCATAGAAGTGTTTTTACTTTGTTGTGATTTCTTGCATTTCTTTGCCAGACAAATTGGACTGTGATTTGCTTGACTCCATTTTTGTTCTAGTTTGTTACCAATATTAATTGTGATTTCCATCTCACTTGCGGAACACATTCAATTTTGGCCAGATTCGCATCTTTCTGTGTAAACCCCCAAAATAAACTTTTTCCCTCATTTTGCTGCAACTTTTAGCTTGTGACAACACAAGAAATGTGTTTGGAAGTCACTTTATGGCAAATTGTGGCAAGAATGAAGTAAAAACACTTCTACGGAGTTGGTTCTCGAACTTTTTTGGCTCAAGTACCCATTTTCTCTTATTTCTAAATCCAAGTACCCAAGTATCCAAGTATAATGATGGAATGAATGAGTGATAACACACCTTTTAAAGAATCTCATCATAGAAATAAGTTCATTGAAACAGTGTTTAGTGCCTCCTGAATAGATTATTTCTATAGCTTTTAAAAAATATATAATTTCTAGTCACCTCATGCCTGGAGTGACCAAGACTGACCCTTGTATTTTCAGTTCATGTTCTAATCAAGATTATGTTCACCATCATTATTATGATTATTACGTTAAACTAAAGATAAACATTATAAAAGCATATATTTTTTATGTTTTCATTTGTTAATTTTCCACCCTCTCTCTTAGTGCCATCGCGGACCCATATACTGTAGGGACACATACCCCCATTTGAGAAACACTGGTCTACGGGACTCCACATCCCACAATGCAGCTAGCAAAACTTTTTCGGAGTGTTTACAGTGGTGATCAAAACAAACTTTCGAGTGGCAATTTCAATCTTTTTTTTTTTTTTTGTCTGCACATGCTGTCAAAGGTCAACACTACAAGAAATGCAATCTTTTTAAAGACAGCAATGCATGTTTTATTATTGCAATTAAATAAATAAATTTATTTTATTATAAATGTGACCACCACCGGCCCTCCCGAAGGAAGGCTAAGAAACACTTTAGGCAGTGGCTATCCGTACAGTTGCCATATCAATATACCGACATTCTATCCATACACAGCGCCCCTCATTGGCCAGTTTAGGTCACATGATAGTTCAGTAATTGGCCAGTTTAGGTCCCGTGATTAAGAGTAAAGAGAGGGAAGGAGTGAGTGGTAATACCTAAAACTGGTATTTGGGATCAACGTGTCTAAAGTTAAGCCCAGTACGAGTTTTATTCCACAGCCCAAGGCGTGCCAGTGCATTGGAGGCCAATGTATGTGCCGAAGATGCAGCCAGGCCAGCAGAAAGAGAGGGAGCCAAGGAACCCCTGGCCACCCTCCCGCAATGGAGCAGCCCCCCAGTGGCCCCCAAGATCCCAAGTCGAGAGGCAGCCACCACCCCCCACATACACACCCGAGAAAGCCCCAAGGAGCCGAGGACCCAGCGCACCCTGCCACCAATCCCAACCCCCTACCCCAAGGCCCCCCACCAACATTCACCCCCTCATCCCCACCCACACCCCAGCACCCAACCTCCTGAGGGGAGAGCCCAGAGAGCCCCCCGCCCGAGACCCCAGCATAGGAGCCAAAGCGAGAAAGTGCCCCAGATCACCCTTGAATTTCAATCGTTTAAATCTTTCTTGAGCAAATTATCTTGGATTTATTGATTTGTCTTTAACTGATTAAAGAAATATATACAAGTATATCATCTCTGACAGCTTTAACTACATTAGCATCAAACATTATGATGAGTTAAGGGCTTTTTTCTCTCTGCTCAGATGACACAGAGAGCTACCATCAGGTTGACGGGACGCCACTGACGGCTGAAGACATCGTACAGAAGATTGCTAAGAAGATCTATGAGGAGGACGACAGAGGAGTGTTTGACAGAATCGTCTCTAAACTGCTCAAGCTCGGGCTGGTACGTTTTCAGTCTATTCTCCCGTGCACTCATTGCTTTGGTATTTTCCCAGCAGGATTTTCTCTGTGTCTCACTCTCCTGCTACCTCTCTTGCTGGGAGCTGGGGGATGTGTGAATTGTGTTTTCTTTTATATTTTTAGCTGTGAATTAGTTTCTTTGCCACTCAATAACTAGTTTGAAGATGCTTCAGTTGCTTAGGAAACCAAACACTCAGCGATAGTGATCAATAAGTCAACAGCCGTCGATTATTGTATTTCACTCCTTTCACTCATTCTCATTGGATATTTCCAGATCACTGAAAATCAGGCGGACAATTTGGAGTATCAGGTTGCCGAGGCTCTCCAAGATCTCATCGCTAAAAATGCCAAAAACAACGAGATCGAAGACGCAGTCAGCACGGATCAGGACACCAAGGAAATACAGAATGACCAGGATTCAGAGACAAAGAAGGTAAAAGCGCATCATACGAGACGAGCAATGGTCACAGTCACATAAATGAGGGCAGCCACAATAACTAGTGTAAAATGTTTAGGACACATGGGAACCACCCAGGCTTGGCTTCAGTAATGACGAAGCTGAAGAGGAGGATGAGGAGGAGGTCGAGGATGAGGCGGAGAGAGATGCAGATGAGGACGGGGACAATAATTGGGATAAAAACACTGAGGAGGGCAACGAAGTGAGCCCCGAGGATGGACTCCAGGACCTCCAGTACTTCCCTAATTTCTACCGCCTGTTGAGGAGCCTCGACTCAGGTAAAAGCCCGGGCTCACTTTGAAGCAGGGGTTGGGCTCAATCATTACTGTAACAGTGTAATTGATGATTAAATACAATTAGGTTGTAATTTTAATTGTAATTATATTTTTTTTAATCTGTAGCTATTGTAGCTGTAATTGAATTGTAATTGAGATAAGATAATTTACTGTAATTACATGGAAATTCTATAAAATGGTAAATTACATCGGGACATTACAATTTTATATTGTAACATTACTGTGAATGTAGCTAATGTTTTGTACAAACAGTTTTAGTTAATGCTAAATTCCAACTCTTGGACATTTACATACAATATTATAATCAATGCACTAAAATGTAAATGTAAAGATGCACATACAATCCTCACAACGCTATGTGAATAAAAGTTAGTAAAATTGTACTTGAACTTTAGCAATTGAGAACATTGAGAACAGTCACCATAATCAAAATTGAATTGTAATTGAACATGGATAACTGTAAATATAATTGTAATGTAAGTGTACCTCATTGACCCCTACCCTGCTTTGAAGTCCCTGCAGAATGTTTTGTGTAACGTGCAAAACAGATTATATTTATACAAATCATAGAGCCATTGATTCTGCTGATGATGTACACAAAACACACAAGTAATTATTCATGATCCAATTATCCCGATCCCCGCTGTGTTCACACTAACTCCATGGTAACAAGATATCTTTCCAGGAGGCTGGTCCTCAATCTGTTTTCTGCTGCTGCTACAGAACAAGACACTCAGGAGAGAGAGACCCTCATCACCATCATGAAGACACTGATCGACTTTGTGAAGATGATGGTGAAGTATGGCACCATCACCCCGGAGGAGGGCGTCTCCTACCTGGGTAAGACCAAAGAGATACTGTTCATCCAAAAGCAAAGAAATGCACCAGAGGATTTTCAAATGATTGCCGCTGGGTCAAAACCAGTACAGAATGATTATTCTTGTGGCCCTAATTCAGGTTCCCACTAGAAATGAGAGAAAAATATTGTTAACTTTACTTGAAGTTTTATACATAAATGACAATACGTTGTCATTATTATGACATGACACCTGTCATTAGCATAAATAAGGTGTCATGAAGACTATCATTAAGTGTCGTTTGTTACCCTAACCCCAACCCTTCATTACCCCTAACCCTCTTTTTGAGAAAAAACGTTGCTCTTCCTAACTCTACCTAACCCATTAGATCCCTCCACCTAACCCAAAAAATGCCAACATAGCTCTAAAGGTGTCATAATTTAGCAAACAACACTTAATGACAGCCTTCATGACACCTTATTCATGCTAATGACAGATAATGCAGCGTAATGTCAGCCTTATGTATAAAACTTCAAGTAAAGTTTTACCAAAACATCTTTAATAATGTATTAGCATTAGCATACATTAGCAAAGCATTACAGTACCTACATAGATGCAGCACAAAGTGTTTTTTAGTAATAAAAACCTGGACATTTATTTATTTAGACTAATAGTTTATTTTTTTTGAAAAGCCAGTGTTGTTACACTATTGCACTTTTTACTTTTTATTGTCTTGAATTTTCACCGGGGTTTGCATATATAACATGAATAGTACTTACTCTTTTTTTTTTTTTATTACCAAAACAGTTTATGACCTCAAAAAACAGACAGCAATAACACATTTTCCCACAAAAATGCTATAAAATACACAGAATATACCCTAACATATGTGTTTAAAAGAATTTTAAACATTTTTCCCAATATTTTACCTCGTAAAGTGAGTAAATGTTTAGCAAGTGTAACAAACAGACAAAATCTTGAGAGATTTTGCATGATTTAAGCATGCAGGTTCGTTCTGCACTTCTGAAGCATAGAGAAATGTCATTATTTGCAAAAGTTCACTCAACAAATGTTTTTGGGATGTTAAATATGTAAAGACAACTGATCAAATCTAAATCAAACATGTTGTGGTAAATCTGCGAGTTCGACATAAATTTCACCATTAACAAACACATTCTATGTTTCCATGCCTCACATGTTTTGTGTTTTCCAACATTTGATCTGACTCAGATCAAAGCATGAGGCTATTGAATTATAGTTATCACAGTTTCTCTGATTATATCTGAACAGAATTAATTAAAAATGCTTTAATGGGTGGCATAAAGACTCACCCCAGCTTTAGTAGTTTATAAAATATAAAATGTCTCAAATGTATATCATCTAATGTTGTTTATTTTCGATTTGTCAAACAAACCCCAACAAAATACTCTCAGGCTGACGTAAATGTTGAAAGCAACGAAAACAGGCACCTGCACGTTTACCATGTGTTTCCAAGGCAACCACGCAGGCTTAGAGTGGGAATGGTTGTAAAGAGATAATGAAATGGAAACCCACCATTGCCTAGCAACACATTAATGTCATTCCCCCCCCACCTCCCACCCCCGCCCTACAGTGGTCCAGTGAGTCACTCAGGTGCACGACCGCAAAGACACTACTATTATTGGCTAACATGTGTGTGTGTATGTGTGTGTGTGGGGGGGGGGGGGCACAAAATGAGATTATGGTCTTCCTCCAAGTGGAACTAGGTGGATTGAATAACCAGATAGTCCAAGATGCAAGGAGATGGAAGGAAACAATAGCACAGTGGAAATATCACAAAGCTGCTTGGTGATCTTTCAAAATAAAGCCTAGTTTTTGTTGGTTTTCTTTACCAACATGACCACACCAATTAAATGCATTATGGTCTTTTGTGACTGTCTAATGATTCTCTGTGTGGTTTTCTAATGGACTTTCAGCAGTGATTCCTCAAGGACACCAACAACCACACTGCCATAACAGTGTGTTATAAGCCTGGATAGTTAATGCTTTTAAGAGATTTGTAGTTCAACACAACCTGAGGCACCGGATGTAGATTCTCCTGATAAGTAAATCCCCGGAGCATCTGTGCGTTATTTTTCAACCTAATGTTTATCACATTGTTAATCCACGGAGCCATATGATCTGTTTGTGTTGCTCCTCCTTTCCTAATCCCTGTGAAAAACGAAACTACTCTATCTCCAGGATTATTTGAAAAACAGCTCAAATAGAAATGAATACACTTCTATTTGCATTTCATGGATAGACATTTGAGTTTTAGTAAATACATGCAGACTTTAATGTGTTTAAAAGATGATCATGGCCTGTGAATTTAATGGCAACAATTGTGGATGAAAACAAGTCTATTAAGCTGTACTATCATCCTTTTGAACCTTGGTTTCAATAATGAATGAAGCCCTTTTCTCATGATAATTACCCTCTGAGTCACACAGGAACAACCAGGGACCTTCAGATGCTTTTAACAACAGGCTTTTATTCATCATCTTTGTCTGCACGGCACACAATATAAAGCAAATGTTTGTCCTTTTTTTATCTCCCCACAGAGAACCTTGATGCTATGATAGCCATGCAGACCAAGAACAAACTGGGCAAGTCCCTCGGGCTGCCTGAGTTCACCGGTAAACAAGTTCATCACTTATTCTTCTAAAATGATTGAAATTCTATCTGAAAACAACTAAATAACGTTTTTTATGTCATCTGAAGGCACGCATCACAAAATATCAACTTATATTTTAAATCACAGGCTTTAGAAAACCATCTAAAACAGACCCTTCAATGTGATGGAGTCTATCCGAGGTTACTGTGGGCAGGTTGCCAGTTAAACTTTCTGACCTCTGCAAACAACGTGGCCCCAAAGTACACAAGCAAACACAATGTTCTTTTTACTTTGTCATATAACACTAATAAAATGTGGGTGTGATTTGTACACTAAGATAAAAAAGGTCTAGAAAGCATGATATTATCACCCAAAGATCTTTTACAAACGTCAACTAAATTCACTGTCTTTCACCAGCGTTTATTTATTGATTAGTTTGTCTTTTAGCAGGATTACATCAAAGGTATTTAATGGACCTTATTCCATGGAAGAGTCCATTCAATTTTGGAGGGAATCTGGATCAGTTTCCAAAAAATGGAAAAAATCCCTACCTCTCATTAAAGGCTAAAGTTCAAAAATGCATATTTCAGTTCATACCAGACTGATGTTTATGAAATTTGACTCAGTTATGTCAAGTTCGTTCCTCAATTCCCCACATTTTTACATTAAGATCAAGAACAAAAAATGTTTTTCTGCCATGGCACTTTTTTTTTTACTGCCGTGTGCCACTTATGGCAATAAAAAAAGTGTTATGGCAGTAAAAAGTGGCTTATGACAGTAAAAAAAAAGTGCCATGGGCAGAAACCACTTTGGTTCACGCAGTCTTTCCATTTTTTATCCAGGTCGGATCTGAATTGCACATTTAATTCCAATTTTTCAAAAAAAAAATTAGGTGTCCACGCATTTAGAGCTCCTGTATCATTATTAATGTAAAAATACAGAATCGCTGCTTATGTTATGAGTGTCTCAACCAGCTGGTGGGCAGCCTGACTTCATGCTTTAAATGTCGTCCCTGCAGGAAAGCGTGTGGATGAGGATGACAACACCAAAGCGGAGGCAGCAAAGATGCTGAAGGAGTACGAGAACCTGAAGGATTCCACTAAAGAGGAGCAGCCATCAACTGAGACCAGTTAGTCCATCACCAGAAAAGAAAACACACAACTGACACATGATCGGAGTTTGTTTGGCCCAGACACGTAATCAATCATTTGTATAATGCATGATTCATTTTCGTCACTTTTATTATTTTTTGTTCTTGTGCCAAAAGTCATGAATAAACATGTTCAAAAACACGACAAACTCCCATCACAGCAGTTGGATTGATTAGAATATCTTTCTGTCTTTGTTCGAGGCATGTTTGAATTTCATCATGTTTACAGTTTTCCACTGTTTACTGATCAATCACGCTTCGGTCCGTGAATGAAGCCATTCTCATAATATCACAAAAATACACAACGAATAAGAGTCAGATTATTGGAATAAGTCTAGCAGATGATTGGATACAGTATTAAATATACTTTGTTTTGGCTTAGAATACTGATGTGTTAGGTAGTTATAACAACAGAAATCTATTTACTAATTACAGGCCTGTGTCTTTGCTCTCAGTTCTCTAAAATATTAGAAAAACTCAGTAGAGTAGATAATTTTACAGAGAAGCACGAATTGTTGGTTGAGGGTCAATATGAATTCAGGTCAAACAGATCTACATCCATGGCATTGATGGAGTTAATTGAAGACATGACCAGTTCCATAGACAAAAAGGCATTTGCAGTGGGTGTATTTATAGATTTGAAAAAAGCATGTGACACAACTCATCATCATTTGTTAATCAAAACAATGGAAAAGTATGAAATCTGTAACTGAAACAGAATTTCCCCCTCAGGGATTAATAAAGTATAATCAATATCAATCAATTCAATTCAATCAATTCAATCAGAGAGGTTGTACTGGAGTGGATGAGAAGCTACGTGAGTAATAGGCATCAGTTTGTGCAAATACAAATCAACATGCTGAAATATAACCTGTGGAGTCCCACAGGGGTCGGTTTTGGGTCCAAAATATTTATTATCGTTACCCTAACCCTACCTAACCCCACTAGATCCCTCCACTTAACCCGAAAAATGCCAACATAGCTCCAAAGGTGTCATAATTTAGCAAACGACACCTAATGACACCTTATTCATGCTATTGACAGCGTAATGTCAGCCTGTTACTGAATAGTTTGACCCTGCAGTGGCTTTGTGTATAAAATAATACAAGTTGTTTCTGTCTTATTTTCTGGTGAATGCAGAATTCTTCTAAACACAAGTAAAATATCTAAAATGTATATTTTCAGATTTGATCTGCTGCACCTGGACATTTTCCGTGCCTTATCTCATTTTCATTATCTCCTCAGGGCAACCAGGCAAATCCGAGACGTATCTGGAGGCCATCAGGAAGAACATCGAGTGGCTGAAGAAACACAACAAAGAGGATGGCAAAGCTGGTGAGTGGTTTCTGATTCCTGTGTGCGTGCGTGCGTGTGTGTGTGCGTGTGCGTCTACTGAGTGACGTATACATCAGCATTACTTTGATATACTGCTTCTTTGATCTTACTAGAGTTAAAGAGGTTTAATACAGGGCGGCCTGGCTGGTCAGAGGTGAGCAGAAAGGCTTCTGTTGTACAAGCAGTGTGGGAGAGCACAAAGCAGGATGGAGGCTCATAAATATGGATGATTAGTTAATAGCGCTTCCTTAATGCTCCTAATACAGCTGCCTTTTAAAGAAGACAAAGGTCTTTTTGTGTATTCTGGCCTTCCTGTTGCTTTATGAAATATGTTGCTGTGTGTGTTTTCCTTTACAAAAGTATTGTAATCATTAATAGTGAACATGCTCAAAATAGACTAATTTCCTGTCCATGGTGTACCGTACTATTTTAAGAGCAAATATTGACTGAGTTTTAATAGTCTTTTGACTAAAACGTAACTTAGTTTTACTCAGTATTATTTAGTCATCAGGACTATTTCTGTTATAGTGTAGTTACAGTCGACTAAATCTGTGACTGATATATTCGACTAAAACATACACTTTAAGAGTTTATGCATTTATTAAAAGATTCATTCACCATTGATCAGCCTGATATGGGATAGTATTATTGTTTATAAATGCACACAAACAGATTTGATGTGATCAATGCGTAAGACTACATGATCACATGACTTCTGATTTCATCCCATGTGACAAAATTGTAATTTAGCTTTCATTAGTTAACAAAAATATCAATATATTTTGATATTGTTTTCATCAACACGTCTAGTTATTGTCACTTTTAAAAAATGTAGGAGACGAAAAGTATAACAAAATTAACACCGGGGTGACTCAATGGTCACTGGGATAAACTTCAACAGACGTCTGCGACAGGGTTGGGGTCAATTACATTTTTCAATTGCAATTACGTCTTCAATTATCCATGTTCAAAATGTGGGTGTTTTACACATTTTTCATGCCTTACTGGATTTTCATCCCAGTTTAAGTGTGCTCTTCATATTTGAACTAGTTTTTAGGGTTTTATGATAGCACTATCTAAAAAAAATATATAGAAAATGTTTGGACAGTTTTTATAGAATTTCCATGACAATTACAATTAAAAAGTCAATTATTTGAACTCAATTATGATTACAACATCAAAAAGCAGCCTTGAGTATTGGCCGATACTGATATCGATGCGATATCAGTATGAATCATACATAGTTTTATTACATATTTTGTAGTTTAGAATGTTAGAAAAGTCTTGATCAAGTGATGTCACTCAAACAGAGAACAATAGTCAGCAACAGTAGGAATGACAAAAACTGACCCATTTATTATCAACCAATTGGCTACAAACATTTTAACCTTCAACATAATATCTACAGAATTTTACATCTGAATAAATATAATATAATATATATATATATATATATATATCGGAGATCTTAGATGCAGTCTGATAAAATCCAATATTAGTGTTCTGGCTGACATTGGACGATATCCGATATCAATATCGGATCGGGACAACCCTAATGATTACATCATAATTGTAATTAATTATCAATTACGTGATTACAATCATAATTGACCCCAACCGTAGTATGCAAGCTTGTACTGGGTAATGTGGATAGAGAAGAGGATTCCATTAATTTAAATAAACTTCTGGAGCTCAATACAAACCTTAGGACCTATTTCCATTAAATGCTACTATTGATAGAAACCCAAAATTCAATAAAAAATGGTGATTCTTTCTAAAATATGCACTTTTTTTGTACAATTTTTGCCCATCCTTTAATCATGTTCCAGTAATCAACAACTAGCATGTACAGCCTATATACCAAGCTCTTATTGTGAAAGGCTTAAGTGAAAAATGGTGTTTTTTAAATACAAATGTTAAGAGAATTTTCTTACTAAAAAAAAAAAGGAAGTTGCACTCATAATCAGAAAGTAGCACTCCCAGGAATAAGGTGGATAGTGTTTGGTTACACATCTAAAATCCCAAACCTTCACGTTGTAGATGCTTTATGTGACTGTGTAAAAAGATGGGAATCCTCATGATGCCTCCATCTGCAGAGCTGTGAAAGCTCAAGCAGTTTCACACTCCACAGTGTTCTTTTAGCAGGCCTAGCCCGCTGGGGAGCTGTGCAGTATAAAATCAATGCTTAGCGGTGCTTAATTAAGCAGACAGGAATGAAATGTTAATGAGTTCCTGCTATTCAGGCCAACCGTCCACTGATGAGCATCTCTACGGGGCATCTTGGACAAGAGCAACACAAAGTTGCAGCTCAGTGAGGTTTTATGTCTCGTGGCTTTGTTCCTGATTTGTTTTAATCCCAGTTTGAAGAATGAAACAAGTGTTATAGAAAAAAAATGAACATTCCAACAGTTTGACCCAGATTCTGCTCGCAGGACAAAGGCAGTGAGACGTGTGCTGAGGAGATGCTGTGACGTTTTGTCCAGTGCTTATCTCTGACCGTACTCTATGTAGGACACTTCATTAACATTCAAGTGTGTGTTTGTGTGTTGGTTGCCCAGGACAACAAGGGCATCCCGCCCTCCTGTTGTTGACCAAACAGAGATGGCGTACTGATATTGGTTAGACCAGACATGGGCTACTAGCCCTGGTCTACTTTTGTGCAGCCGCAAACACACAACAATATTAAAGAAAAATACACAAAATGGCATCAAATAAAGACACAAGAAAACAAAAACAAAAAAAGCAAAAATATAAAAAAATAACTCATCACATACTAAACAACAACAAATACACACAAATGGACAACAAAAATAAATAATATGACTCCATAAACACACAGAACATAATAGGCCTGTACTACGAAGCTGGATTTCCTCTTTTTGCGCTAACTTCTGGGAATTATTCTGTGTCCAGTACTACAACGTCTTACCAAGCTAAATCACCATGGTAACATAGGCTGAACACCTAACCAGGTCGGGACCAGGTTATGAAAGGGATAAGATCTGAGTGAGTACAAAAGTCCCGCCTCCTGACCAATCAGTTCCCTTGGAAAATGACCTGCCCGTTGTTAAAAGATCTTGGTTGGTGCAGATCTGACAGCTGGAAAGAAAGATTAATAATGGATAAATGCAATTCTTTCATTTACTGATGACGTCCTCTAGTAAAGACATAGATTTATATCTGATGGACTGATCTACAGTCAGCTGATGAAGCCTGTGTTAGACACTGTCTGTATGTGTGGATGGATTAAGTCACTCACAGTAAATACAAGAGCACTCAGAGAGCACAAACCTCCACCACATCTCCTCTTTGCCAGATATTGTTAGTTATCTGCATCAGTGATACTGATTATGGTACCATCATCTTTCACACTTTAAAGGCTTGGAAGAAACTTCCATCCATATTAATAATCCAAATAAATTGCAATGAAATGTTTAAACAGGATCTGATCTGAATGAAACTTAATGAGATAGATGAGAAACATAACTGAGTCAAATTTCAGAAAGATCGATACATTACGAACCGAGATATAGATTTTTGAACTTTTGCTAATGAGACATAGGCATTTTTCAAGTTCTGAAACTGATCCAGAACCAGAATATTCATCTGGATCCACTCCAAACTTTCATGGCGTAAGGTCTAACTTAGGTTACATTTTTGACATTGTTCTGCTAACAGACAAACAGACAGTATTACCTCCTTGAGAGCGGTAATTAATTACACCAAAACACTAGGAATGTGCGATATTTTATCGTTTATGATTTATCGTCAAAAATATTCTCACCGTTAAGAATATGTCATCCCTTGATATAAACGATAAATTTCCATGTCGGAAATTAGCGAGGGCCACGGGCCATTTGTCCCTCAGTTTAACCAAGAATGCCCACAAAATTCTTGTTCCAAGAACGCACACAAAAATGACAGGGAAATATACAAGACAACAAAAATATACAAATGAAACTACATCCATAATGACAACAAAAATACAAACACAAACCTGTGTTCTTTCCTGAATTAACTGTCAGGTTGTTCATTATGCTGACATGAATGGTAACAATCACATTTTTGTGGCCCCTGCTGTGCTAAAATTACCCTAAATCTGTATTAAACTGAATGTTCTCCCTACAATCTCGTCCAGATGGATGCTCAGTAAGATGATCCACCAATTTTCCGACACACCTTGGAGCTGCATGCATAATTACTCCCTCCTCTTCTGTCCTCACATTTGTCCTCCCTCTGTGTCTTTGGAGAGCGCACAGCTTTGAGGTGAACAAAAGGCCTTTCAGCTACAAACAGTACCATAGAAACAGAGAGGCAGACGGGCCATTTATTGTGTTTACACTACCAGTAGCACCCATTAGAACGCTCTCAGCCCACAGTCTGTGTGCCTGCGTGCCTTTTAATGAGTTCATATGTGTGTGTCCATTCATGCCCACACACTACGGAGATTATCAAGGGCAGCAGATGGACAGAGAGGCGCCGTCCTGGTTACAGTCCCTGGTTCTCCTCTAGGCCAAGACTGAGCGAGAAGCAGTGCTGTCTTAATCACATCCAGCTAATCCTTCACACACGCCATGTTTGACAACCGCAGCGCAAATGAGTCTTTAAACAACTCCATCAACCACTACAAACAGTCACTGACTTATTTGTCTGTGGGTCACAAATGAGTCCATGTACATAGAAATTACAGGATTGCTGGAACCAAGACCAGAAGTATTTTATGTACTTCAGACAATCAGTAACATTAATTGTGTAATAAGAAAACAGAATATATTAGCGATTCTTTTATTTTAATAGTTTTAGGCTATTTATTATACAACAGCAGCATGATAGGAATTCCAGAAATTCATTTATTGCTTTTGGTTTTGGTGTGCTACCCTAATATTTTATGTGGCCCCATCTGGTCACCCCTGGGAAAAAAATCTGGATGTGCCACTGTGCTGACATGACAAAATGTTTCAGCAGCAAATCAGTTTCTTATAGATATACAGTATTTTAATAACCATGCTAAAGTGTTTCTTTGCATGTCACAGTTACAGATTTTGATGCGTCAAGTACAATTTTAAAGTTCTAAAGAGCAACTAAACCCAAAAACCACTTTTTTCTTGGAAATGGTCAGTTTCTTGCATATTTTATGTATACCTAGAAGTGCAAACTAGGGCACAATCATCTTGAAATGACTCGTTTTCCCACATAAAATCTGTGGCCATCTGGAGATCAAACTGCTCCGTGTTTGGCCCTTGAACTAAATTAGTTTGACACCCCTGGCATAGATTGTTCTTTGGTGATAGCAAATGGTTTAGACAATCATATCAATAGTGGACTAATAATTACTGACATTAGCGACCATCTACCTGTATTAGCAATGTTTATTTATGAATTATCAAAAAAAAAATTGATAAACCATCGACTATATAATAGAATAAGAACTGATGATAGAGTTCATACTTTTAGACAAGATTTATTGCAACAACACTGGAAAGACGTTAACATTGCATATGATGCATTTCTAAATTATTATATTGGTCTATAATAAGGTTCTAAGGTTCTCGTTAGACAAAAGTCAGATCAAAATTAAAATCAAAACCATGGATAACAAGAGGACTTCAGAATGTAGTAATAAAGAAGAATACACTTTATATATGATATTTAGAAATAAAGCAGTAGAAAAGAAATACAAGACTTACATTTTTAGGTATTAGAGAAAAGTGAAAATTGCGTGGACTGATGGTGGAAGGTTGGTGAGGTCATCATTTGTGTATTGATAAGGTTAAGGGGCAGAAATATAATAATTTTATTCTTCTTACAGCTCCTTTCCAACCATTAAATTATTTAATTTGGATTGTGATATTATGTGATATAAATGGGTAATCTATGTTGGTTTGCTTTTCAATGAAAGAAACAAATAAATAATTAAACACATTTAAATTATGATTATTTTGGTGAAACTTCGATCTCTGATTCCACTGTATCTAAAGTCAGCTGTGGTAGTTTGCCGGCCCTAAGAAGATCCATATTTAACTGTTGATGTTTAGCTTTGTATCAAATACAAACATGACCTTAATCCTTGTTGATGCCTGTGTGGGTGTGTCGTCTCTAGAACCACCCACACAGCCTCTCTGAAAATCAGAGGATGACGCATCATTTGTTGGCCTGTTTTTTTGCAGATTATGATCTGTCCAAGCTGAAGGATTTCATGGATCAACAAGTCGACTCGTACATTGAGAAGGGCATCATCGCCAAAGACGAAGGAAACACCATCAAGAGGATCTACAGCAGCCTGTAACGCTATAATCTAATCCATCCCAAATTAACGACACAAGACTCAATGTGACACTCAAATCACCTACGCAACCCCAGGTTTAACTCATGTACTCAAGGGAACTTTTTTAAAGATCCTAGACATTCCTGAAATACAGTATGTTAAAATATTGGTTATACACCATTATTAAGTGACTTTTTTTTTTAACTGCAGTTACTTATATCCCCTGAATCCATTTGCACGCCAAGACACAGTAATAATTGAAAGAATTAACTGACATTTCACATTACCAAACTAACCAGACATATTACTTACAACAAGACTTTATAGGAATAGGAATGTTTTAAGAGTAAGACGTCGACACTTCTTTATTACTGTTTCTAAAATACTTTTTTGCTACATGTCACACACGTGCTAACAATAACCCATTTTGTCTGCAAACCTTTTCTTAGTCCAGTGCTTTTGATGTATTCTTTGCTTTTTACCTTACCAAAAATATATATTTGTTGTGTCATGTGTGGGTGCGCTTTGTACTTTCATGTTTTGCTGTACCTCCTCTGAGGCCCACTCGGGGGCGCAGTTGGACTCATTACAATTTCCATCTTTCTAGAGGTGACAGATAAAGAATTTTTAAATGGAAAATGTGTGATTGTTCCTTTAGTCTCTTCTACCATTTTAAAAGCAACATAAAAAAAACCTTTTTTGGCATGAACTGTTGCCATGCAGCTACAGAACAACAGCAGTCAGTTCAGTTTGAATATATTTATTCTCAAATAAAACAAATAAAACACAAATGCACAGTAAAACAGCTGTAACAGACAGTTGTCAACATGTAGCATATGTAGCATTCACACACTTCTGTACCCAATGGCCACCTCCGATACATGATAAACACTGATCTGATGAGGAAGGCCTGAGGAAGTCGAGGACATTGAGAACATTAGAGGCGACTGTCAAATCTAAAAAGCTTTTGTACATTTGTGTGTGTGTGTGTGTGTGTGTGTATGTGTGTGAGAGCAGCAGGTGAGATCTGTACAGCAGCAATAATGCGATTATTAGATGAAGCGTGTGTTTGGGGCGTGTGTGTTCAAAATGCTGTTTATACCAGAAGCTCTTGCAATTACCCATGAAAAACCTTGCAAAACAAATAAAACGCACCCTGTATTTGCATTTTAATAAATAACAAGGCAAACATTACACTCGTTCAACAATTTTGGTAAACACGAGACGGGAAAGAAAAATAAAAAAAAACAAAAAGGTTGAAGGTTGCAAGTGTTCAGGACAGCAGGTTGATGGACCGGACTCTCTAAATCTCCTGATATGACGTCGTAGGCGCCGTGTAATCCTCCTTTCTGAAAAAATAAGAAAGAGCAGCTCTTAACCAACACAGAAACACATCTGTCTTCAATTCCAACCCCCTGATCTGGGTCTACTCTGTTGGTCACCATAGAGTCTAGGTGAGTGCATAAAGAATAGATGAGGCTAACCAAAGAAGAATGGCCTCAAGTGTCCAGAGAAAGGCCTGGGAGTGGAAATCATCAATAAACTGATGCAGCAAAATGAGAACGACAGGGTTTCAACAAAGAATTTTGAGAAAGCTTTGTTTTTTTTTATCTTAGAAGCAACAACAAAGCCTATCATAGGTGATAAGTGACCGATCAGAAAAGAAAAACATACTAACTACAGCCACTAGGTGGCAGAATTGTCCATAAATTGGTGGATATTCTCCTGTCTTACACTTTTAAACCTCTCAGGAAAAATAAAACTGGAAAAATGTATTTTATTAAACAGATTAGAATTGCTTAACTTGGTTTAGAAGAAATTGAATAAATTGTATTGAAGCTGTAATATTTGCTCCAACACCCGATCACCTTTGTGTATGCCTAAAACGGGGCCCGAAATATGTGCACGACTCTTTCCACGCAAAGCTTGTGTTCTATTTCATCCTTCCTGGCCGCCAGAAGCGGTGCTTGAAGCACTGAATGATACCATATCGCGCATGGATAACTAAGGTTGGTCGCCGCCTCAGTTTTATGATTACGGTTTTCTGTTGTTGCTGACGGTAGTGTGTTTCCACCACACCCAGCATAATTAAACCTCCTTGGGTTACGGTTAGCGAGGTGTGTCCGCCTGAGCTAACGCGCTACGGCGTGGGGTAGCAACTCGGTTTCCGTACTGTCTGTTGACAGCCCTTTTTGTGTTTGGTGATAGCGTTCGCTGGAGCCACTTTATATTTTGGTAGCACATGTTGTCGGTGTCTACCTATTTCTTTCAGTGTGTGGGCAGCTTGTGCGCGCTCTCTCCCTATTTAACAGTAGACAACAAGCTAGTAGTAGCACCGTTTTTTTTTTTTTTCTCATAAGGACCATTGTCGGTGACGGCAGTGTGTGCGCTCCCTCTCCTGTCATTAGGGCGTCCTGTTTGGTAGTCTGGGCACTCGCTGCCATGCAGGATGCCGCCAAGTTTGGGCTGGGCTACATGCCGGCGGTAGAGCCACCCATTGCTGCTCTCATCATATCTCCTGACGAGGCCCTTAGGCAGGATGCAAGGTGTCCCCGTCCTCAATGCCGGGTAATAGATGACCTCCTGTCAAAGGCTTATGAGGCAGCAGCCCGTATGGGGCGAATAGGGAACTCTATGTCCCACCTCCTGCTGGCTCTCTCAGCCTCCCTGCTAGAGGCCTCACCGGACGCTTCAGTGCACGGCCTTAGCGATGCGTCCCTGCAGGCTTTCGAGCTGATGACAAGAGAGCTGGGGCGGGTGATGTCCACACTCATCCATGCTCGCCGCCAGGTTTGACAAGCGCAGTTGCCCCTCACTGAAGCCAGCAGGAGGGTCCTTCACAGTGTGCCATTGGAGCCAGGAGAGATGTTTGGATCAGCAGCTCTGGAGGCCCTTGAACGGACTATCCAGGCTTGGCAGACCAGGCAGCAGCTCTCTGGTCTCAGCAGGAGTCTGTCCGCCCATAATAGGCCGAGGAGTACTGTGGTTCGTCCTCAGCGCCAATTTCAGTCCCCAGCTAGCGCCAGTAGTCACCAGCAACCTCAGCGCCCGGCACGGCACCCTAGCCGGTGAACAGCTCAGGACTTTTGGGTCACCGATCACCTGCTCTCCAGGCAGCCTCAGACCTGGGGCTCAAATCGCTGTCCCCCCGGTGCCTCTCGTGGCCGGGGGGCCAGGACCTGAGGCCTTGGGCCTGGCTGTTTTTCCCAGAAGCAGCTCAGCTATTGGGCTGCTTCAACACCGGACGCTTGGGTGGTTTCCACCCTAGCCCAGGGATACAGACTACAGTTCAGACGCCGGCCCCCAGCCCTTGGCCGGGTCAAGACGACCATCATAAGCGACCGAGCAAAAGCACTTGCTCTCGACCAGGAGCTGTCTGCCCTCTTGGTCAAGGGTGCCATCGAGCCAGTAGATCCCGTGGCTCAGCCCTGGGGTTACTACTCAACGTACTTTCTTGTGACAAAGGAGGACAGCGGACTTCGCTCCATTTTAGATCTGCTGGGTCTCAAGAGGTTCCTGAAGGTCTTGCCCTTCCATATGCTCAGCACAGCAGAGGTTATGCGTGCTGTAGACAGGGGAGACTGGTTTACGTCCATCGACCAAAAGGATGCTAACTTCCACATCCCCATTTCTCTCCAACACAGACAATTCCTCCGTTTTGCCTTTCAGGGCATTTTCAGGTGTGCTGCGGCAGCGCTGTCTCCCCTCCAGTCCCAGGGCATGAAGGTCCTTCCCTATCTGGACAACTGGCTAGTGTGTGCACAGTCACAGGTAGCCAGGGACACCGCAACACTCATTTCCCACGTGACCCGGTTGGGCCTCAGGGTAAACCCTGTGAAGAGCTGCCTTACCCCTTCCCAGACCATCACCTTTCTGGGTGTGGATCTGGACTCTGTGCGTATGAAGGCTTTTCCATCACGTCAGCGGGTGGACAGCACCCTGGGCCTCCTTCCCCTCTTTCTATGTATGTTTTTTGGAGTCATGTTGTGTGTTTTTGGAGCCTTCTTGTATGTTGTTGTGCATTTCTGTTGTCATTATATGTACTTCCTGTATAAATATTGTTTAGTTTTTTGTTTTATTTTACTCATTTAGTATATTTTTATTATATATATATTATATATGTGCTGAAAGTGTGTGCGCGTATGTGCATATGTGTGAAATACCATCCGTATGGTGAGGGGGTGTGTGCGTGTGTTCCCTTGAAATGTTTGAGACGCTGATGACCAAACTCCATAGCCATTGTAGCGCCAAAATTTCGGTTCATCACTACTTGTCATTTCTGCCACGAATAATGGTAGAATACCATTGGTCAGCAGCTGATTTAGATGCAAAAACCATTCATAAGCTCCTTTGCATTGACCATTTATAGTAGAATGTGGGTGTGTCGAGGGCAGGATATGAAGTAAATTCACCTGTGCAAACTTTTAGCCGGGCTGTGATTTATAAAGGAAATCGTGCTTACATGTTTCATAAATGAGGATTTTTTTTTTGGTGGGGGGGGGCTCTGCATATTTTCAAAATTTCAGAGCATGCACACTTTTAGTACAGATTTTACACCTTTTATAAGTGAGGCCTCTGCTCCTTTTTCAATAAAATCCAAAAATGTTACAAACGGTAACAGCTGACTAAACTTTTCTATTTTGTTCATAAACATTGAACAACAACAAACAGTCATAGGTATTGTATGTTTTCCAGCTTACAATGCGTATTTACCTTTATTTTTGTACCATTTTAATTTTAAAGCTGCAGCTAAACTCAAATCTATCAATCTTTTTTAATCAGTTCCTTATAGTTTACCTAGAGAGCTCGGCTTTGTGATCAGAAAGTTAAGAGGCACGCGACCTGTGTTTGCTTTGGGACTGTGAGGAAACAACGGAGCGAGCCAGTGTTTGCGTGAACAAGCAGCAGGTCGACAGGGCTGCCTTTTATGTGGCTGCAGTCACAGACTGAGCTTTAACACAAAGCCAGGCTCAGCCTCAGCTGCTACGTAAACATACAAAGAGAAGTGTTTGACTGCTTAGAGCTTGTGTCTGTACGAGACTCTTTGGGCAGTCAGAGGATGAAATAAATAACATCTGTGTAATGTGCATTAAAGCAGTGGTTCTCAACCTTTTCAGCCCATGATCCCCAAAATAAAGATTCCAGAGACCGGGGACCCCCACTGTAACTGAAGGTGGTTGAACACAGACATGAACATTTAGGAACAGTCAAGTGGAGACAAAGCCATCTATAAGGGGTCATGTTGTATGAATAATGAACATATAATAACCACATTACTTATATTATTTATTATATAGTTTTATTTAACTGAATTATATTCACTGTTATGCAAGAAGTTTATTATTATTTGAGCCATAGTATATAATCATATTAAAGATGTAAATCCTTGTTTTAATCAGAAATAAAATGGGTTTAAAAGTGACCAAAAATGGTGGAAACGATCGTGAAATGAAATTTTAAAAACCACAGAAATATGTTTAAAGTTGCAAATTTGAGTGGCCAAAAAAGGATAGAAAAAGTGGTAAAAAGAATTCAAAGTGTCAAAATTGGAACAATTAGTTTAAACTGGCAAACAATTGGCATGACAAAACGTGAATGTGGTTAAATTAGCAAAAATAAGCATGAAATATGGTGAAAAGAGGGTAAAAATGACAATAATTGGTCAACATTCTCAACATATGTGGCATTAGGTGGGAAAGTGGTGGAAAGGGTTCATAAGTGCTAACAATGTCTTGAAAGTGGAAAAATGTGCAGAAATCGAAGAATTGCAGCAAAAATGCATTAAAAGAAGCAAAAATATGGCAAGAAAAAGTGATGAAAATAGTTTAAAACATGACAAGTTTGGTGTAGTTGCAGAAAAAAGGTAAAAATAATGGGCTCAAATTGTTAGAAAATATTCTTAGTTTCTTGAAGACATCACACGACCCCAAATAGGGTCCTGACATCAAGGTTAGGAACCCCTGCTTTAAAGTATGTCTGCTCGTGTAGGATCTTGTTCTTTTGAGTTATTTAAATATAGCTGCTTGAATGTAGCTACAGTGTCTACTGTACTCAAACTATGTCATTATTTCAGTAACACTGCATAACACTTTTCTTTTAGTAAAAATATGATATATAGTACAGAAAACTGTTATCCTAAAAATATCAGCTAATCAGCTTTCATAGTTGGTTGTTCAGCTTTATATCAACTATAGGGTGAACAGGGGTTGATTCAAAGCACCTCAGCAGACACTTAAAGCTCGTAATGGGACAGTTTCTGGAAGTTTGAGACATCATTTAGTCACACACTAAACATGATTTATTACATTCGGAAAACACCTTTTGATTTGACATTAGCATTCTTCATTATCATCCTCCTAAATGCTAGATATTTTAAAGTGACGCTTCACTTTAAAGGATTTCAAAATAATTTTCGTTGCAGCTACACAGAACCGTCTGCCATCATTATGTAAATGTAAAGTTCTGATTACAATCAGAAATTCAACTACCACAGACTAAGTAACAGAACAGCTAATAGATTAGGAACAAGTACAATGATACTGATTGGTAGAGTCGAACCATAATGCAGTTCAGTAAATCATCTAAAGTCACCAGAAAATTGATCTACCATGAAAACTGACAACAGAAGAGCATCAGTAATTCTAATGGACACTGACAGCCAATCACCACTCTGCTTCAGGTAGTTCAGTGTGTAGTAGAAATGTCAGCTGCAGCGTGTGACTCAGTTCTCAGTGACTGCCAGTGCTAAAAAAGGCCACTTCATGAACAGCTTGTTACTACTTGACTACAGAGCAGATGAGAGCGCAATATGTGCCTGATGCAGACACCCAAACCTCCTCAATATTAATATTAACTAGCACAGTGCCAGTCAGAAATATGTATTCATCTGGGAGCTTAAGTAGAGTTGTCAATTATGGCCAAAAGAGTATGTGTTTGAAAGTTGTATGTACAAAGAGGTGTACATACTCTGTACTCTGTAGTGTTATAAAAAGGTATATTTATGAGTGCAAAGTAAAATAGCATGTGCAATTTCCATGGTTTAATTCTATGGGACATGTGCATGATGAATTGATAAAGTTTGTACCGATGTACAATTAAAACCATTTATTTAGCATTTAACATTTCTTGGGCCGGCACACTTACATACATGCACGCACATCAGCCGCGAGCATACACCCACTGTGTGTGTGTGTGTGTGTGTGTGTGTGTGTGTGTGTGTGTGTGTGTGTGTGTGTGTGTGTGTGTGTGTGTGTGTGTGTGTGTGTGTGTGTGTGTGTGTGTGTGTGTGTGTGTGTGTGTGTATATCTCGCTACCTGTCCCTCTATCCTCAGTAGGTGCAGTCTCACACACACGCACCCACTCCTCACATCAGGTTGAAATGCGTGTCTCACATCCAATATGTGAGACTTGAGAGCTTTGCTGGTATATCAGTGAGAGTGTGCGGCTGCTCAGACGCCCCTACCTCCACTCCGGTCTAACCCTCCGTCCGGTGTAACCTACGTCAATTCTGCAGTAATTTCAAAATAAAATGAAAATAAACATTTTGAAACTTAATCAACAAACAAGTCAAAAATAACAAATGCACACCATGGGCCATGTGCTAGCTGGTCATAAAGTTTCAGGTCAAACAGACACTGCGTCAGGGAGATATTTGCTCCACACACACACGCACGCACGCACGCACGCACACAGACAGACAATCCTTGATTTATTAGATAGATAATGGGGGGGCGAGTTATAGTCTAGTTTTAGTCAACTTAATGACATTAAAATTTTGGTCGACTAAATCAGTTACAGATATAGTCTACTAAAATAATAAGATAACAGAATAAAAAGATAAGTTTATGCATATTTTCAAGGTTCAATTACCAGTTTTCAGCTTGATATTGAATGATATTAATGTTTTGAAATACACACAGACAGATTTAATGTGATCAAAGCATAAGAACACATGATCACGTGCGTTCTAATTGAATTTTGTCCCACGAAAAATATGAATATATTTTGATATAGCCTTTAAATTAGTCTTATTCTAGTTAGTGTCACTTAAAAAATTGTAGCAGACAAAATTAACACTGGTCTGGGTGGAGTCAAGCTGTTTGTGTCCATGTGTTAGTCTGCTGTCACAGCCATATATACATGTATATGCTGTTCAACAATATATAATTTAATTTCTGATCAATATCAAATGAAATTCACCAATAAACACGTTAGCTAACTGTCCACCGAGGATTGCTCGTACATTTTTCTTTGTGGTGCTTAATATTTTGAACATGCTAACAGCGCCTGTGCTACCACGATGAAGGCTCCAAATGTTTAGACCAGGCAAAATTAGAAAGTTGTCATTTATCTAAACTTTCTATCTAAAGGTTAAAGTTATCATTTCTAATCAAAGAGTCAATCATCACCTTTTAAATTCTGTATTCACTAACACAGCTGACAGTCGGCCTCACCTTACTTCCTCTTCTTTCAGCCTGCGAGCAGCTTGCTTGGACTGTTTGATTTGCAAGTCCAGTCTGTGTAAGAAGTCTTTGGCTGACAGCTCCTCGGGCTGAGTCTGAGGCTGTTGAGCTTTGGAGTCGTCGGGGGGCGGCGAAGGGGGCGGCGTGGGTCCATCGATGTCCTTTGTCACGATGTAGGGCGACGCCTGTTCCTGACATGCCGTCTCACCGTCCCCGTCAGGAGATTCCAGAGACAGTCCGTTAAATATGAAGCGCTTCTCAGACAACACGGGGATGTTGAGGCTGTTCCTCAGAAAAATGCAATCGTTGCTGAAAAGCTTGTTGGCGCGCTTGACTTGCTCCATCTATTAGATCAAGGACACACAAAGAGGTCAAGTTAAAAAAAAAAAACACATTTGTTGGATTTCCATAATTTAAAGAGTAACTAAACACCAAAACCATCACAAATGTATTTTAGTCCAACTCAATGTTTCTCACACATTTCTGTATTTGGAGCTGTTTGTTCTCGCTCTATGGATGTAGCATGTCATTACAAGTCGTGTATATTCGGTGGCGGTAAACGCCTCCGCCAATAAAACCAAAGAAAAGAAAAGAAGACATTGAAGAAGCAGGAGACAAAAAACTTAAAAAACTGCATTTTCGTTTTTGGACCGAAACACTTTCCCACCGAAACAACGCAGCCAAAACAGGATGTTGTGATGATGTGACCAAACACTGCGGTCAGCGTGCGTGTCTGTAAACGGGCCGACGTGTCCGTGGAGCGGCTGTAGGTTAAGACGCAGCGAAAACAATAAAAGTTACTCTCTAAACTGATAACGATCCTGGCCATTTCAATCAGGTGTGTTGGAAGAAGGAAGCATCTAAAACATGCTGGATAGTGGCTCTTGAGGACCAGGATTGGGCACCCCTGGCATAAACACCAACTCATGCTGTTTGTAGTATTAGCCAATAGGCTAACCGCTGCCAGTTGGGCAGTTATTTTACCACATTCATTTATTCAACCTTATCATTATTATTATGATATTTAAGTTATTTATTTTATGCAAGTATATTTAAGCAAGTACGTTTGTTTCCAATTCTAAGTCTTTGTTTTTATTTCCTTTTTTGCCCATGAGCATGTACACCTCCAGGGAAACCCACCAACACAAATAAACTCTAGTCCAGTGGGAAACACTGCCCTATAACCTATTGAAATCATAACTGCCATAGAATGAGTGGGCGTGTCTTAACTGCCGACAAAGCCTCGCCCATAATCAAGGCATTTGTTTTTTTTTTTTTTATTTCCAGTCGAGACACACGTTTAGAAAATACCTCAGTGTTTACTCATCATAAAAATCATAGAAGATTATATTACTTTTTAAACATAACAGGTTTGTGATTCCCCTAACATTTTTCACTTATATAATGTTGACAGAAAGTAAATATGCTCAGTTTTGGGTTGTTTTATAGCCCTCTGATTAATTTAACAGCTTTTAAACCCTTAAAAACACTTCATTTATTAGCTTTGCCCTTAAATTATTCCCTATCGTTATCTAATATCATTCTAACTTACTATTTTTTTTTTCATTTTATAGTAAGTTAAGGGTAGATTGAGGACAAGATGCAATATGGAGTATTTGGTCTGATTAGATAAGAGCTCCACTCAAGGTGTGCGGTGCTAAATAAATAACACTGGGTTTATCATCTGTTTATCTGAAGCCCTGTGGACTTCTCTTTTGGTGCTAACATGTTGTCAAACTACTTTTAGCGTCTGAGGGCCACACCTTAAAAAACAAGGACAACAGCATGTTTTTAACTAAAGCTGGCTTGACTGTATACATTTGGAGCGTGCTAAATAAAAACATTATCTTTGCTCATTGGTTAGGATTGTGGAGCTATTTTAAACCTAATGTGGACATCATGGACATTAACTTTTTCTGAGTTAAATAATAGTGCAAAAAGGCCCATTTTATGACCTGCAGTGGTGTTTGCAATAGAGGTCGACCAATATGGGATTTTCAATCCCCTTTCATGCCGATACCAATGTAAAAAATAAAAAATAAAATTCAGCCAATGGCTGATATCTAAAGCCGATTTTGGAAGCCGATATACTTTTTTTTAAAAGCACATTGATTATGAAAGACAATTGAAACACTTATATGATATAAATGTATATATTAGAAATCAAATGAAATACACCAATAGAACTCCTAACATTTATTGAACTTTAGATATACCGTACACAACCAAGTAAAACAAAAAGTACAGGATGGGTAAGTAGCTGCAGTAAAGCACGACAACTATATACAGTACAATGTGCAAGTAGTCGGTTTAAACTAAATACCAGTTTTAGGTATAACCACTCACTCCTTCCCGCTGTTCACAGCCACTACCATTATACCTAAGCTTCACACTTGTCACCATATGCACAACTACAACATCTCATTCTCACTTTGAAATAATTAACTCTTCCCCACCTTTTCCTACCTTGAGTCTCTCCTCCCTGTTCCCTTCCCCTTCACTTAGGTGTAACACTCTCCTCTTTTTTTAATATGCTTCCTATAATAAAGTGTTTCTTACCCTTCCTTAGGGAGGGCTGGTGATGGTCAAAAAAAAAATTTTTTTTTTGATGGATCTTGAAATAAGTCTATATATTGGCCTGATATATCGGCCGGCCGATATATTGATCGACCTCTAGTTTACAAGACGGGTATTCTGCCTGAACCTATACATTTTCTAACTTATTTGAATGTTTGTTTAGCTCAAAACATTTATTTCTAAACATGTTACAAATGAAAATATGGAGAAGGTACTTATGATATGAAGAGGGGGTACAGTACATATGATTTGACACATATGCAAAGGGAGTACACGGGATATAAAAACAAATATTGGTAACCACTGGCGTAGGGGACTGTTGTGTTGTTATGGATGTGTTAGTGTAATATGATCCTGTGGACCAGCCTCACCGTCACTCCGTACTTCAGAGCGATGCCCTGCAGGGTATCACTGCCTGTAACCTGATGCTCTATGAACTTCTCCCCCAGAGACGATGTGACGCTGGCTGTGCTGCCGTACGAGCGGATCTTAGTCCGGGCCAGGCTCTGCGACAGCTCGCTGTCAGACTCGGAACCGGACCTGGACCGAGGGAAGATGGGCTGAGCGAACCGTCCTCCTCCTCCGTCCCGCATCGGCAGGACGGGCGAAAACTCCGCCATCTTCTGCTGAGCGGGTGAAGCAGAGCGGCCTCCTCCGGGTGTCTATGACCCGCTCCGGCTGAGCTCACTGACGGAGGCCGAGGTTCGGCTCAGGCGGAGGAGAAGCCCCTGACCCGAGTCAGGACGAGCCGGTCAGTCCAGTGTAGCAGACACATGTTCGGGGAACCACGGCCTCACAGCCTGCTTCGGTCATACTGGAGAGCTCCGTTACGTTGACGTAAAACGTAATGACGTCACGGGGCAACGACAACAACCCGCGTCCCTGCTACCTTTCACAATAATATGTAAATTATCAAATTTATTTCAGGATAAAAAAAAAATTAATTTTTTTTTTTAGAATCTTAAGGATATAATACATTAAGATACAACACAAATATATTAGATTATATTGCTTGCAGAAAAATGTTAACAATTACAAATTACAAGTAAGTCATACATAAAATACTTAAGTATTTTACTTTTTAAATGCCTTATTGAGAAACAAGTATTTTAACAATTATATACAATCATCACACCGGCATCAATAATGAAAATCCAATCCACATATCCAAGCAGAAAAACAAAACACACACAAAATAAATAAATACATACATACACAAAATTAACAGGGGTCATTTAATATAAAATTAGAAGTTTGGACCGTTTTATAGCACTTCTGTTTTGGAATGATTTCAATGACTTCAATACATTTTTAAGATCAATTTTAAAAGCTTTAAAATTTGGGGATATTTAAAAAAAATAATAATAATAACACATCAGTGTTAACTCACTCAGTGCCTTTCCATCTTTTACTTGTTTTGACATAGTTTGTTTAGTTTTCATTCTGATTTTCTTAGCTTTATACTGTTCCTGGTAATGCTTTTATTTATTATGTATTTATATACATGTGTATTATTGTTCATTTACTTCTTCCAGGCATGTCTTGATTTTTATCTGCATAAGAAAACTTACAGCAGCTTGCTTGCTCTGTGTGGTTACACATTATTTGCTGTAGACTTTTTATTATTATTATTATTATTATTATTAATAATATTTATTTATTTTTAATTTTGAAACCTTTTGTGGATGTCTTTGGCAATAAATGACTTCATGAGAGCTACACAATTATCTTTCTCAATTTTTAAACACACAATTTGTAAATGAGAGGCAACACACGACACCAAACCCAAATGATGAACAAGCTATACAAGCATTTTCACAATGTGTGGAAACATTTAGCAGGACTTTGTGACCAGTAACCACTGCATGTGAGATCCTGGTGCTTCATGAGGAACAGCTAAACAGTCACCACTCTGTCAGAGAGCAGCTGTACTACGAAGTGGATATGAACACTCCCACTTAAGCCAGTTGATTTCAGACAGCCTACGTGTGTGCTCTTTTGTGACGGGGTGGAGATTGCAGCGTCTGACCAATCATAAACACGGACAAACTGCGTAGAGCAATTTACGTCACAATTGAGGAATAATTCTTTAAAAATATGAACAATTAAAATTCATATTTAGGACCAAAAACAACACTGTTGCTGAAAAAAAAAAAAGCAGGAATGAATGAACATGAAGCTGCCAACACTGTTAATGCGTAAAAGCGTAACATATCAATATTAATCCATGTTAAACATTATTATGACTATGGGGAAAAATCATATCCATGTCTGTAAATGAAGGAATCAGAAACCTTCAATCATTCATTTCAAGAATGAAATGAAGAATTATTTGGTGTCATCACAAATCCTGATTAATATCTAAGAGCAGGTGAAAATATGAAGTGTGTTGGTGTTTGTATGAGGATCAAGCCTTGGTATTATGTGTTGTTCTTGATTTGTGTCTTGTGGAATGCAATTGTTTTGTACTCCCATGAGAGATTGTATTTTTTCAACTTCTCAAGAAAAAAATAAAATAAATCAATTTTAAAAAATATATTCCTGCAGTTGAACCACTGGAAAAAAGTCTTCAGACCCCTTTAGGTCATTCCTGGTAGTGCACCAGTATAGTATGGCTCATATTTGTAACCGACAGGTGGTGCTGATCAACCACAAATCAGTCCTGACTCCTGGGTTTCCTTTTGTACAAGAAAAGATACATTTGCAATTACAATGCTTTAAAAAAAAAAAAAAACTTCACAAATTAATCAGACATTTTAATTTGTAGTCTTATATAAAATTATTATTATTATTGTTATTTTTAACATATAATATGCGGTTTTGTATATAGTTCTTACTATGTGATGGTGGGCACAACTTCCTGTGTAATAGAACTGTTAGCAAATAATTATTTATGAATCAATAACAACAGCAGGGTTTTCATTCAGTGTTTCTCAAACAGGGGTACGTGTACCCCTAGGGACACTTGAAAGAGAGGAAAAAGTGGAAAATTAACAAAATTATCAAAAACATTAAAAATGTTTGGTTTTCTAATGTTTATTTCTAGTTAAAAATGATATTCAAGCGTCAGTTTTGGTCCCACACCAGGTGGCAGATGACTGGAAATGATAAAAACTATAGGAATAAATCTATTCAGGAGGCTCTAAATACTGTTCCATTCCACTTATTTACAAAATGACAATTTTACATGTGTTATAAATTTATTCCATCCATCCATCCATTTTCTGACCCACTCGTTCCATTTTCAGGGTCGCGGGGGTCAACTGGTGCCTATCTCCAGCTCTCAAAGGGCGTACACCTTGGATAGGGCGCCAGTCCATCACAGTCATTCATTCCATAGTTGTTTATAGTATTCTGAGCAAAATGTTGTGTCAGACAAAGGGGGGACTTGGATTCAGAAAAAAGAGAAAGGGGGTGCTTGGACCAAAAACGTTTGAGAACCACTGAGTTAAACTGACAGCATACTGTAAATCCTATATCTAATACAATTCTGGCATCTGTGGGATTAACTCAGAACCTTCTGTGACTATCAGAAAACCTTAAACTGTTGGTAGGAGGTGACTTTAACATTCATGCTGATGATGAAAACAACAGCCTAAATAAATTATTTACCTCACTATTAGATTCAATCGACTTTACACAAAATGTAAACAAACCAACTCATTATCTTAATCATGCCCTGGACCTTGTTTTAACATATGGTTTAGTTATTGACCACCTGACAATATATCCTCAAATTCTTTCAGATCACTTCCTGTTATTCTTTGAATTCAGAATATCATCCTGCTTAAACTCTGAGACAAGAGTTCACTACAGTAGATCAGTGTCTGAGAAAGCTGTAAATTCTACTAACATTTTTTAAACTGTACTTGTGTTGTTCCCATTCACTACTAAATGCCAGCATGCTCCAAAAAGGCAAAAACACTACAAAAGCAAAATTTTCAGTTATTTCACAAATGGAAAATTGAACGAAAACAATGGCGGATGTTGATACTGTTGCTTCCACTAAAAACATTTGAATACGGATTAAATACAGCTTTTTCGCAAAGTGACGTCTCACAAACCAGAACAAAAATGACGCAAGTAAATCATGGTCAGAATGAAGTAGAAACACTTCTTGAATATAAAAACGGAACTTCCAACATTCTCCCGGAATCGCAATCCCACAATGCAAGCTGTGAAACTTTTCCAATATTCAGGTCAAGCGACCCATGTGTCAACAAACCCATTGTTTGTGATGAAGTCAAAAACAATTGTGCGAGCGATTTTTTTTTTGGACCAAATTCTTCTTTTGCTTTTCTGTTTGAATGCCTCCGGAGATCTTCCCATAGTCTATTTCCTTTCTTTTGTAATCTGCGATCGTTTGTTTGCCAAGTGCATGAGGTCATGATAGAGGGAGTCCTGAGGGCTTGGTTCTAACAGGCCAGACCAGTTTCCACAATTATTGTGAAGAAAAACTAAGTGCAAGACTTCAAGGTACGCAGTCCATTTGTGAAAATCACTCCTGTGTGAAACTTGTTGACTTTATCAACGAGATGAGTCATTGGTTCCATGATTTCACATCTAAAGTCTGAACATATATCATGTTACCTGTGAAATAACATAGATTTGTTGATCTTGTTCGTATTACTCACACAAACACACACACAGTGGAAACTCTTGAATCATTCCTTCCATCTCTTTATTCTCCCTCTGACAGCACAGGAAAGAAGCTCAGAGAAGGATGGAGTCATAGAGATTACATCATATCTCAGGCATGTATGAACAGACTGGATCTGATTAAAGCTGCTACACACACACACACAGTCCTACCAAACCAAAGGGCCTCGTCTGTCATCCATTAAGAGCATTAGAAATCAAAACCACGTGTATTGTTTCAGAGCTCCAAACCAAATCTTTTAGCACAGCCTCTCGTTTTTCACATTTACAGGGTGTTACATGTCTTTACATCTTCTGACACTCACTGGGTTGCAGGTTGTGTTGAAGAAAAACTATTGATTGAAGAAGGAACTAATGCAGAAAGGGCACAAGATGTTCCAGATACAACTCGAGGGTTGTATAATTAATGTCTGTCTGGAGGCACTAATGTGGATTGGATAATGGGACACAAGATCATCAGTGATAGACATGAACCAGGACAACTAACAGCCCGGGGGCTGTTAGTTGTTCAAAAAACACATATTACAGAAAAATTACCGGAGTCACACAAAAAACCCACAAGACAACGACTACAAAGACACAAAAGATATATACAAAATTAAAACGATTACAAAAAAATGATTTATCACACAAGACAAAAAAAAACAATGTCAAAAAGATGAAATAAATTACTTATCACATACAAATTGATGACAAAAACACACAAAATTACAATAAAAATAAACAATATGACCCCAGAAATACACAGAATGACAGAAACATATACACAATGACAACAAAAACCAAATGTTCCTCCATGTATTAATACTCAGGTTTTCTAAAATGGTTAATAATAAAGGCAGAAGTCTGTGTTAAGCAAACCAAGTCTTTTTATTCACAGTTGTAGCTATGATCAAGAAGTAGTGGCTCCATGAATAACAGATTTAAAGAGAGAATTCACAAACACTAAGACCTGTTATTAGAGCGTTTAATTAACTAATGAGCTGGAATGACAGTTTATGATTCTCTTGCATGTGATTCAAAAATTCCATTTTTGGACCATTTTATTCTTTAATTCTCAGGTTCTTTCGTGATTTCATGTCATCATAATTTCACTTGTTAATTACATTATTACGGTCATCTAATCCATCTGAATAACTAGCTTGTCTGTCATTCTTATACATTTAATACACGTTTTGCACAGTAAAACTTATATCATCTAAATTATTTTGCTGTTAATTTATTAGCAAACATTTGTTTTGAGAACAACCGTCTAATTTTTTACAAAGATGGATAAATTGGATGAGAAATGGCTGCTGAAAAGGCAATATAAATGTTTTATTATTTCCCCTGGAGAGGAATAAACTGTTTCTACACAATAGATTAAACATCACATTTATACTTAAAATTGTATTGTGAATTTATTTTGGTGAATACCTACATAAATCTGTTAGAAAGACACAAAAGGGCACACAGGAAATGTAAAAACATTTATTGTTGACGTATACACAGCAGTGCGTTTTATCAGTTGTGTGTTTTTATTAGTACATAAACCGTATGTTAACACCTGGGTTTGTTTAAAAATAAAATAAAAATCCCAGCAGTGAAGTGCAGCTTCCTCTGGTACACACCAACCAAAACATGTGTGCACTTCAAATTTGAGATGGCGTTTTACAGTTAAAATGCAAAGAGTATTATTAACAAGCTGGAGCACAGAAAAAGTTAACCGTCTGCCCCCAGAAAAACTGAGCGAAGTAAAAACAAAGGGGAAAAAAAATGTTTGGAGAAGAGTTTTTTTTTTTTTTTTGTTGGTTGGATTTCGTCATTGAAGAAACATCCACGAAGATAAAACCTAAAAACAAATCTTAACCAAGGAATGTGGTGCAGTTTGAGTCAATATATCATGCTAAAATATTGTTCCTATTTAACAGTATTTACAATTATTCAGTAACCCCTGGGTTAGTCCTTGGTAAAAAAAAAAATAAAATATCCCAAAGTGACATTGATTTAATGCTCCCAGCTGCTTTTCCAACTGTTATAATTATTGGCTAAAAGCTTTCTTAGAGGGTGATCATGTCTAAAAGGTGGGAAATGTAGTTTAATTGCATTCACAACCTAAAAAAGGTTTCCATTAATGTTTGCCAAGTAATTCTCTTATCTTTGGGGGGGAGGGGCTATAAAATAAAAAATAAAAAAACAAGAGAGAAAACAATCATAATGTTCAATGTGATGCAGTATTATTCTAGTTTTGACAGATTCCTTCATCAGATCTGTGCACGAGCAAACCTTTAGGTCCAATATGGATCTTTTAAGCACCACATGTTAGTCTTTGGCATGATCGATCCTAAAATAAACCCTCTGTATTTAACTAAAGACAGATCTACTGTAGGACCACTTCAGTCTTAAAAGGGTTTCATATTGTAGTCCATTTCTATTCAAACCTAATAAGTCTCTCGACATTAAAGTAACAAAAAAAACAACCTTATTTTAAATAAAGGCAGGTAATTTGTTAGCAGAAGCATTAAAAAAAAAAAAAAAAAAAAACTTTTTTGTACTATTATATTTAACATTTGTATTTAGTCCTGGTTATAACTAGTTTGACCGTTATATGAAATTAGATCAATCCCTTTTCTGCTCGTTACTGTGGTCCAAACCTGTAGCGATCAGACGAACTTGCAAACAGCGACTGTTCCGCACACACACCAGTTAAAGAGCTGAGCTGGTTTTACAACCCTGCTCTAATAAAAGTACCACACTCAGCAGCCGTGTTACGACAAAAAGGTGATCACTGCACCACACTGCTGGCCTTCACGTGAGACAAACTAACGCCCACTGGAACCTCAGTTTGCCCATTAAATCATGGCTCAGGTGTTTCCGCTCTAACTTCTCTTTCCGAGGTGAATGTTGGTTGGTTCGTCGTTGCACAAAATCCACATGAGGCTTTAACTTCAACAGCAATAGGTGGTTAAAGAATTTACAGGAGTTTCTCAAAGTTAGTCATTGTTTTACAAAGCTCATTTTGTTGCTCCTGTTCATGAATCGTTGACACAGGTACAGTGATGTATAAAAGAGAAATACAAAGCGAGGAAAAAGTTGGAAAACAAAAAACGCAACAATGGCTCAAAAAAAAAAAAAAAAAAGGAGCAGCTGAAATGAAATGACTAAAAGCTATTTAGATTTACACCTTTAACAACATAACAGACAAAAGAACATTTCATATGGGAGAGAGGGCAGTTCCAGTTAATTCCCTTCTTCTCAGATGTACGTTCTGATCGAGCACAACCTGCCCCGCGGTTTGGCACAGGACTAAAAGTTTCCATACAGTGAGATGAGATCAGGGCATTGGCTGAAAATATTCCACAAGATGAGATGAAAAGCAGGAATGGCAGGGACACAGTGCGGTCTGTGCTCCTACACGTCTCCCTCCACTCGCCTCCTGCGAACTGCAGAGGAAATAATCAGTTAATTAAACAACAGTAAAGAACACACGGGCCTGTTAGTCCATGAAGACGACACAGTGTAAGTTATCATAGGCCCTGCTAATGCTGTGCGATATAACCATATATATCATAGTGCAATATAAAAACATCTACCATACAATATAACTCTCTATTGTTTATATTGCAAATTTAATGTGTGTCTTCTTGGTCCCACTCTGGCCACGGTTACATGATGTTTTTTAATTCTGAATTACTTTAACTGTAATTCTTATATTCATGCACTTTGTATTTTTGATTGACTGATTATATTATATTTATGTACTTTAATGCCTTGTGAATAATGTTTGTTTTGTGACCTGCCAAGGGACAACAGATTAATTAGCATTTTTGCTAACTCTGGTACATTTACAATATGTATTTTTTTTTTTTTTTTACAATTGTTCATCGATGCGCACTGTCCCTTTCAATTAAAATAAATAAATAGTTATTCCGAAATAAATTATTCGTAAATAAAGTGTTCTGCTTCATGTTTACATGGAAAAACTAATTCCAAATTGAGGTTTACATAGAAAACGGGTTTATTCGGCTTCATTCCGGAATCATCAATTAGTCTAGTTACAAACTGTGTCACTACAGCCAAAATGACTTCCTGCCAACATGTCTGACAAATGCAAGTTTTAATTTATATCCTGAGCTCAAGAAGGACTTTAAAAATATACTATAAAGAACCCTCTACTATCAAATATGATCTTTAATGGAACTTGCGAGTAAAATTCACTACAGATACGGTTAAAAACGATAGCACTGGCCATTATTGTTGGTTTTTGTGCACCCTGGTGGCATTTCCACATAAAAATGTACAAATCAGAACACATGTGACAACGTTACAGCAAAAGTCACGAATACTCCTTAACTGAGAAGTACCAATTTTTTTTGGGATAATTTATGTTTTAAGTATATTTAAATATATATAATGAATAGCAATTTTCAATTCATTTCATGTAATTTTAATGAAGAAATTCTATATCGGGATACATATATAGTTAACAGGATATAAATCTACCTATATCGTGATATAAAATGTTGTCCATATCGCACAGCACTAGGCCCTGCTGTTATCTTTTACATCACATTCTGCAGCGTGAGTCAGCATTGATTTAGAAAAACCAGGAAGTGAAAAAACGGCAAATTCACACAGTGTTATTATTGAGTCCGCTAATGCAGTGCAATCTTCATTCAAACGCTGTGACAGAAATGACTGTTATTATCAATGATGCATTGACACACTGGAGAGTCACACCCATGCATCAGACCTGCAGTACTGCAGCTTTGACAGGGGGAGGAGCTAAAAAAACAAACAAAAAGAGCAGAGGTCGTCACTGAGGACAGGACGGAGCAAATGTTTCAGCCGAGTACATCAGACCCTCTCCAATGAAACCAGAAACAGGCGCAACATGTGACCCAGTTTCTGTGAGGACTAACCAGTGTCGGCATGTGCTTGTGACACAGTGTGTGTTCATGAGTGTGTGCGCGTCCTACCCAGGTCGTTGTTCTTGGTGATCGCTGCGGCGGCTCTCGACCGAGGTCCTTGTTGAGTGAAGTGGTATCCGAACTTCACTATGCTGTTGTTCTCCTCCAACATTTTAGCGATCTCCATCTCCACCGTGGTTCCCAGCTGCTGCCTCTGCACACACACACACACAACTGTCACAATCTGCAAACCACACCAGCACATCCGCTGTCATTTGTGGAATGAGGCCTGAAACTAGACAAAAAGGATCGACTTGTTTTCCCCTGAAAACTCTCAGTTTTTATTAAGCTGTGGCCTGAGTCCCATGGATTTTTTTTAGGATTTAGAAAAGTGATCCAACCTCTGTTCCAACATTAACCTCATACAATTACAAATCCAGCTCCTCAAGGGTTTTAACACAAAGGTCTAATGTAGATTTTTCAGCACTTCACATCTGTTCTTCTTCCCAAGAGAAAAAGTAAGTTGCACTAAATTTCAAAAAGGTTTGTGCAATAAAATGTTGCCACGTTTTAGAAGAGAGGAAGTGTCGAAATTTACCATCAAATGTTCAGAGAAGTGGACAAACTATGAGTGTGGAAGAAAAATAACGTAAACCAACACCAGGTGCAGGTTGAGATTGTTAAATTTGTCCTTTTTAAAAAATGTTTTACTGAAGGCATTTGTTCTATTATCAAATACAAATACAAATAGGTTAAAAGGTTTAAACGTTGAATATATCATCTTAAAACTTTTGTAAATTCTAATGCAGTGGTTTCCAAATGTTTTCTGCTGCGCCCCCTTTGAAGAATGAAAAACCATCAGGGACCCCCATCGTGACCATTTTTTATTTTCCTTTTTTGAAATGGAAAAAAAACCGAGCTTTTTAGAAAAAATAAAAATCTGGATTATTCTTCGTCAAATGTCATAGAAATAACAACATTTGTGATCACGTATTTTAGAACAGTAATAAGGCTTTTTATTAATGACGTGCAAAGAATAAAACATTTTCTATTTTTCATACTCAAGGTTCAGCAAAGCCATGACATCATGCATTGAGGAGTGAGGAAGGTCTGATGTGGTTTCACTTTATTTAAATGAAGGAACTATAATTAGTAACAGTCAGGTTGACAACATGTAAACACACTGATTAATAAAAAGAACAATAAACTGGTGCACTGCATTTCTCTTAGTGTCTCCACACTAAATAAATCCATTAGCTGGAACATTTGTATTTATTTACTTTGTGAGTCTGGTAAATCCTGCATGAAGTGAAGAGGGACGGTGTGCAGTAGTCTGATACTTATGGTGGACAAAAAACGTGGGACTTAATAGTTGTTATGTGACGCTCCATGACCACAGTCAGACTGAGGATGTTTTAAGTTATTCATAGATATAATTCACTTTTTAATTCACTCACAAACTGTTTCACTGTTAGTAGCCACAGGGTGCTGTTGTATCATATGTTGTACTTTGACATGCAGCTGATGGACTGAAACCAAAAACAATAAAAAAAAAATATGTGAGCGAGGTGTGAAAAGTTAAACAAAGCTGGTATTTAATCAGTATTTAACATTGGTTACTTTTTAACACATGTTGATTGATCTGTGAGATACCAAATCAGGCTCTAGTTTTTTTGGTTAAAAAACATGATTAAAAAAAAAAAAAATTCGACCGGGACATTTTTGTTAAATCGATACGACAATCAACAATCAACGACAATATATCGCCAAATCAATTTTTTCTTACACCCGTAGTGTTTACGTTCCAAGCTCATTGTATTTATTTTGTTCCAGTTGTATTATTTAACTTGCCACTAGTTATTGTCTTTTTTTTATTTTTGCTGTTCTTTTGTTATTGTTCTTGACTCCTGATTTTCCCCCTTTGGGATCAATAGTATAGATCAATAATCTAAACAAAGTGCCTGCACCTGGTTTTCTATCTTGATCTCTGTGAGCGTGTCGTTATCTCGCAGAGCGTCGACCAAAGCCTGAACCCCAGCCCCGGTGATGAAGTTGGTCTCCAAGTTTAGACTTCGTAAGTCCTTGTTCACCCGCAGCATTTCACTAAAGGCCTGAGAGGAAGACAGAAACCAAGAGAAAATGCTGAATCTGGATCTGGAATGTGTCCAACATGGCAGTGAACAAGCCCGCAAACAGCTTTTCCCCCTCACCACAGCAATGGGATCGTTACTCCGCGTGGCTGCCAAGCTAAACTTCTTTACATGTGTGTTCTTCTCCATGGCTTTGGCAAAGTCCTTTAGTGTGGGAATAGGAATGTTCTGAAACACACAAACATGAGCTAAAGTCACTGAACATCATCACCGATACCCCACACACGCACACACAATGGGAATGCTTGTGCACCTTAATGTTGTTGAGGTTGACTTCCGTCAGTGAGGCGTCGTTGCTTTTTATCCTCTGCAGTGTGTCCTCCACGTTAGTAGGATTGGGCGGCTCGTCAAACACTGGATTCATCTTTTCTCCTTTGATCACGTCTACAAAGAGACAATCAAGTTTTTCTCCTTTTGTTACATTTCAAGGAACAATTGAATCCTTCTGCACGTACTGTTGTAGGATCCTTTACTCCCAGTCCCATCGTATGTCTGAGTGCTGGTGACCAGTGTGTGAACACCGAGGATCGCTGCAAACAAACAAAAACACAAAATAAGACTCAAAGCTCAATCAGTAATGATCCAAGTCTGCATCCATAGACTATTTCAAATTAAAAAAAATATCCGTAGGTTTAAATGTGTTTTAGGCAGGGTTGGTGTCAATTGCAATTGTAATCGGAACTGACAATTCATTATAATTATGACGTTATTGTAATTGAGAAAATCTGTTGCTGTTGTAACCATAATTTAATTGTAATTGAGTTCAGATAATTGACTTGGCATTAAAACGTTTCTATAAAGAAAATTGTCAATTATAATTTGATTAAATGCAAAACTGGGTACAGTTCTATGGTTTACACATACACAGTTAACAATTATTAAAATATGTTTCATATCAACCTACCTGTCTGTGAATCCTCAGGATCATTTTACCATTTAAAAAGAAAATTGAATCTAGGATTATACTGACAGAACAAACACCCACAGCAAAAATATTAATACCTATATTTTTTTGTGTATTTTACAGCTGATTTAAGACATGGGCCAAAACCAACCCATTTTCCTAAAAGATGCTAACAGAAAGCTAACACAAAAGGAAGGTTCAGTTTTATGGAATTATTTATGAAAGGTTTGGTAAGTGAGCTTAATTGTATTTAAACTTTATTAATTGAGAACGTATTTGTAATTGAATTTCAGGGTAAAAATTATAATTGTAATTTGATTTGTAATTGGACAAAATGCCAGTCAATGTAATCATAACTGAGTTGTAATTGAACATGGATAATGACAACAGAATTGTAATTGGAAAATATAATTAACCCCAATCCTGGATTTAGATGTGATTAAAATAACTTTTTGTTACAAATTCAGTACATGTGATAAAAACAGAAATAAAAGTTAAAGTTCAGAGTGTGAGGGGCCATTGTTAAGTGTTCAACCATGGGAACAAGGCTGCTTTTTAACTACACCCTCTAACCTTCACAACAAACACCCTTCCAGAAAGACTTATTCACTCTGAAAGCCATGCATTGATTCTTACCTGCTAGATCACACAATTCTGTATCTGTCGCACTGGACAAAGCTTCCTCTAACTCCGGATCGAGGGTCGTCACCTCATCCTGACGCATTTCTATTGGTTTCTGCTTGGGAACAAATGCTTTGCCTGGAAAGAAGAAAGAACGTAAGTGTGAAGAAGAAAAAAAAAAAAATCATAAAAAGGGTATTTATTGCCTCATTTCTGAAAATAAGAAGAAAGGGTTACACACAGAAATGCTGAAGGAAATCTTAACCTCTTTGCTACTAAATTGTCCAACTTAAAGTCAAAGACGCTATTCTCCAACTTGGTGCCACAGTCACAACACCTCAGGACTATCAAGTGAAGTGTTGGTGAGGTTTTACACCACATTCCTCGACCACCACCCCTGAGGCCAGCTCAACGCTGACAGCACAAGAATCCCATAGTAACCCATTAAGGGGAAAAAAAGTGAAAGTATCAAAAAACAAGGGTTGAATTTAATGTGCATTACTGAGGCAACCATTGCCATCGCCTGCCTATCCACATGTATAAGCTCTTCAGCTTTAACAAAACACTCAAAAGAGGCCCTCCCTCTTCCTCCATGTCAGTGAAGCTGAGCAGATTATTCCAACGGGTCTCTTGTGGGGAAAATGGCACTTCCTGAATACCAGAAAACAGTAAATAGAGTCATCAGGCAACATCCTGTGTCGGTCCCTCAGGAATCATGTTTAACCCAGTGGAAAAGACAAAAGACGAAAAGCCTGGAACACTGAGGCACTTTATACTAAAACAAAATTTATTAGCAGTTGTCCAAAAGGTAATCTGATCAGATTTTGGATAATGGATTAGATCAAATATTGAAAATGAGGTGGACATCCAGGGGGGGCATCCTCACCAGAGGTCTGATCAGTAGCTCTAATCTAAGCCCCTCCTGAAAGTCCAAGCTCCTCCCCTTATGGCTCTTTGCCATCCTGTGGAAAAAACTAACGTTGTCCGCTTGTGCAATAATGTTGACCATTGTTCATCGCTAAAAACTCATGAAGGTAAAATTTGAACATTAACTGATCAATAAATGGAGAGAAACAGCTTCTGTCTATTTACAGCTGACAACCCCCCTGCTCTATCCTACCCTTATTATGAAGTAGGAATAATTCTAACAACATGTGTCGTTATGGATAAATTGAGGAAAGAGGTGCAGATTAACTATTATTTATATTCTTCACCATATTAAAAGTGTGATAATGATTTTGACGTGAGTTAAGGATATGGATAGGTTGTGCTAGGGAGAAACCATACAGTTCCTTCGAGTTGCTAAGAGATAAAGTAGAAAAGAAGTACGATTCCTCAATCCATGAAAGCAACACCAGCCATCCAGTTGACAAATAAGTGTGTCGGCAAGCAGGTCAATTCCACAGCTACTAATTCAGACCCAGTCTTCAATTCTCTTGACAATAACAGGAGTCGACCCGTGCAATGTGGTAGTAGAGACCAGTGTTTAGAATAACGGCGTTTAAAATAATTTTTTTTCAGTAACGGGGTAATCTGATTATTTACTTTTTACGCCGTTATCGTTACTGAACGTTAAATGCGGTGCGTTACATGTATTGATTGAATAAGCTGTTATACGAAAGCTTCCCCGGCTTCTTACTCAGCTGTAGTGAGGAGGTGGGTTAAAAACAACGTGAGCGATTATGATTGGCTTAGGCGGCGTCATGTTTCATGGTAGCCAATCAGAGCCAGTGTTTTTACACATGTGCCAGCGCACACACACACACACACACACACACACACACACACTGCAGATTGGATGAAGCAGCAGAGATGGCGAGCGTGGAGCAGTCCGATGAAAAGTTGTTATTGTTAAGGTGACGATACAAACACTACTTTAAATTAATTGCGGTCAAAGGCAAGAACGTGCATGTGAAGTGTTCATTATATCCAGGAATGAAGACTTTGTCGACATCCGTTGTAAGCAACTCAAATTTAATGAAGCACCTCACGACACATGCATCTAAAAAAACTCAATTATTTGACATATAGCAACTTTTTCTTTTTTTTTTTTTTTAACAGTAACGCAAATAGTTACTTTCTTTGGTAATGAGCTCCTTTTATTATAGAGTAATTCAGTTACTAACTCAGTTACTTTTTGGAACAAGTAGTGAGTAGCTATAACTAATTACTTTTTTAAAGTAACGTTCCCAACACTGTTAGAGACTAGGGGAGTCCAAATTTGATATTATATTAGCATTCATCTAAAATCTCAGACACAAGCAATCCATTCCAGACTCCATTCCAGCATTTCTGTCCACAAACTGACAGAACTAAATAGTGCCAGTAAAAAAAAATAACTGATGCAAACATGAATTGTTACTTTGCACTTAAAAGTAGAATTTGCTTTTATTGATTTATTTTTTAGATCATTTTTCAGGGTCTTGTAATCTAATTTTTAATATTTATTCTTTTCAATTGCAGAATATTCTTATATTTAAGTTAAACTAGTGGTTATTTTGCTAACTGTAATTTTTTTATAGGATTAATTTATGGGGTTTTTTCAGGGTCTTCTATGTTGATTACTTTTTTATTTATTATTTATTTTATTCACTTGTAGAATATTTTTATGTTTCAGGTTAAAATGTATGTAAACTATTGGTTGATAATAAATGGTCAGTTTTCACATACCTGCTGTTGTACTGACTATTGTTCTCTGAGCGATGTCACTTGATCAACCCATTTCTAACATTCCACACTACAAAATAAGTAATGAAAGTATGTATGATGATCAGTGTCGATATTGCCACAGATTGATATCGGTCAATTCTCAAGACCGCAATATCGGTATCATATCAGGAATGAAAAAGACAAATGTTTTTAGATATTAGTGACAGCCCTAGAGCACACATGTGTATCAGGTCAATCTGGAATGCAGGCTTGTGAAGGTCAAACCTGTTAACAGCCCTGGTGGTGGTGAAAGCATGTGTATTCAAACATAAAGCCTTATTAAGGGGGAAAAAAAAGAAAAGCTTTACCTACAGTAGGGCTGGGTATGGCCAGGTACCTCGCCATACGATATATTGCAATATTTTTGCCCACGAGAATGATATTATCATGATACATCAATAATCGATATCTCACAGAGTAAATTCATTCACGCTACATTACGATATATTTGTCACTGAATAAAAATAAAAAGAATGCATTGATTGCACTGAATTCATTTCACAGGAAACATTGTCAATCAATTTCACATGAATGACAGCCAAGTAAAACAAAGTGTATAGTGCACAGTGGCAGACACGCACGCACGCACCCAATGAAAAGAAAGATTATTAATGGATAAATGCAATCCTTTCATTTACTGATGACATCCTTTAGGAAATATATAGATTTATATCTGATGAGCTGATCTACAGTCAGCTGATGAAGCCTGTCTCTCCGTTTGTGCGGACGCCGGGATATGTCTTACATTTATTTATACGCTATAGTGAGGTTGACAGCATCAGCAGGAACATACTACAGACTGAAACAATGTGCTCTCATCCCAGTGTGTGTGATAAATAGGTCTACTTGAATAGAAAAACGTGAATAAAGAATAAAGTGAAACTGATCAGAGCGCTGTCTGATTATCATCCAATGGATTAATATCATAAATAGTCTCACGCTTTTACACATTAACAGTGTCAGCAGCTTCCTGCCTGCGTTCTTTCATTCCTGCCTTTTCTGTAACAACAGTGTTGTTTTTGGTCAGAATTCTGGATTTTATTTATTCATAATTTTAAACTTAAGCAACACCTAACCTGGTGAGAGAGTATAAAAACTTCACCTCTTGGTGCGTGCTGCACTAACACTGTTGCTCTTCATTGTCATTATGAATTTAAATTCATTATAAATGTTTAAGATGATAGGCTGTTCCTCCATTGTAAAAAAAAAAAGTCACTGTGAGTTTCCTCCACTGTAATCGCCACCTCGTTATGGGAGCGCGTACATACCAAGGCTGAAAACACTTGGCTTAAATTAGCGTGTTGCTATCGACCTTCGTAGGTCAGCTTCTCTCTGGCAGGGAATGTTTGGTTAGGTGACAGAGCTAACAGAGATTAATCCAGGATATAATTATCTAAATTCGTAGCATAGGCTCACAATGTATTAGATAGACAGTAGGCTTGGGCGGTATACAAATTTTGATACCGTTATATCGCAGTATATGGTATTACCGTGACTAATTAAAAAATATGACGTGTAGTGTGTTTGTGTGTCTACGGAGCAGGCTTGTACAAGGAGTTAATGCTGCAATTAGTAGAATCCTCTCGCCGCTCCATTTTTAAACCGAACCTGACCTCTCTTACCGGTGTATTTTCTGAACACTCTTAGCGACTTTTTTCTCAATATAAACTAGTGACAAATGTATGGACTTTATCTTATTTGAGATTTTTCTGGTGTTTTAGAGACTCTGACATGAATGTACGTATTACTGTAGTTATACTGTCCTGAACAGCTGCTGCTGCTGGGGCTGCTCAATTATAGAAAAAATGATAATCGCAATTATTTTAGTCATAATCAAAATCACGATTATTAAAACGATTCTTTGTCAACCAAAAAGTGATTTATTTTTTGTACAAAAAAACATAAAATATATTCTCGAAACATAAAAAAAATTCTTCAAACACTAAAATCAAGTATGTTCACTTTTGCACAAAACAAAACAAAACACTTTTTGCACGTGATGTGTCTTTGCTCTAGGTCTTCATCATCAAACCCAAGGTGTTCCCATATTAAAGAATTTGACTTGCCAAGCGTTTTTGCTTTCCTCGTGTTGGCGTGCAGGCTAGCTTGTGCTTTGAGAGGGGCTGAGCTTGCATGTGCGTGGATTAAACAACTCAAAGTTAGTATTAATAACGTGTGTGCCAAGCTTTATTATTTGTAGATGTCCGAGATAGTGGGTATGTTTTATTTAATGAAAAAAACAAAAACATATATTTTTTTAGATAATCCTTTTTTCTCAATTATGATATTTTTGTAATCGTTGGGTGTCATAATCAAAATTTTAATCAAAATTTGATTAATTCAGCAGCTCAAGATGCCCACCATAAGCATACACAGAACAAATCATCACTCCGCTTCCAGACTATAGAATTAATTCACCTTGAATAAACTTATCTTGGTTTACATGTGCCTGTTCTCACTCTCTCTGACAGCTGTGTGTGTGTGTGTGTGTGTTGGGGGCGGACCCTGCGCAGTCACGTGGAAGTGCATTGCTTTTTTTTTTTTTTTTAAACTGATACCGTTGCTATTGTTATGACACCGCGGTATACTGTATTATTGTATTACAGCACAAGCCTAATAGACAACACAACAAGAAACATTTTTAGGACTTGTATTAGAGGTTTGTCAAGTAAATGTGAAGGATGGGTTGAAATATATTATTCGCAACTTTTATTTATTTTTTATTTGACTTTGAGTGTTCAATTTTTGTACCCCTCCAGCCTAATCTATGTATTTGCCTGTGAAAAATAAAGGTATTTAAGGCTCCAATTGTGCTTGCACTTTCCCCGTATATATTGTGTGTTGTTCCAGCAGGAGGCACAAACGCTCGTGACCACATTTTCTACCAGCAGGTGGGCAGGCATAACAAGGGGAAGAGAGTTGGGGTGAAAAACTCACATCGCTGTGGTGGTTCTGTGGAATGTAGCTGTTAAAAAGAGTGTGCACCGCACACAAACACAGAGTGTTATTTCTACCTAGCCTCAGGTAGAGAACTAAAGAATCTGTCCACTTATCATTTCTCATGTGAAGGAGTCATTTTCACATTCCTGGCAATCTCAATAAAAGACAACTATTTCTTTTATATATTCACCAAATATCTTTACCACAATCACTTCATGTAGCTTTAGAAAAAAAATAAAATCAAATGGATTTGAACCCATTGAACAGCTTCGTATAGCCAAACTCCTAAACACTCCCACAGTCATACTCACACGATTTGTGATGTGATTAAAATCAATTCATAAACTAATATCTTATAAGTTATCTTAACCCTAACCCTGTGAACTTTATTATTTATACAACACATTTCAATGGTTATAAAATACAGATATTATTTAATGACATCTCTCCTTTGAATGATGATGTAGTAAGGAAGAGCAGTGTTTATCCAAACACAACTCTTCCTGACCACATCATCATTCAAATGAAGTCTCTCCGTCCGATTTGCATGACTTATCAGGACACAAAGTGGGGAAAAAGAAACCTCACTCAACAAATTCACACACTAATATCAACAAAAACACATTTTCAAGGCTTTAGATACTCAGTTTGGGTGATGTGTGATAGCAACGTCAGACTGCTGGCAAGCATAACAGCCAAGTACAGCAGATAAAAAACAAACACTGCTACAAATATCCAAGTGTTTCATTTGTATTTGTCTATAAACAATACCACATTGTTTATTCGTAACAGTTAAGGGTGTAAGTAAAAAAATCGATCCAAAAAATGTCCAAACCGGTTTTTTTTTTTATCATGTTTTTTGAAAAATGTAAGTTTGATGAACATACCACTTGTTTTTTATATTGGAACTTGAATTACAGGTAGTTACCATTTACTTTTTTGTATTATATTTCACACCATTTTGTACTTGTAAAGGTGAAATTTTTAATTATTGAAATCACGATATATATTGTATTGTTTAGTATTGGGATATATCGCATCGTATTATCAGATTCATAGGAATGCACACCCCTAATAACAGTAGTAATAAGGTTTAACTCTAGTGGGAAAAAAATACACATACAAGAATAGAAACGCATGCAAATGGAGGTTTCTGGTAAAGTTTAAAAAGCAGTCAGTCAATATTAGGATATGATCATTCTGTTTATCACTGAATCAGCCAGAGCCCTCCAGCATTGTGTGGGGGCGGGGCACACACCTTTTTTCTCTCCTGTGAAGGGCACAACATCTTCCCGGTCCTTGTACTCCATCGCTTCCTTCTCCAGGTATTTGAGCAGACGTTCCCTCTCAAATGGCCCAGTGGCACCTTTAGTAGTCTGATCCTTCTGGCGTAAACCCGCTGGAAGAAGAGCATTCTGAAGAGAGTAAAATACAGTCAACAATGGGTCGAATTCAGCTAGAGAAATTATTTTGATCAGTTTAACAGAAATAAAAAATTAAATTACAGAAATTATATTGAACATGAAGTAATATACCATGTTGAGAGGATATAACATTTTATATGCTGTTATTAACTTGTTCTCAAGTTTATGTCAAAGTTATGGGGGAAAACTTCTTAAAGGGACCCTCTATTGTTTTTACATATGTAGCCTAAAGCCTTTGAAATGTACTTATTAGAAGTTCAAACAAAACATTATTTTGCACCATATTAGTTTTATTAACTTTTAAAAATGGGACTAGTTTACCTTTTTCCTGTAAACAGCCAGCTTTTTAGATCATTTGGCAGATTTTTCAGTCAAAATGACATTTTTTTCTGCTTTTGGTGGCCCTAAATAGTCAGGAAAAGTTAAAGATGTTGATGTAACCATTGTTTGTTTACCGATAGAGGATAAAAACAGTTGTGACCCAAAAAATAATCCATGACCGCAAGCGGCAACAGTTTCAATTTTGTGGTTTCGTAGTAAACAATGAAGCAGAGAACAAGAGCTCTCCTAAGGGAGCAGTTGAAGGACTCCTACCCAAAAAGACTTCTATTCTCAGGGTTTGTGTACCTTCAACAGTCCATAATTACTCACTAACTTCATCCACCAGAGTGTCAGCTGGGCACTGCTTCATTGTCTACTATGAAACCACAGAGTTGGAACTGTCACCCCCTGCTGTCATATTTTTCAGGTGAAAACAGTTTTTATCCTCTTTCGATAAACATAAGAAGTTGACATTGACATCTTTAACTTTTCCTGATTATTTAGAGACACCAAAAGCAGAAAAAAATGTCATTTTGACTGAAAAAGCTACTAGATGATCTAAAAAGCTAACTGAATGCTTCACTCCAATAGAAAACAATAGGATGTTACAGGCAAATGGGACCGTGTGACATCATCAATCACGCAATTTCAAAATGACAGAACACAGACTTGAAAACGGTTAATTAGTCCCATTTTTAAAAGTTAATAAAACGAATATGGTGCAAAATAATGCATTTTGTTAGACATAGATAAAGTACATTTCATCAAAGGTTTTAGGCCACATTTGTAAAACCAGTGGGGAATCCCTTTAATTAGTGTTATATGGCCACACTCCAAAAACTGCCCACTCTGCTTTCTTTATCTAAAGAGCCCTGCAGCCTTTCCATCTGTGATCATGCTCTAACCTCTGGGTCCATCTCCTCGAGGGCCGTCTCCAGCTGTTTGAGCTCCTCTGCAGACAGTTTGTTGAGGATCTCATCTTCATCCAGATCCTTGTACTTTTCCAGATCCTTCCTAAATGGCAATGCCATGGTGCTGGCTATAGCTGACTACGCAACACTAAACAGCAGACCACAGCCACACTGCTCCTGATGCTGGGTACACTGCTCCACGACGACTAATGTTTCACTGAAAACAAACAGAAGGAAAACACATCGTCAGGTTGTTGAGAGGTGGGAAAGAAGAAGAAATGTTGCTGACTAGCAGAGTAAGTTAATGAAAACTTTTAAAGTGACCGTAAACAAGGGTTGAGCCAGACTCTAAATCAGGGCTTTGCAGTGATGTAACAGTCAGACAGCTTGAACAAAGAAAGGACTTTCTCAGGCTAAGGAGAAATCATCTGACCACACCCGCCAGGCCTGACAATCCTTCATCCACACCAACCCTGTGAGCATTAGCAGAACGTTGCTGACTGCAATCACATTTTTACGTGTATTTTACCCTTTGAAATCGTTGCAATAAAATAACCATAAAAAGAAAGATAAGTGAAAGTGTTACAAAGGATATTTCTCTCTCCCACGCCACAGTGTGAGAACCTATAATGACCTCATCTCATTGACCTCACTCCACAGATGGTTTCTCTCCACAGAAATCACACACATAACAGCAGAAGCACTTGAACTGTAACAGAATGCATTCATGTAACAACTTTTTTTAAAAACTAAACGAATTAAACACCATCTATAGCACGTGTCAAACTCAAGGCCCGGGAGCCAAATCCGGCCATTTGGAGCATCCAATTTGGCCCGCAGAATAAAGTAAAAATGACAGAGAAAACATGAATCATTGAATAAATGATTACTCAACAACATTTACAGGAGCTCAGTTTTCCCGGTGCTTATATCGCATGATTGCAGTCATTTTTTATATCAAACTGTTGAAAAAAAACCTCAAAATTCTTAAAAAATATTTAAATTTTGCTCAAATTACTAAATAACATTTTCCTTAATCAAATTGGTCACAAATCAAGAAAATTTAAAGTGAAGACCCTGTTGGGAGTCGGGACTGATATCTGTCACTTATTGCTTGAATATGGTTGGTTTCTTTCTTACATATGCTGTATTTTATGTATACGTAGAAGTGCAAACTAGGGCACAATGATGTTGAAATTACTTGTTTTCCTTGAATAAAATCTATGGCCCTCTTGAGGTCAAACTGCTCCATATTTGGCCCCTGAACCCCTGATCTATAGTGTCATGTGTAGACACCAGTTTGGGAAAAAAACCTCATTGAGTTAAAATCTTTAAAATATATTAATCCATTTCATTATGACTCCGAAAGGTTCAACTTCAAACACTTTTGTGGTGTGTACAAAAATATGAACATGCAGAACAGAAAAAAATAAAAATAAATACTCAACATGTGGTTTAGTCAACATTCTCAGTTTGGTAACACAATTCCTCTCATTCAGAAATAACTCGGGCATGCCTGTGCCTCTCCTAATGTTCACTTCTTCGCTCCTACAATCTGATCTCTGTCGTGGGCTAATTCTTTCCCATGCCTGCTCCATTAGCCTCCTATGACCTAAGCACAGTGGTCCATTTCTAGAACGATTATGAAAGTCAAAGAGTGGATATTTGTGAGGCAGGGTGCCAACATATAAAACAGGACTTAAATGTCAGCACTAATGATTTTTATTGAAGCGTGTGAATATAATGACCTACAGTAATAATGATTCCCCCAAAGGTTCTGATGGTGCAGGACTTCAGTCACAACATGGGAAACAAAGCGAAGGTAATGCTTTCTACAAGACAGTGAGCAAGAAAATTAGTCTCTGGAGCTTCAGTCGAACCATAATAAAACAGTCTGTGTTAAACTAGAATAAATGACAGCATCGACCTGTTGAGATTTGAAAACAAAGTAACACCTACATCGAAATAGAGTCAAGGTTAATAATAATAATAATGTTCTAAACATCAGCATTATATGAATAAAGTTTTGCATGCCGCAACTGCACAACAAACACATATCCATCAACACATAATAGATAAAAATACAGATAAATTGAAGACTTAAGGTATTCATTGGAACCAATAACAGCAACCAGCCACCATCACAGCATTAGTCACCCCATAAAGCTGTGATCAGGCTGAGGTGGAGAGAGATGCTGAGAGGATCCATTAGTCCAATCTGATAGATTCCTTTCCCCTTCTCTTCTCAGCTAATCCTCCAAGACAACAACAGATGGCTGAGAGCCAATAATACCACAAACCTTTCTGTCATGCACTCACCTTGAGCTCCTCAGTGGACAGTAGACACTAGGACAGTTTGCTTTGTATATTTATTTAGTTTTTTGTTAATTTTTTTAGTACTGAACAGCCCTAATACAGAATTATCTTTTGTCTCCCTTAATAACTTATTCATACAAATAACATTTTGATCCACTAACTGAAATGTAGGCCGTCAATTACCTCAGGTGTAAGTTTAAAGTGTTCTTTTGGCTTTGTTAATGATGCAATTGTTTTTTTCCCCCCTTACCACCACAGTTTTTAACAACATGATGACATAAACAACAAAGGTATAGTGGATGTTGCATTGCAACAGAAAAAGAAAATTGATAGAATTAAAACAGTTGTGGAAGCAGCAGTTGCGATATAAGAAATTAATCAACTATCAGCATAACTTATTCATAAAATGTTCAACCCTTGCAATAATGATGGATTTACACACTCAAGTACAGTAGGTCGCGATATGCACCTATTCAAGTCAGTTGCAATTTTAACATTTAAAAAATATATATTATATTAAAATATAAATATATATATAAATATATTAAAGCTCAGTAACACATTTTTACAAACAATATGGTTGGTGCTTTTCTGTGCTAGCCAATGGAGATATATACACTCATATAACATAAGTAAAGGATTGACAGTTCTTGTCAGAACCACAAATATTCAAATATATTGGTATTAGGGGAGTCCCGATCCGATATTGGTCCAATTTCAGCCAGAAAACCAATTTTATCGGACCACATCTAAAATCTCCAATATCTATTATATTTATTAAAATGTAGAATACTGTAAATATTATGTTGATGGTTAAAATGTATGTAACCAAGTGGTTAATAATAAATGGGTCAGTTTTTCTCATCCCTACTGTTGCTGACTATTGTTCTCTGTTTGAGTAACATCACTTGATCAAGACTTTTCTAACATTTTACACTATAAAATAAGTAATAAAAGTTTGTATGATTCATGCTGGTACCGGATCAATATCGGTATCAGCCAATACTCAAGGCTGTAATATCAGTATCGTATCGGAAGTGAAAAAGTTGTATCGGGACATCTCTAATTGTATGCATATACACCATTAACATCTATTGCTACTAATGTAGACATTTTCCAAGACACTACATTATATTTTAAAATACTGATAGGATTGTTAAATAAACATAATTGGTGTAGACATATTTTAGAAATGAGAATTAATTTTAACATTTTGTTAAATATTAAACCCCCTTATTAACAAATACTAATTAATTGCTGTTTTTGTGAAGTTTTACCTGGACATGTTTAAAAGATGACAATAAAAACAGTGGAGTGTGCGGCAGGTTGATGTCTGAGATATGAAGGCACATGTCTGACATTTTAACTTCAACTTCCTTCAAGCAAATTACCAATTTAATAGTTATCTCATGTAATTAGTTAATTATGGCACAAGTTTAAGTATAGTGAATGAATAAAACTGAAAATATCTCAGCGACAACAATTTAACACTGGACTAAAAATAATTCTTATTCATCATCAGTCTGGAAAGAACTGTGCCACGCTGAGATTTCGATGTTTGAGATGCAGGCAAAATGCCACATGGCTGACAAAGAAACTAGGAGGTGGAGCAAAAACTTTGCATAAAAAGCTCAAAACTGGGGTGCAGAAAATGATCTCCAGTACTCTACTAAGGATTTCATTTATTAAACAATTTGCTGCAGTAGAATGCAGTTCGTTCACAGAAGAGTTGGAGAGTGATACAACAGCAGGGCAGTCATGAAGCACGAGGGAGGTTAGTGACAAGATCAGGACTGAATTTCTGAGATTGGAATTGGTAAATGTGGTGAAACAGTTGATCATGAAGAGGAATATTGGTAAATCAAGATTAATGACTAAAGAAATGACCAGTATAATTACTAGGGGTGTCCCGATTCGAGATTGAGACCTGAAATTGATCCGATATATATCAGAAAGAAAAAAAGGACGAGTTTATAGTTCGCTCCAGCTGACAGAACTAAATCCTGATAACTTAAGTGAACTTGAAATTTTATTTTGCACTTTAAAAGTAGAATTTATTTTCACTGATTTTAAGGTTATTCTTCGTATATTATTTATTCTCTTCAGTTGTAGGATATAAACTAGTAGTCACTTTGCACTTTTGTTATAATGATTTCTCTGTTGTTGTTTTTTAACTTTCTCCAGAAGGCCACATTAGATGCTCTAAACAAGGGTCGGATTTGGCCCCCGAGCCTTGACACGTGATTTAAAGGAATCCTCCACTGTTTTCACAAAGGTGGCCTAAATCCTTTGAAAGGTTCTCATTTGAAGATCTATGCCTAACAAAACACATTATTTTGCTCCATATTTGTTCACACGGCCCCATTTGCCTGTAAACATCGCATTGTTTTCTATTGGAGTGAAGCATTCAACCTGCTTTTTAGATCAGTTAGCAGCTTTTTTGATCAATATGCCAATTTTTACTGCTTTTGGTTGCTCTAATTAATTAGGAAAAGTATAGATGTTGATGTAAATCTCTTTTGTTTAATGAATAAGGATAAAAATAGTCTATGTTTTGGTAGCTCAGTGCGCGGCTGACGCTCTGGTGGATGAAGTTAGCGAGTAATCATAAAATGTTGAAGGACTCCCACCCAAAAGGACTTCTACCTAAAATCTAAAAAGCAGACTGAATGTTTCACTTCAATAGAAAACAATGGGATATTTACAGGCAAATGGGTGAAACCACATCATACAAGATCCATATGAACAAGCATTTAGTGACAGTGGGAAGAAAATACTCCCTCTTTTTTATAGGAAGAAATCCCCAGCAGAACCAGGTTCAGAGGTGGCAGCCATCCACTTCGACTGGTTGGGGTTAGTGGACAGAGGGACAAACAGAATAGGATAGAAGGATAGTCCATCAGAGTGTCCCAGACTAATTGAGCAGCAAACCGATGGCGGAACACAGGTTTTAAAACAGTAAAGTAGTCCCATTTTTAAAAGTTCATAAAACAAATACAAAGTGTCTATAGTTCAGAACGCTGGCCTCAGACAAACCTAGGGTAGGGTTACGGTTAGGGTTAGGGCTAACATAAAACTGACAAAACTATAGCTAGAAAAAAACGTGTCCGACAGTGACAGAACTACCGGCGTAAGGCGCATGCGGACACATTCGCACAGGAAGTGCCGGAACTATAGTCAGGTTTGTCTGAGGTCCGGGTCCGGACCAATAGCAACAGCCAAACAAATACGGTCAGAAATTATGTTTCGTTAGGCATAGATCTCCTAATAAAGACATTTCAAAGATTTTAGACCACATTTGTAAAAACAGTGGAGGATCCCTTTAAGTAGTCCATTAACGACATTATTCATTCCCATCAATAGCTTGTAAAAGAAAAAATCTATTAACCTAGCCAAACAGGAAGTAGGGTGTTTCTACAATAAGCACCCATGATTTGTAGCCTGTTTTCTTTTTTCAACACACACATTTTCCAGTCGCACACACATACGCACACACACAATTACATAATGAGAACAGATATGAAGGAGTGCCCTGCTTTCAGGCTCTGCGGGGTCTTGAAAACTCTCAAGTGTGAATGAAGAAAAGCTTTTAGAAGAAGAAGCTAATGCATCCCTTCACTAAGGTGCTTCTAGTCAGGTTTCACACAAGTGGAATGTCTGTGAGGGTGAACACCAGCTCAGGAGGAGCCAGTTTATCTGCAATGCTCGACTGGAGGAGGTGGTTTCACTAAAACAACCCTGTCAGCAGGCAGCATCACAGGCTTGTTTCCACTGCAACAGTTTCTGCAGAGCCAGCTTCAGGCTTTAAGAGTAACTACTAAACCTAAACATACCTTTTCTATGTAGGACCTGGACCACGCCCTGTTGGTCAAACCACCCTGTAAACACAGGCATTAGCATGCCCCTGTAAGGAGTGTGCAGGTACAATGACCTTGCACTTCACTCTCCAGCTTTAAGTTCTACACCCACTTTAGAGGTGAGTCATCCCACCAAAACCCAGTGATAAACGAATGTCTCACCCAGATACTGACACATTATTCAAGCTCTACCTGTGTGAATGTGCTCCTCTTGACATGGATGGGAAGCTTGTAGCATTACAGACAAGTTAGCAACAGTATATGAATAACAATAACTGGAAAAAACTCACAGAATTGAAACACTGTTGTAAAAAAAAAAAAAAAAAAAAAAAGTCCCACATTAAATATGTGGATTTCATCACCTGTGTATATCCGACTAGCATTACTAGCCAACTCCTCATTGACATGTTAATGTTTACTATCATCACACTGTCCGTAATAGCGTGAATTCCTGACAACTAACCGCGCCCTGAAGTTATCATTAATAAATTAGAGAGTTGATTAAAGAACACTGAACATGTTTTGAGTCATTCACTGCGGTTTATTAGCGGATCGTGTCGGATGCGGCTCACCCAGCCATGAAAGCTAACATGCTAACCATTGCTGTGGACTCAAGACGTTCACCCGTCAAGCTATAAAAACAACATTAACAGTGTGTGTAACTAAACGGCTACTCACGTCATCTGACATACATGTTGATTTCACCTCCAGGGTGATAATAAATATCTTACCAAAAGTGACAGGACGTGGCAGAGTGATGTTAAAAATGCTCCAGTCTTCCAATGAAAGCCGAGTCTTTGCTCTACGAGTCTCACTCTGACCAAGGGCGGTAACAGAGGAAAAGCGACAGAAATTATTTGAGTGACATCTCTGGGAACCAATAGGAAGCGGGAACACACTGCGTTAACCAATGATATTAGTGAACTAGCCCGCCCTATTCACCACACAAACCTATGGTAAGCTGAGTGGGATATGATATAAAATAAAATAAAATAAAATAATGTTGACTCAAAAAGTATAATTTTTACTGGTTTTATGGTTGTTTTTCATCTTCTAATTAATATATTACTTATTCTCTTCAGTTGTAGGATATAAACTAGTAATTTTTTTACACTAATATACATTATATATATATATATATATATATATATATATATATATATATATATATAATGTGTTATTATAGGGTTGATTTAATTATTTAATTCATTTTTTATTTATTCAATTGTAGAATATTGCAATGTTTATGCATAAAATATCTGTAACCCATTGGTTAATAAAGGGTCCGTTTTTTCATACCTACTGTTGCTGACTATTGTTCTCTGTAACCATGTAAAGATGTAATTAGAATTTGCACAGAACACATTCATTAATTAAGATTAAATAATTTTAAATCTGCTCAATTTATTTCATTTTAGTATAATGATTTATATGTACCTACATTACCCTGTACAATAGTGGTTCCTAATATTTTTTAAAAATCAGAATCAGAAATACTTTATTTATTCCAGGGGGAAATTACTTTGTTTCAGAGGCCAAGAAATATCACAAATGAAAATAATAAACACTAAACAAAGAAAGGAAATAAAAGAAAAAAGAAAACATATATAATTAAGTACAATTTTATTTTTAGATTATTATTATTATTATTATTATTATTATTATTATTATTATTATTATTATTATTATTATTATTATTATAATAATAATAATAATAATAATAATAATAATAATAATGTACAAATTAAATGAATACATGTCTCTGTATCCCCAGAGTGTTTTGTTGTGTGTTGTTTATTTGTGTCAGCAGGCTCGTTTGTACATTTGCAATACAGATATTTTTGGATTTTGCCACTTGATGTGTTTTCCAAAAAAGATGTGATACACAATATTGTCAACTGATAAAGAAAAAAAAATGTCACACTGTCAAACACATAAATAAGAAAAAATATGCCGCAAAAAACACGTCTCGCTTAATTACTGAAGGGGTACAAAAATCGCACTGATAGGAATATTTCCTGCATTTTGTGCTGCATTGTGCATTTAAACCTTGTCTTGTACACTATCTTTAAACCTTTCAAAGGTTCCCATCTCACTTTTTAACTCCACTGTGTTACACAATAGTGTAGATTGAATTTCATGTACCCTCTCCACTCACATAATCTGCTTACTGTAACAAGAACCCCAGCCTGTAACACAGAGACTCTGAGAAGTCAGTGATGTGGGAGCTAAAACATTAGGCATCTGAAAATGTCAGCATTTATTATGAATAAGGATATTGTTTGTTTGTTGTTTTATCAATCAGTACAGACCTTCAGACTTTCATTAAACAAGCAGCATTACAATAGGCAAAATGTCCACCTTGTGTTTCAGTTTGACCTGCAAACCAATGACAGGCACACACATGTTGACTCCTACAGTCAAAGAAGAAGCACCAGTTAGTACGATAAACCAGTGGTTCCCATGAGACAGAAAATGTTGGGAAACACTGCTATAAACTATAGACACAACTGTAAATCTCACAATTAAAAAAACTTTCATTTCCATGTTTAATATAATGCTTAATCTCACACACATCTCTGCCATCCTCTTACAAGATATTCCTCACCTTTTATTCTTATACAGCTCTTATCGCTAGTATTTCATTATTTATTAGATTTTTTTTGGTTTTTATCTTTTTTTAAAAAAAAGGCGTGTTATAAAAAACAACTAAGATCAGATCAGTTACTATTTTTTTTTTTTTTTTTTTTTATCTATAGATAGATATTAGGAATGCAGGAACTTAATGCTTTATTCTTTGCTAAAAAACCATGCTAAAATGTTGCAATATAGTCACATTAAAGAGAACCAGAAATGGGGAACAGTGCAGAATGCAAATACAAAATGATATAAAGAAGAAAAAAGAATGAAAAACTAGGATATGAGGACATTTCAAATAATTATTTTTAATATTTAATGTTTTCTTTTGCAAGGGGAAATTGGGAAGGGAAGATTACTATTTGCCTTCATTGTTTAAATAATTCTAACTCGTTTAAAAAGAGAAGGGTTCTTTATGGAGGTAATAATGAAAAAAAAATAAAAATTCAATCAAAAAAATATTTGAGACCCAAATCACTGCATTTGAACATTTTTCTTCTTTAATTGAAAATATTTATTTTGGATTTAATTGATTTTTTTTTAAATAAAGACAAATCTACCTCCATTGTTTTGATGATTGTGTAATAACTATATTACTATATAATTTCATGCATTTAAGTTTCTACCAGCGCCTCCTGGTGTCCAATAGAATCCACTGCAGCAACACGTCAGTGGTAGTTTAACCCAGAGCCGTATAGAGAGTTAAAAAAAAAAAAAAAATAGAGAGTTGCTACAACGGAAGTCAAAATTTCTTCACTGTCACGTGATTCATGTAAGACTGAATTTGTTCCTGGAAGTTAGTGGCGAGACATTCGAATCCATTGATTCCCAGTGTTTGGAATAACGGCGTTTAAAGTAACGGCGTTAGGTAACGGCGTTTGTTTTTCAGTAACGGGGTAATCTAACTAATTACTTTTTACGCCGTTATCGTTACTGAACGTTAAATGCAGTGCGTTACATGCATTGATTAAATAAAATGTTATCCGAAAGCATCCCTGGCTTCTGACTCAGCTGTTGTGAGGAAGTGGGTTAAAAACAAGGTGAGCGATTATGATTGGCTTAGGCTGCGTCATGTTTCATGGTAGCCAATCAGAGCCAGTGATTTTACACATGTGCCAGCAAGAGGAGGCGGGCAAAAAACAAGGTGAGCGATTATGATTGGCTAAGGCGACGTGCCAGCACCCGCGACACACACACACACACTACAGATTTGATGAAGCAGCAGAGATGGTGAGCGTGGAGCAGTCTGATGAAAAGTTGACATTTTTAAGGTGACGATACAAACACTACTTTAAATTAATTGTGGTCAAAGGCAAGAACGTGTATGTGAAGTGTTCATTATATCCAGGAGAGAAGACTTTGTCCACATCTGTTGTAAGCAACTCAAATTTAATGATGCACCTCACGATACACGCATCTAAAAAATGTGAATTATTTGACATAGAGCAACTTTTTTTTTTTTTTTTAAATAGTAACGCAAATAGTTCCTTTCCTTGGTAATGACTTACTTTTATTATAGAGTAATTTAGTTACTAAGGCAGTTACTTTTTTGAACAAGTAATGAGTAACTATGACCAATTACTTTTTTAAAGTAACGTTACCAACACTGTTGATTCCTAGTGACATAACTGTGCGAAGTAAACGCTGTGTATCTGCTAATGATCCCTTAATTTTCTAGGAAGAATTTGGAATTTTTTCTCTCTCTCTCTTTTGAACATGAAAACAACAGCAGTGTATCTCACAATGAAAAAAATGATAATAATAATAATAGTAAAAAATACAAAAATGAAAATAAAAATACAAATTTACTGGTTTAGCGGGGGATAATCCACTAACATGCCTTAATGCGCAAGTTAATGGGTTTAGATACGCTGATAATAATAATAATAATAATAATAATAATAATAATAATAATAATAATAATAATAATAATAATAATAATAATAATAATAATCTTTTACTGTTCAAAAGTGCATCATAAACCCTCTAATCCGCTCTAGCGCCATTGGCTACAATAGTAAACTTGATCACTTCCGGGAACAACTGTGCGGCTCCACGAGCCGCCATTGTTGTAAAAAAAAAAAAAAAAAAAACTGAAACATTGGAGTGAACAACTCTATACGGCTCTGGTTTAACCCGGAAGTGTTTCTATAGTTTACCGTTCGGTTTCCTGTTGGTTGTTTCCGTCCAGTTTGGAAGAAATGGCGGACATGGATGAATTGTTCGGCAGTGATGGAGACAGCGACAACGAGCAACGAGGTAACAATAAATCCCAGCAGCTAGTTTTAATTGAAACTGTGATGAGCTTTGGTCAACATTAAAAATCCGCTTATTAAAACCTGTGTGTGCTAATGGAATGAGGGCATGGTCTGGTTGAGACTCAGTGTTAAAAGTGGTTCAAAGTAACGTTATCGGTGAGCAAAAGCTACTCTGATAAATAATTAGACCCACTTGGCATGTTTTGATAAAGTTATTGTGAGGGTAAAAAACATTATGTACTCGATAATTAATAGTTTATTATCCTCCAAGTCTCCAGACAAGCAACTATGGTCTTACGCCGTGAGGAAAAAGCACACTAAAAAACCTTGTAGTTAATTTCCTTTCCAGATATATATATATTAAAGTCGACCAAAGTGATTAATACCATTATCTATATTTAAAATAAGTTTGCACTTCTACACATGCATATAATGTAACAACTTTAATCTTGCGAATATATTGTGACAAGATTCAATCTGATGATTAAGAGAGTAAAAGAGTCAATTATTGATGATAATGCATTGTTTGCTCAGGAATCTATTTATTGCTTCTCTGATACAATTAAATGAAGAATGCATATCTGTCTATCACATCACATCATGGAGAACAATTTTAAATCCAAACTCAATCAGCCTCAAACTTTGAGTTCTTTCCAATTTATCCATTTTTTTCTAATTCAGTTCATTAGTTGTTTTTGTTTCGCATTGATCTCTTCATGTGATCCGTCATGCACAGTAATGTTTGGGTGTTTAATTTGTGATTTAGAATGAAAACTAAGAGTAGCTGTATGTGAGTGTCTTGCTATGTTTACCCTTGAGATGTTTAGGGACTTTACACTTGGAATAAAATAGGTCCCCATCTCAAAATTTCTGAAAAATGTTTGCCTATTAAGATGAAAGTTTACTTTATTTTTTAGCAGAGTCAGGCTCAGGTTCTGGTTCAGAATCAGAGCAGGAGCGACCTCGATCAGCCAGCAATGTCTCGGGCAGCGGGAGTGAAAGCGAGAGGGAACGGGATGACGAAGATCAGGATGCAGCAAAACCCAGTATGAATAAGGTCTGTGTGTGTTTTTAGGATCTTTGTTTAGCTCTGAAAGATGAGCTCCATCGGGAGATTTCTATTACATTTACAAACACTAGAATTGACTGTCAACAACTGTCTTCTTGGCGACCAAACAGGAGCTGTTTGGAGACGACAGTGAAGACGAGCAGCACAGTCAACACAGCGGCAGCGACAACCAGTCTGACCGCTCTGGGAACCAGTCAGATGCCAGCGTGCACTCTGATCAGGGAGACAACGATCAGTCAGATGCAGAGCAGCACAGTGGCTCAGAGCGTGGTCATCGAGATGAAGACGAGGACGAAGATGATGGGGGTCGTCGTTCAGATAGAGGAAGCCCAGCAGGAAGTGGAATATCCGGCGGTGGGAGTCCTCGTTCGGAGCGGGGGAGTCCTCGTTCGGAGCGGGGGAGTCCTCGCTCTGAGCGGGACAGTCCTCGTTCTGAGCGGGACAGTCCTCGCTCTGAGCGGGGGAGTCCTCGTTCGGAGCGGGGCAGCGCTCACTCAGACAGAAGGTAGCACAGAATGCAACCACTACAAATCCATAATTCTGAAAAGTAACATGAGAATACGTAAACAGGGCACAGAGGATTATAGTGTTGCATTAAATCAGGATTTTATATCTCTATGGTAGCATGTCTTCCCTCTACGAAACAGCAGAGTTGGAACTGTCGCCCCCTGCGGTCACAGGTTTTTTCGGGTCACGGATTGTTTATCAAATTTCGGTAAACAAAAGAGGTTTACATCAACTTTGTTTTAAATTTTACTGATTTTTAGAGCAACCCAAAGCGCCACAAGTTGTCGTTTTGACTGAAAAACCTGCTAAATTATCCTGAATGCTTCACTCCTATATACAGTGGGGCAAAAAAAATATTTAGTCAGCCACCAATTGTGCAAGTTCTCCCACTTAGAAAGATGAGAGGCCTGTAATTTTCATCATAGGTATACCTCAACTATGAGAGACAAAATGAGAAAAAAAAATCCGGAAAATTAAATTGTAGAATTTTTAATGACTGCAAATTATGGTGGAAAATGAGTTTTTGGTCAATAACAAAAGTTCATCTGAATACTTTGTAATGTACCCTTTGTTGGCAATGACAGAGGTCAAATGTTTTCTGTCAGTCTTCACAAGGTTTTCACCCACTGTTGCTGGTATTTTGGTCCATTCCTCCATGCAGATCTCCTCTAGAGCAGTGATGTTTTGGGGCTAGCAGCAGCCTACCCACCTGCCCATTCTGATTGGCCGAGTCTTTGGAACGGCACGCTCATCAGCCAATAGAGTGCGATGTGACGATGCTGCTTTTATGTGGACTTTTCTTGTAAAATTGTAAAATTATTGGAATGCGGCCAATACTGCAATGTGTTCAATAGGCCAGAAAATATGATACTTTACCTCTGATTGCCCCTGCCTGTTTGCACACACACCACTTAAATATATATTCTGCATTATTTTCTATACAAGTCACTCTCCAACCATTAAAGTCATGTTTTTCTTTTTCTTTCTTTTTTGACATTAGTGAAATATTTTTTCCGAAAATAAATCTTTGAATGTGTGTTATTTAGTCCCCACAGCGACCCTGGAACCCCCCAGTCTGGGTTGGGCACCCCTCACACTGATGGTGAAGGCTCTGGGAGGGAGAATCAATCAGACGACGAGAAATGGAGAAGAGGAGCTAAGAGCGACCAATCAGATGAGGAGGAGGAGGAGGAGAAACGTCATTACTCTGATGACGAAAGGGGAAACTCTGATGACGAGGGTCCGGGGAACAGGAAACCAGGTAATCAGATGGACATTATTAATGTGTATGTGTGACTTTGTGTAAGTTATGTTGGTGTCTTTTTTGTAATTCCTTTTTTTTCTTATTTCCAGAGTCTACAAAAGGCAGCGATAGTGAGGATGAGTTCATCAGACAGAGGAGCAAAGCAAAAGCAGCCTCTGACTCAGATTCAGACAGCGATGTTGGAACAAAGAAAGGTAAGGAACACTGGATTTCCCAGCTAACGCCCCGAAATCTGTTCATACCTCTGTGATCATTATAAACCTTTTCTAACTTTCTGTGCATTAAGGTAATGTTGTCCCTCTTTAATACTTTTCCACAGTTAAGAAAGCCGCAGCAGACGACCTGTTTGGAGAAGCTGATGACATTTCTTCAGACAGTGATGCAGAGAAACCTCCGACCCCAGGACAGCCTCTGGTATTTGCTCCCCTTTTAACTATCATCGGATCTTAAAACCTTTTTTATGTGTTATTCTAAACCAGAGCAGCTTATTAAGCCTGTTCAAGCTGATAAAATACACTGTTTATATACAAGTGTGTGTGTTCAGGATGCAGAGGACGGTATGGATGGAGAGCAGGCAGAGGAAGAACCTGCACCCGAAACTCGTATCGAAGTGGAAATCCCAAAAGTCAGCACGGATCTGGGCGCAGACCTTTATTTTGTAAAACTTCCCAACTTCCTGTCTGTGGAACCAAGGTCAGGACTCTGCACTTGCTCACTCTGAACACGACACATTCTAGGGTTGTGCATTGCCATGAATCTGACGATGCAATTCCCAATTTGCATGTCATCATGATACAGTGTATCCTGATAGTAAACAACACGATATATATCGCCATATCAATAATTACAAATTCTTTTTTTTTAAACTTGTGAGAACAAGTAAATGGTAACTAACTGTAATTCAATGACCAATATAAAAAACAAGTGGCATGTTTATCAAACTGTCAAGTTTCATTTTTCAAAAAAGTTAAACTTTTGTTTCTACAACAGATTCTGATTTTGTTAAGTTCTTAAATTCTTTTTAAAAAAATGCATGTGTTGGCGCAATGAATTGTTTTTTACTGTTAAACAGGATTAAAAAAATCAATTTGGACATTTTTGGGATCAATACTATAATTGTGCAGTAAAATATTACAATATATTGCCTAAAAATGATTATTTCTTACACCTAGCACATACTGACATTCTCTTTCAGCATGTGGCACAGGTAGTCATAGAAAACTATTATAATCCGGGTGCGACTAAAGAAAGCGATCACTCTAAAGCACTTTAAAACACTCATGAGATCTCGGTTAATGAAACGAGAATTTTCTCTATGTTCAGGTACTGTAATCTGTGTAGTTACATAGAGTTTGGTCAAACAGTGCATTAAAGGGTAGCTGCAAACCTGCTCATCAAGAGGACAAAAAAGCACTTCAAATGTTTTTAGTTTTTGTTTTTTAAAGACAAAAATGTGTGCAACATGTGTGTGATACATCAAATGTATGTTTTAAACATGACTGGGTACCTTATATTAAATAAATAAAGATTGAAATGAAATGTTCCTTATTAATTTGCAGTATTCCATAGGGGCTCTAGGGGGCACTAGCATCCCATACCTGAGAAATAAATATTGAGAAGATGAGAAAAGTATATTGCCTTAATTTATGTAAAAAAAATAGATTTCAGCATTTATACAAAACACATTTTAATTCAACATTGTAACTTTAATTTCTATTTGTTAATACAGGTCAAATAATGTTTTGGGTCTATTACATCATATCTTTCATTATAGAGGTTTGTTAAAGTTTCTGATTAATGGTTATGCCTTTCCAGACCCTTTGACCCTCAGTACTACGAGGATGAGTTTGAAGATGAAGAAATGTTGGATGAAGAGGGACGAACCCGACTCAAACTTAAGGTATAAATAAACTAATCTAAGTGTTAAAAAAGTCTTTTTCGATATAAACTGAAATGAATGTGTTTTCTCTCTCAGGTAGAGAACACAATCCGGTGGAGAGCCAAGAGAGACGAGGAGGGAAACGAAACACGAGAGAGCAACGCACGCATCGTCAAGTGGTCGGATGGCAGGTGTGTGTGCGCGCATGCTGTCAGGCTAATTGTTGGAAGATGCATAGACATAGAGATCAATTACATTATTCAGCATTAGAGATCACATTGTCCAGTTTACAGGAACACTAAAGAAAGGAACTGAATGCTCTAAGAATATCATCAATCAGCCTTCGTAGGAAGTTCAGATGATAATAATAATACCTTTTTATACTTTTTAGAATATTTTATATATTTTAAAACAGCATTGTTCCTCTTACAGACCTTTTTATATAGATATACACCCTTCGTGGCATGTAATAGACAAGTTATTTTATGTGTAAAGCATAGATGGGCAACTTTTACTACAGCGGGGACCAAAAAAATGGGATTGTCTGATCTGAGGGCCACATTATCAACATTTAGAATAATGACCAATGGGCAATATTACAGGTTTGTAGTTTTGTTGCTTTGTGAGTTTTTAGTATTTTTGTGTCTTTTTGGAATCCTTTTTTGTATTTTGCTTTCATTTTTTAAAATTTTTGTGTTCAATTTGGGCATTTCTTGAGTCATTTCCTGTATTTTTGTGTTTGTTTTGTGATAATTTTCTCTGTCTTTGGAGTCATTTTGTATATGTAATGTTGTTTTAGTGTCTTTGTTGTCATTTTGAGTGTTTTATGATTGAGTATTTTTTGTAATCTTTGTGTGTTTTTGATGGTACATTCCGTACTTTTGCCGACAGTTTCTTCCAACTGCTTGACTCACAACGTTTGGGAGCTGCAAGTTATTTGTCTTGTGTAAAGTCTGTGTGTTAAATTCAGCTGTTGGCCCACATTTGTGCCATCAACTCCCCCTGATCGCGCACGGCTTTACATCACCTCCACTGATCTGATTGCTAATAGTCCATGTAACCACGGCTAATGTGAACAGGATGAAGCGCTTACTGTGCGTTCCTCTCCACAGCATGTCCCTCCATCTGGGCAACGAAGTGTTTGATGTTTACAAAGCACCTCTCCAGGGCGACCACAACCACCTGTTCATCCGACAGGGCACAGGGCTGCAGGGACAGGCTGTGTTTAAAACCAAACTCACCTTCAGGTAATGCACCTACATTCTAGTCTTTGTTCCAGTTACTCTTTGACCCCATCTGACTCCTGGACAGTGAAACAAGCTCCAGTTAACCGCTAATATAAAACAAAAACGAGGGGGCGTTCACATGTACCTCTTTGGTCCACACCAGGCTTTGTTTCCTCGGATAGTCCGTTACCTTTGTGTTGGTGTGAAAGCTCACTCGAAGTCTGGTGTTGACCAAACAAGTGAAGTCTAGTCTTCTGTAAAGAAACGTAGCCTGGTCCTCTGTAAACATGTGCATGCGCAAAACAACAAAAGACGAACAAGGAGCTAATAAACTTAAAGAAGTAAACTTGAATTAAAATTAAAATAAATACTATGAAATATACTTAAATAAAAATAAAAAAACACACTTTAATAAAATAGCCTGTTGGCTAACACTAGAAACGGCATGAGTTAGTGTTCATGCACATGTTGAGTTTCCAGCTACATTTAGACACAGGTTTATAGGAAAACACTGATGTTGCAGATTCACTGCCTGAACCACACCGAGTCCACCGGGCTATACATGTGAAAGCACCCTAAGGCTCTGATCATAAATGTAGCTCATGCTCTGAGTCTCTGGGACACCTTGTTCAAGCTCTGCAGGTATCTCCTAGTCACAGATGTGTAAGCTTCTTAAAGTCCTGCTGAATGTTCTGTCCTTTCCACCACAAGCAGCCTGTAGGACACCATAAACACCCCCAGGGTAGAACAAGCACAAATAAAAGCAGATGAAAATTAAACTAACTCATTTAGCTTTGTCCCTGATGTTTAAATGTAAAAGAAACTGGAGATAAAATGTGGCATAGGCCTGGGCAATATATCCACATTCAAGATATATCAAGATTTCTATTATGCTGATATAGAAAATTACTTCTCAGAGCAGCATGAAAAGCTTGGTCAGAAGGATTGCTGGGTGTGTCCTAATCCAGACCTTCCCCTTAACAAGCCACACTACAGAACTTACTCACACGTGCTGTCCCTTATAGGAGAATCCTGTTTAACATATTGTGCAGCTGTTAATAAATGTGCCTGTGTGGCATTTTGCATTAGCAAATTTAACCCAGAATTATCTTTCTGGTAAGATTTTATTGAGTCAAAAAGATCTAGATTCATATCATATATCAATGTTTTTTGAGAAAAAATATTGAGGTGTGAGTTTTAGTCCATATCACCCAGCTCTAACATGGCATATTGTTCACTTACTATTATATTAGTGATGTCATAAAAACTAGTAACAGGCTTCAGATGTTTGTGTCGTAGGTCCTCGTTCTGTTCAGTGTCAAAAGGTTTTTCTACTAGATTGATTCCATCCGGTGTTCCAGTAATAAAAAATAAAAGTTCACTACATCATCGTAATCTCATTTTAAACGCACTCTCACGGGACTTTCATGTGCTTTCTTGTTTTGTTGCACATATTTTTTTTGAGAAAAATTAAGATAATGGATTTTTCTTTCTTTAAATGTTGAACTGACTTATGGTGCCTGTGTACGTGTGCTTTCTTTGTTTTGGAAACATGGCAAGTGTTGGTTGAGGCCAAATAAAATGCTGAGTCAAAATGTCAAATGAGAACACACATAAACACAAGTCAGTCAGGCAAGGCAGTGAAACCCCCTCATCTATTCAGAAAGAGTGCTTGCACCATTATTGCCAGCTCGATCACTATTAGTGTATTAAGGGGGGATTCATGTTCTTTTCAGGCACATAGTACCATTCTATTCCATACTCAATTAACTATGTTACCCAATTTCTTTGGGAAAATGCAGCAAATTTAAAAAAAAAAGAAATTACACGGTTCATGACGCTTCGATTTTGCTTCTCTCTCTATAAGAAACTCCAAGCTTGTCTGACACGCCCATGAACACGCCCCCTTCAGTACTCATACAAACACAGATGTTTACTTCTGTTATTCTGTGCGCCATATTTGGTTACTTTCTACATTGTTCAATTGTTATGAAAGTGAGGAATGCTAACGAGGAGAAGTGGTCTCTCCTCTGTCACTGGCTCACACACACACACACGCTTACCCGTGCTGCTGCTGGCTCTGAATAAGTAGTCCTCTTTACGAGTCGGGATTGCATTGTTTTTTAGTGTCAGTGTACTTATTAATCCACTTTCAAATAAGCTCTTGTAAAGCAGTCATCTGAAAAGTGCCTGGAACAAACATAGCAGATCTTTTTCGGACGAGGTCCGCTTCCAGAGATAAACTCCAACCATCGTTGACAAATTGTTTCATCCAAAAGTGGGCTGTTTTCTTCGCATTCAAAAATAAGTGTTCTCGCTGAAGGCATTTTAAAAACGAAAGGCAGGCAGCTACTACGGTGAGCAGATTAGACTGATCGACACGCAGTTATCTCTCAGCTGTTTGCTGTGACTACAGCTGTTTTGACGGAGCTGGAAGCGGGGGAGGGGTGCGAGTTTTAATTCCATTTTTATTTTAATATGTACATTAATGAGTAAAGACAGCATTAGCCATGGGTTTCTTACAAACGTATTTCAAATAAACAAATTAAAAGCTAAATCTGCGGAGGCAGGTGCTGTGGGCTGAACTAAGGAAGAGAACATAGGAGGGGCCTCGTTCCCTAGGCGGAGCTTCGTCCCTTCGAGCAAAACAGGAGATTTAAAGATTACTCAAAAATACATGAATCAATCAGAAACATTGGAGGTATGTTTTTCAGGAGGGAACGACACACTAACATGATATAAAGCTTGAAAAAGTGATTTTTACATGACGACCCCCCTCTTAATAGGTGTGTGACGAGAATTTTTGTCTTTGAGGAAAACAGAATTCTTCCATGTCGTTCATTTATAAAAATAATTCTGTGCTACAACAGCAGCCTTTTCTTTTCCTTCATAGTAAACTCTTTAAATGTTTCACTTTTAATGATAATGCACCTGAAATAAAATGGTCAAATGGATGTGAACTCACTCTTTTTTTCTTCCAATGAGTACCATTTGGCAGCTTTTGATTTATTTCCTGAAGTATTTCTTAAGTAGCTATATTACAGGATATTGTGTACAGGTTTTCATTTTGAAGAGAAATTATTTTTTCACATGATTCCAACATTGGGGGTGTCTGTACTTCCAGACCCCACTCCACAGACAGCGCCACCCACAGGAAGATGACCCTGTCCCTGGCTGACCGCTGCTCCAAGACGCAGAAAATACGAATCCTTCCCATGGCCGGACGAGATCCGGAGTCGCAACGCAACGAGATGATCAAGGTAATGTTAACTTCCGGTAATAAAAGTCTGTGAGACCTGGGGGTGAGACTTCCTCCTTGTGTCAGTGTGTGTAGTGTGTGTGTGGTTGTGGATAATGGAGGAGGAATAAAGCGTAGTGTGATAACAAGAACGTCGTCTTAAGAGTTTACAGGTAACACACACATAACCTCTTCAACCATTCAGGTGTTTGTCTCTCCTCTGCGTTGTCTGCCAATGCTTCTGTTGCCGCAGTAACACCCCATTGCATAAAGACCTGACCTGACTATATTACATAAGGAGGTCACAAGGTGGCCAGCAGAATGGAAATGGGGCCGATGAGATATAGTCTCTGATTGGTGGATTTCCAGTGAACCCAAAACAACAATAGAGATTGCACTGTTTACTGTGGCAGAGGTGAGCAACTTTAATCACAGCAGGGCCACAAAAACGTGGTTGTTTGATCCAAGGTCAGCATTATCAACATTCATGTCAGCATTTAGAATCTGAACGTTAACGCAGGATGAAACAATAAGTTTGTGTTGTCATTTCATGTGTGTTTGGCTTAATTTATTGTTTTGCTATGTAATTTTTTTTCTTCTCATTTTGCGTTTTCTGTTGTCTTGTGTTTTTTCTGTGGTTTTTCTGTGTTTTTGAAGTCATTGAGCGTATTTTCCTCTCATTTTGTTTCTTTTTTGTTGTTTTGTGTGTGTTATGAGCCAATTTGTGTATTTTTGTTGTCATTTTGTGATTTTGGAGACTTTTTGTGCATTAGTTTTTTTGTAGTTTTACCGTCGTTTTGTAATTTTAGAATTTTTCTCTCATTTGGTGTTTGTTTTTTTTGTTTTGTCATGCTGATGTGTTTTTGGAGTCATTTTGTGTATTTATGTTGTTTAGTGTATATTTATGTATGTGTTTTTAACTATTGTTGTGCTAACCATTTACTTTAGGGGCTGCTTAAAATTAGAGTAAGGGCCGCATGTGGCCCATCACTGTTGTTCATTATGACAACAGCGATGGGCCAGTTCTGTCAGTATTAGGTGAAAAGTAGTTAAATGTTGGACTTAAATATAGCCCTGCTTGGCATAGACTTTTCTCTTTAGGCAATACATTCATTAGACCATAAAATAAAAATATTTATGACTGATACTCTTAAAAACAACAGTGATGCTGGTTCAATTATTTTATTGTTGTTTGATGTTCTTGACGCAACAAAGATTTATTTGTGCTTAGTTTGCACAATAAAATGCAAACAAGAGCTGATAAATGTCCTATTTATATTAAAACAAATCCCTGTTCTGTTTCCAAGCGACAACAAAATGAACAGATGTGCTGTAATAACTTTAATTTGTTCATTTAGATTTTTGACCATCTGAGCACCAAATGCGCTGAACCTGAGAGTAGTAAAGAGTTCCTCTGAGTTCCCAGCTTTACAACTTATCGAGAACAAACGTGATCCTTTCACTGAAGAACCATTTAGTCGTTTGGTTTCTGAAAGTTTAATGTGTTCATTCCTGACAGAAAGAGGAGGAACGTCTGCGAGCTTCCATTCGCAGAGAGTCCCAACAGAGGAGGATGAGGGAGAAGCAGCACCAACGAGGCCTGAGCAGCAGCTACCTGGAGCCTGATCGCGATGACGAGGAGGAGGAGGGAGATGAGGCCATCAGCCTGGCAGCCATCAAGAGCAAATACAAGGGAGGAGGGGGTGGCTTAAGAGGTCAGGGACCACCAATCTTCCAGTCGCCGTTATTGTTTCCTAAATCTCTTCATTTGTGAGGATTTGCTTTCCTACGTTACTCAGTCATTACCTCCTACTGATGTCTCACTTTCAGAGGAACGAGCCAGGATCTACTCTTCCGATAGTGACGAAGGCTCTGATGATGACAAGGCTCAACGGCTGATGAAAGCCAAGAAGTTGGACAGTGATGAGGTAAATGCAGTACCCAGGTTAGCATACAGGGGGCAGTGTAAGGCAGGCACGACCAGCCGACTTTAGCCCTGTATTCTTATGTGTACCAAACACTGAGGAACGTCTTGAGGACACAAACTGTCCCACAAAACAGCAAATCAATAAGAAGCAGCTGAAAGTTTGTTTTACTCTGTTCTTCACAGGAAGGTGACGGGACGGGCAAAAGGAAGGCTGAAGATGATGACGAAGACGAGGAAGAGACGGCAACTAAGAAGGCTAAAAAATATGTCATCAGCGACGAGGAGGAGGAAGATGAAGACGAATAATGTTTTTTTTAATCATTCCACTGTATATCAGTGCTGGATGGCAGTCACATCTGGTTTTGTAAAATTTAGTGTGCGTGCGTGTGCGTTGTACAGCTGAGCTGAGAGGAGAAATAAATGGTTGTCTAATTGTAACCAATGGTTTCCAATGTCTCTATTTTGTTTTCCTTCCTGATTTACTCAGGTTTCACCCATGTCCCAATTTAACTTTGCAGTTTCTTACCCAGAGGGAGTTTAGGGCAGATCTCAACCGATCCTTAAAAAAAAAAAAACCCACCTGACAGGAGAGGTGAGACCTCAGAGGAGTTGAATGAATGAGATAAAACACACACGCCCTAAGCTGCCTGTGAGCCCAGAGGTAGAGCTGCATGTATAAGACCAACAATTTAAACTTGATCAGACGTTTATGGGTGTCAACAAAGCTTTCCTCCTGATCTCTGACTCTGCACTTCATGTTTTTAACATTCTCTTTTATTGTGTTCATTTTTAAAATACATTCACTGTTAGAATACTGAAAACATTTCACCAGAAAAAGCCTTGAAACGATATCGCTCATTCACCAGAGTCAGGTTTGTTTTTTGTTGATTTCCATAAAAGAACTAATTTCTTCCTGACTTTAATAGAAATATAACAGATGTGTGATTAAAAAGGCTGATAAGGGCTCATCTGGTGGGCAGTGGTTGGCTTGGCTGTTAGCATTTTTCACAACCAGTGAGTTAAACACTTTGGGCAACACTTTACTTGACGTTTTATACATAATGCTGACATTATCTGTCAATAGCATGAATGTGTCATGAAGGCTGTCATTAAGTGGTGTTCGCTAAATTATTCAATTCAGTTTTTTTTATATAGCACAAGTTACAACAATAGTCATCTCAAAGTGCTATCAAAATATAAAATTCTTAAGAGGAAAATAAAAAAAATGTTGTAGGGCATTGTATGCTAACAGGAGGATTTCAAACTATTCTAGATTTTACAGGAAGCCAATCCTGGAGAAATATGCTCTCTCCTGCTAAATTATGACACTTAGAGCTATATTTGAATTTTTTTGGGTTAGGCAGAGGGATCTAGTGGGGTTAGGGTCAATAACAGTTGTAATTGATAGTTAATTACAATTTTTAGGCGTAATTGTGATTTTAAAAAAAGTTTCTGTCGTAATCGTAATTAAATTGTAATTGAGTTTAGATAAATGACTTTGTAATTGCAATGAAAAATGTAAGTTATAATTTAACACTAAACTGGGGAACCATGTTACAGTTCTATGTACAGTTCTACACATATGTAGTTAACAATTATTAAAATATGTTTCATATCAAGCTTTCCCACATTTTACCATTTAAAAAAATATAAACCTATATTTTCCTTGATGAGGATGAATTAGATATTTGATTGTATTTACAGCTGATTTGGGACCTGTTATCATAAGAGATGCTAACACAAGAGGAAGGTTAACTTTAATTAGGTCATTTATTTTAGGCTTAGTACACTTAATAACAGCCTTCATGACACCATATTCATGATAATGACAATGTAATGTCAGCCTTTATGTATAAAACTCCAAGCAAGGTGTTGTTACATTTTGTTCTTGGCACAACTAACGCCATGAAAGGACACACGTGTCTTAGTGTGTGCTCGTGATGGCCTCTGTGTGCTTGTGTCAAGTAATGGATGTGATTTTTTTTTTCTCTCTCTTAGCCATGAACCAGAACAGGGTTCAGTCCTTGTGGCCCTGACCTGAACACACAAACGTGTTGAAAGTGAGTTATTATTTGTGTAAATATGCAATATTGTGAGAAAAAGGCACAGAATCAGGAATCGCAAGCTGCAGACGGAGCCTCTAAATGATCAATAGGTGTGTAAGTGTTGTGTGTTGAGCTCTATTGAGCCATTGTGGAGAAAAACAGTCCTGGTTACTGATTTAAGAACATCAGCCTGAATGACGCACAGTGTTACCCACAGGAGCTTTTCATCGAGTTCTCAGGGACAGATTACAGCTTTCTAAAATTACCTCTCCCCCCATCCTGTCCAGACACAACCGACTGCAGTCACCCACGACAATAAAAAAAAAATGGATTAACAGTGATCGGACGGGGGCGGTTACACAAAAATAGCATCTTTCTTTGTCCCCGACAACAACCTTTCACGCAAATTGGATTTTTGACATGGCCACAATCAGTACTTGAATCAGTCCCTCTGTGTTCCAGTGGGTTTATGATTGCATATGTAATGAAAGCCCATTTATTTCCAAATTCTTATTTAATCTTCTAAAATTGGAATAACCTTCACTTACTGCTGAGTGCAACTTAAGCCCAGAGGTGCAAAAAAGTATTGATATATCCTACTCAAGTAGAAGTACTGTTACATGAATGGAATTGTACTCAAATACAAGTACAAGTAAGTCATACATAACATACTCAAGTATAGGTAAAAAGTAGCTCAATTAAATAGTACTCAAAGTAAAAGTTACTAGATACTTTCACCCCCCACGTTTATTTTTGATAATAAATCTTGCCCTTGCATACAGTAAACATCTCATGTAGAAACTTAAAAAGGAAGAGACCAAATCTTGCACAATTGGAAGTTAAATTATTTTCCACAAAGGTATCTGTATTAAATAAAAGGTTTGTCAAAATGTACAATTATTTTTGAAATAAAATTACACCAATTAATTCACTAAAAAAAAAGGAAAGAAATCTCAGCTATTAAGTATAGCTAAATGTATGAACTCTAAACTGAGAAAATAACCTCCATTCAATGTTGTTTATTGTGGTTGGTCGTCTATGATGTAATGCATTTGATTGTTGTCTGGTCATTTCATTTTTTGTAGTTTCACAATGTCTGCTGATCATTTTAAAACAAAATGTAACAATTTACTCAGTAATGGTTGGGTGTAGAAATGTAACAAATAACTTCTTTTAAAACGTGTGTGTGTGTGCGCGCGAGCGTGCGTGCGTGTGTGAGTGAGTAATGGAGAGCATATATAAATAACCAGTGGGACCTACTCTGACACCGCAGTGATGCTGAATGTAAATCTGTGACTTTGCTGCATTTGCACTTGTCACACGTGCTGCGTTATTTCACACCGGCTGCAGTAGGTTATGTAAACCCCACAGAGTGGGAGAGGTAAGGAGGGGGGAGGGCTGCAGAATTTTTCTCTCTGCATCACTCCATTTGTTCCTTCCCACCACATTTACCCAGCATGGAAAGGCAGCAGATACTGGTGTGTTTTCGATTCCCACATTCTAGTATCCACTATCACTGATGCTGCTCAGTGCTCAGTCAGTGGGTCAGCTGGTTTAATTCACTTAGGTTAGGCTGATCTTTTAGAGTCAGGTTGTCAGGTCAGTGTTGGCCAGTCAGTTACCACTTACAGTCAGGGGTAGACTGGACATCTGACATACCGCGCAGGACAAATTGGACAAATTGTCAGAAAGTAGCAAAAATGAGTAAGAAAATACAAATAATGAGTAACGAGGGGGGAAAAAATGATCCAAATGTAGAAAAAACATTGCAAGAAAAAAAGGAAAAGTTACTAAAATGGGCAAAAAGCAGTCATGAATGGAAAAAGGTAGCCTAAAGAGGCAAAATGTAGTAAAAAAAAGAAAAAGTAGCTGAAAAATGTATTAAAAAGTGTCAAAAATTTTGAAATGGGCCAAAATTGGACAAATGAAGTTGCAAAATGGCCAAAGAAATAGGTAAAAAAGAAAGCAAAAGCATTAAAAAAACATAGACCTTAAACCATGAAAGATTCCAGTACATCTTGGAAAAGATTAATCAATATACTGATGTTGGATCAGTTTTTAAAAAATGAAAAAATCCCCAACTTTCATTATTGGCAACATTTCAAAATCTCGTATCTCAGTTTGTCATGGACTGATCCTTATGAAATTTGACTCACTTATGTCGGGTTGGTTCCTCTATTACTTCATCGGGTTTCATGCAGATCAGATAGGGATTGCACATTTCATTGCAATCTTTCCAAAACAAATGGGGGTGCACATACATTTGGTCCTACTGTATCATTATTAATGGAAATATACATTTCTTCCAAGCCTTTACAGTGTGAATGATGATGGCACCATGATCAGGATCACTGATCCATAACTGCCAATATCTGACACAGAGGAAATTTGGTGCTTGGTGGAGGTTTGTGGAAATCCACTAAAGCCCATGTCTAATTCTTCTCTGGTCTTTTGGAGACAGCAGACGTGTTTTCACTCGCTCCGATAACACGACCTTGGCTACAGCTGGCTACAGCTACAACTGAACATCCTGAAAAATTGGGCCCAAGACGAAAAGAAAAATGGTTAAGAACCCGCATGGAGGCCCTCCAGAACCTGATCCGGGTTTGGAAGAGGTCAAGGAGATGATACGCGAGGGTCTACGAAACCTCAAAGACGGTCTATCTGCCGAGATAAAGCAGTTGGAAAAGACGCTGGAAAACCTTCAAAGTGAAGCAAAGGTACTGAAACAACAGAATGAGAGGAATGCTGAAGAGATAAAACTGTTGAACGCGAGGGTTGAAGAGCTGAAACAAAAGGAGAGAGAGAAAGATGTCATCATCACAGGCCTAAAGATAATACCCAGGAGTTACGCGAGTGACAAAGAAACAAAATCAATTGAACAACAGGTCCATGACTACTTGGAGTTGAAGGACATTGTCCTGAACCCTGACAACATCAACTCCTGCCATCTCCTGCCAAAGAGAAATGATAACAGAGCTGTAAAAATCACCTTCACGATGTGAAATTTAAAGGAGAACTACTGAAGCAAGGCAAAAAACTGAAGGAAACGAAGGTATTAATGAAAACTTGACAAAACGAAACGCAAGCATCGCATGGAAGGCACGCCAAATAAAAAAAGGAGGAAAGATTCTAAAGACGTGGATGAGAAACTGCAGGATTTATATCACACCACTGGGAGAAGAGAACGGAAAACCAATCCTCATCAAAACGATGGAAGACTTGGGAAAATACGAAGGATCCACCTAAACAACAACATTACTGATGGTAATCACGGACATGGACCCAAATCTATATAAACACTGGAAACAAGACTCAGACTGTGATTATTACTGACACTGAATTCAATGTGGAAACCAAGAGTAAAAAAGGTCTGTCACTTATTCATTTCAATTGCTAGGTGGTGGGGTGATTAAGGATTACATTACTACCTTGCTTATGAACTAAGACATAGTAATGTGTTTATACAAGAAAGGGTTAAATCTAACAGTGGAAAATACAACACTGCCAATAGAACTAACAGCAGCTGGAATAACCTTGATGTAGAGACAAAACAAGCTGCAAACTTGTGTGTCCAAAACAGACATTCCCGAGTGGTGACGTCATGGATGGAAAGGGAAAAACCTTTCGAACAACTTCGAAAGAAGATGAACTTTTCTTGAACTGGAGGAACGCAAACAACGTCTGGCAAGGAACAAGGCCGACACGAACAACGATAGAGAGGAGGAGGAATAAAAAAAAAAAAGGACAACACTGACTACAGATGAGAATAAATCCTACACAAAAAAGGACTGTTCAGAACAACCTAAGAATGTTTGACCAGAGAGACAAGCTTTGATGTAAATTTTCGGTGTACAAAACAGGGGACGGGGCCTAGATAAGCAAACTGCTTCTCTCGTCTCCTTTTTCAGCATGTAAAAAAAAAAAAAAAAAAAAATGTAAAAAAAAAGGTGAATGTAACCATGTCGGAAATAAACTGAATAAATAAATAAATAAAATAATTCCCCCACAGATATGACTTCTGTAAACATCCTGTCCCTATTAACTGTCTCTTTCAATTTGCATCTAAATAGACAAAATTGTGGGGTTCCTAGCTCCTGCTGTTAAAAGGTGCTATATATTTCATAGGTACACCCTGGACAGGGCTCCAGTCCATCACAGACAACTCCTATTCACTCCTACAGGCACTTTAGAGACTCTAATCCATCTCAGAGAAACTCCATGCAAGCAGGGGGAAAACATGCAAATTACATATAGAAAACACCCAATTGAAAAAAATCAATAACAAATATCAAATTAAATGTATGTTTGTTTTCCTTATTGTTTTTATTACAACAATTTTTGTTACCTATTTCATAATGAACCCTAATAACAGACTCTCACTGTCCACCCTTATTGTATTTCAGTGCTTGGTGCCCTTTACTCTGTCCCACAATGTCCCATCCCCCCACTGATGCTGACATAAGAGGCTAATAAATATATTAGAAACACAATACTCTCCCCTCACAACAGGATTCATGACTTTAACACATGACCCTGGCCCAGACACCGCTGTGAAGATGTGAGAATGTTTTCTCCTCAGCACAGTGTTGTTCCTGCACACACACACACACACACACGCACACACACACACGCACACACACACACACACACGTGTGAACGTCTGCAACACGTCAGAATCTGATGATCACCTGTGTTTTTATTATCTGAGCGTCATTATTTAGGTCAGGCTGTTCTGTTGAAAGAGACGGTTTAATCACATTTAAAGTCCACGTAATAAAAGTGAACACAAAGGCAACCTATTGCTGTTTCCTCTTTAACGTCATTGATCAACGTTATTAGTTTATTATTCTGTTTATCTAAAAGCCGGGATTCTTGAACTTCCTGAACCATTACAGAGAACATTTGGAAAGGACTCCCTGCTAATCCTCACATCATAACAACATGTTTACTGCTCTTTGTACAAGCGGCAGTGATTAGCAATACTTTTATACTCACTTTTTATGACTACTTTTATAGCCCATAAAACGTTTTCATTTCTTTCAAATTAAAACAATAATTATAACACCGGGAAATATTTCTGAAAAAGTGGATTCAAATATTAATCCAATGTGCTGGATCTTTTGTTGTCTTTATGGGTAATGCAAGCAGGTGGTTTTTGAATAGTGGTTTAGAAAGCTAAAGCTAATGCTAATGGCAGTTTTGGCCCTAAAGAACAACTAAACCCTGAGGTTTTGGCTGACGTGTTGCTATAGGCTGGAAATTTTAAAAAATGCCTTGATTATGGGCGGGGCTTCTGGAGCAGTTAAGTAACACCCCGTTTATACTAATAAATCTCCAAGGAACAAGCTATGCTATGCTATTTACTCCACTCAATACTTACAATACCTCTTTATTCACTATTCTCTCAATCCAAACTACTCACCACAGATTCCAGTCTAGTTTTTTTAAGAGGGGCGGGGCCAACAGTGGTGGTTCTTGACAAAAAAAAGCCATCAAAACGTCACAAACCACCATTATCAGCCAATAGCGAAATTAAATTGTAATAGCCAGGTTTTAACCCATAGAGGACAGTCACTCTTACTCTTTTTACAACAAAATACACCAAATTGAAATACTAAAATGTTAAGGAGTTGGACAAGAACCAATCAACAACACCACTTCATACCCAAACACGTTTGATTTAAGCAGAAAAAGTTTTGGCTTTCAGTTATTCTGAGAGTGATAATTTTACTGATGTAGTTTTTAAATGAATATCCTAAAAAATAAATACAATATTAGATTATAATTATAAATCCCGACTTGAGGACCCAAGAAAGCCTTATTGTGAGAACAGTTCTGCAGTAGCTACTACTAGCGAATCATCAGGGCACACGTGTGAAACTCAAGGCCCGGGGGCCAAATGCAGCCCTTTAGAGCATCCAATTCCACCCACAGAAGAAAGCAAAAAAGTCAGAGAAACCATGAATCATTGTGTAAATTACCAACTAATTCAGTTGTAGTTATCTCCAAAATAATACACAAATTCAATGAACCTCCACAATATTAGCAGGGCTCACATTTTCACCATGCTTATATCACATAATGGAAGTAATTTTTAATCTCAAATTGTTAAAAGAACTCTCGATTTTTCCAAAATCCTGCAATTTTCTTCAAATCTTCAAAAAATGTCCCCAAATTTCATAAAAATCAAATACATTGAAAGTGAAAATCCTGCAGGGGACTGATATCTGTCAACTTATTGCATTGATAATATGGCAAGTTCCATATTTCATCATTTTGCACGTGGAAGTGCAAACTAGAGCACAATCTGCGGCCCACTTAAGACAAACTGCTCCGTATTTGTAACCTTGCCTGCAATATGGATTCTGGTGTTCACAAACACCAGAATCCATCTTGTGCTGCTCCAGCCTTTAACTTTCGTTAGCAAAACGAACCGGTTTGAACCAATCATGAGGCAGTGTTGTGGATTAGGGCAGGATATCCCAGTGTGACGAAGGCAGAAGCGTCAAAGCAAGACTGACGCATGCGCAGTTGTGGGCAGAGGAACTAGCTGGCCTACCGCTATTAGTATAGCTCTGAATCAAAACAGAAAGATGTTGACGCAGGAGGATGAACGTGTGGAAGCTGCTATAAACTCAGTTTTAGAAAAATCCAGCATTTCCTTTTTGAATGAGCAACAGCGAGAGGCACTTTGTGCATTTTTGGACGGTAAAGCGTATGTTTTCACCAGCAGAGCCTTGTTGTTGTAGCCGTAGCAGCGTCTCTGCCGTGTGATTGGCTAAAACAAATCAGGTGCATCACCTAATGGACAGGCGCATCACCTAATCAGCTTCAACCATTCTGTTCATGTCCCTCCCTGGTTCCGAAGGATTCGCCAGACACGGACCCTGATCGATGTGGAGAACTGAAGTTAGAAGGAGGGCTACACATCAATCTGGCTCTTGCCAGGTTATCGTATTTGGCCCCTGAACTAAAATAAGTTTGACACCCCTGCATCAGGGTTTTAAAGCCTTTCTTGTCCATTGAGGCTGTTCTATCTCTGTATTTTACTCCTGCGACGGACTCTCAATCTGCTGAATGTGTACCAAGCTCATTAGAAAGTGATAAAGATTTGAGTCTCTTTTTAAAAAGTTTGTTGACAAAACCATTGTCAAACTTGTGTTTGTTGGGACGTTGGCTCTGTTGTTTTGGTAAAAATATATGATGTAGGGTTGGTTGAATGGGTTGCCGTGGCTCAGGTGGTAGAGGGTCGTCTTCTGATCGAGAGGTTGGGGGTTCGATCCCAGTACCTGATTATGTGTCGAAGTGTCCTTGGGCAATACACTGAACCCTAAGTTGCTCCCAGTGGTCGACTAGCGCCTTGCATGGCAGTCCTGTCCCACTGGTGTGTGAATGTGAGAGTGATTGGGTGAATGAGCTGATATGTAAAGCGTTTTGAGACTGCTTCAGTGTGGTGATAAAGCGCTATATAAATCTAGTCATTTTACCATTTAATGGCTTATTGAATAGTTTTTTTGTTTGTTAGTGTCCATCAGTGAGTCAAGTGCATAGATGGATGTTTGGTTGTCAATCACCTGTTGCTTGGTAGTTTGTCGGCTTTGGTGTGATTGCTTGGTCATACAGTGAGTGGAAATCGGTGTAAAGTGAGTGGTGGTCAGCCCAAAACTCTCCCTGTTCTATGGTATTTCAGAAGCTACTGTGATTACCACATGCTCTGCTCTTGACCCTTCGGTTATCTAACCACCGTACCCTCACAATGCCAACCAAACTCTCTGTCTCTTTTGTGCTTTGACTCATCTGTACATTTTTTTATTCTGCCTCACCACCCTGGTTAGATAATCTCAAATATCCAGGGGTGGATAACGTATGACTAATGTATCAGTTAAGTAATCATTTTAGTTGAAACAGTTGAACAAAATGTTACCTTCCTACTGGTCTTTTCACTGCTGAGCCTGCTACCAACACAACATGTCATCCTGAATGCCACAGAAAAACAGATATTCACTCCTGAATGTCACCGCGACTGTGAAACAAAACAAAAACTGAATTATTACCTTGCCAACACACCAAGAATACAAACAAGGTGAGAGGATATACGAGAGCTTGGATATGTTGTGACAATGTCATGATGTTCTCATAGGTCTGTGGAATCAGTTTCACACGTGATTTTAGTTTGTCCTCTTGCACACTGTCAATTACATATGTGCTTTGAACTGTGATTAAACGATACTTTTAAGCTTTATCTGTGGTTGTCATTTTGTTCATAATTTTATTTACACTCCAGTTATGAAACCGCTCTGCGGCATTACAAGCGGAGGTGTTTCTAGCTCAGGCAAAGATCCTTTTCCCTGCTTAAACAGGCACCCAACAGAGTGGGAGTAACACGTTCTCCTTATGATTTTACCAATACTGTGTGTATGTGTTTGCATTTGCAAGTGTGTGTTTTTCCAATTTGTGGTCTCCAGTTGCAGTATAACAGCTCATAGCAAATGTGCTTTTATCCTTCTTATCAATCAATAGTCAGGCCTGTTTGAAAACTTTACTCTGTGGATCAGCACAGCAGTTTGTGCTCAGAAGGTACTGTTCCCTATACTCTAATCGTAAACAGCATAGTCATCCCCTTAGGCTGCCAGTTATGCAACTACTCAATGTAGAAAAAGCAAGGAAAGCAGAACGCTGCAGTCTTAGTTAGGCTGGGACTGTACATTGACACGTCCCATTACACATCAGTATTACCCAGAGGCACAACAGTTAACTCTGATGAGTCTGTCATTTGTTCTTGTCATTACTGCCTAGTATCTCTGGGCTTTACTTTGCTCTTACTTCTTCATGTATTTAACACATTTTAAGAGAGTTATCACCATTGCCCTTATTATAACCTGGGTTAAGCTCCATTGACCTCTGTTAGAAAAGTAAATAAGTGGACGGAAAGATCAGGATGTCGTCACTTTGTCATGACTGCAGCATCAGTTGAAGGCAATTGTAAACCTGTCAGTAGCGTTTTGGGGGTAGTGGCATTTATTAGTTAAACATTTAATATTTGCATCACTTTCCAACCACAATAAAAAAAAAAATAAAATAAAAAAAATCACGAATGTGAATATGAAGAAATGCAGTATAACTGGTCACTGCAAAACAGAATGGTAAAATATGAAGCTGGAACAGATAACTTAAAACAGTCGACTCTTCCTCAACCCTTCTATTGTCCTACCCTGACTCCCTCTTCACTGTTCCCTTCCCCCTCACCTAGGTGTAACACTGCCCTCTCTTTTTATATTCTCTCTTTAATAAAGTGTTTCTTACTCTTCCTTTGGGAGAGCTGGTGATGGTCACAATTATGCAATAAAATACATTTATTTATTGAATTGCAATAATAAAACTTGCACTATATATAGCTTTGACCTTTGACAGCATGTGCAGAAAAGATTTTTTTTTTTTTAATAAAAAATGTTATAATAAAGCAACTAACCTAAATAACATAATAAAAACTGCTGTGACATACAGTGGGGCAAAAAAGTATTTAGTCAGCCTCCAATTGTGCAAGTACTCCCACTAAGATGAATGAGGTCTGTAATTTTCATCAAAGATATACCTCAACTATGAGAGACAAAATATAAAAATAAATCCAGAAAATCACAATGTATGTTTTTTAAAGAATTTATTGGTAAATCCCACGGTAAAATAAGTATTTGGTCACCTACAAACAAGCAAGATTTATGGCTCTCACAAACCTGTAACTTCTTTAAGAGGCTCCTCTGTCTTCCACGTGTTACCTGTATTAATGGAACCTGTTTGAACTTGTTATCAGTGTAAAAGACACCTGTCCACAACCTCAAACTGTCACACTCCAAACTCCACTATGGCCAAGACCAAAGAGCTGTCAAAGGACACCAGAAACAAAATTGTAGACCTGCACCAGGCTAGGAAGACTGAATCTGCAATAGGTAAGCAGCTTGGTGTGAAGAAATCAACTGTGGGAGCAATTATTAGAAAATGGAAGACATACAAGACCACTGATAATCTCCCTCGATCAGGGGTTCCACGCAAGATCTCACCCTGTGGGGTCAAAATGATCACAGAGATGGGGAACAAATATCCCAGAACCACATGGGGGGGCCTAGAGAATGACCTGCAAAGAGCTGGGACCAAAGTAACAAAGGCTACCATCAGTAACACACTACGCCGCCAGGGACTCAAATCCTGCAGTGCCAGTCCCAGTACATGTCCGGGCCCGTCTGAAGTTTGCTAGAGAGCATCTGGATCATCCAGAAGAGGATTGGGCGAATGTCATATGGTCAGATGAAACCAAAATAGAACTTTTTGGTAAAAACTCAACTCGTCCTGTTTGGGGGAGAAAGAACGCCATACCTACTGTAAAGCATGGAGGCGGTAACATCATGCTTTGGGGCTGTTTCTCTGCAAAGGGACCGGGATGACTCATCCATGTAAAGGAAAGAATGAATGGGGCCATGTTTCGTGAGATTTTCAGTGAAAACCTCCTTTTATCAGCAAGGGCATTGAAGATGAAACGTGGCTGGGTCTTTCAGCACGACAATGATCCCAAACACATCGCCCGGGCAACGAAGGAGTGGCTTTGTAAGAACATTTCAAGGTCCTGGAGTGGCCTAGCCAGTCTTCAGATCTCAACCCCATAGAAAATCTTTGGAGGGAGTTGAAAGTCTGTGTTGTCCAGCGATAGTCCCAAAACATCACTGCTCAAGAGGAGATCTGCATAGAGGAATGGGCCAATATACCAGCAACAGTGTGTGAAAACCTTGTGAAGACTGACAGAAAAAGTTTGACCTCATTGCCAACAAAGGGTACATTACAAAGTATTGACCAAATACATATTTTCCACCATAATTTGCAAATAAATTTATTTTAATCACATTGTAAATAAATTTACAATGTGATTTTCTGGATTTTTTCCCCCCTCATTTTATCTCTCATAGTTGAGGTATACCTATGATGAAAATTACAGGCCTCTCTCATCTTTTTAAGTGGGAGACCTTGCACAATTGGTGGCTGACTAAATACTTTTTGCCCCACTGTACATAAGTATCATAATTGTGAAAAAATTAAAAAAATAAATAAATAAAAGCTTTTCCTTTCTTAAAAAAAACCGAGTATACATTCTTTCTTTGATTGTTGATTTACGACAGTCCATTTAAGTTCTATTTTAAGTCCATTTAACTTCAGTCAAAAAACAACTTTATAATGAAATTGCCACCATTAAACTCTTGCTTGTGCCAGTATTTTCTGGCTTAAGGAAGAAAAAAAAGTGTAGTAAATGTGCTCTACTGGAAACGTTAATTCCTTTGAAAATACATGTCAGTATTTATTTTAATGCCTAACCACTCCTGTAGGCTTACACCTGCATACTGTACGTACATTACACAAAGTGAGGCGAGTGCACAATATACTCTCATTCTTTGCGACCTCTCTTCTGGGCCCCTTGCTTGTTTGCTCTGACCCACTTTGAGCCTCCTTATAGTGGTATGAAAAATACTTGGTGACTTAATGAAATGACTAAACTAAGTCAAGAATAAAGGGGAAATTGAAGAAAAACTATTCAATAATCACATTTCCTGCAAACATGATTGAAGTTAACTCATTGTAGACACCGGATTGGTCCAAAAGAAGTAGAACAAAAAAAAAGAATCCAGAGTGGATTTCAAACACTATGAAATATCTTATTTGCTTGTGATAAAGTTTCATTTGAAAATAGCTGTTTCCATATTTATCCTAGTTGTGGATCGTTTCATAACGGCAGGCAGCTGACCTAGGGCTGCAGGACGGGATAACCTCTGGTACAAGTTTAATCAGTTAAGAGGATTGATTTCAGTGGTTACATATCGTTGTTTGGGGTGTGTGTGTGTGTGTGTTTGGGGGTGGGGTGTACTTTCAACACCCTATTAACAATAATGACACACACACACACACAAACTGCTAATGTGACCAACGCACCAGACAATGACTCCTGCATTTAGGTTGTTCTTTAATTCACTTATTTAAAAAATTGTTTTAAGCGGCACAAACTGGTCGTCTGTCAATTATCTGTATATTTGTATATTGAGGGGGATGTGTGTTTGTGAAGTTACAGGGTTTTTTTTTAGTTAGTCTTGTAGGAGTTGGATGTTGGATCTGTAGAGTTTCAGCAGCAGATAAATAGGAATATACAGTGTATGTATATATATATATATATATATATTGTACAGTACAGGAGGGAAAGAGGGAAAACATGTTGCTAGAAAGGAAATTGCACAATAAAAACAATCAAATAAAATATATACAAATATACAAAAATACAATAAAAACAACCAAAAAAATACATATACGCACTAATCTAGCTGACTGTTGTCAGTGGATTGGCTGCCAATGTTCTGGTTATACACTGACAGCTGCAGGTCAGATCGGATACAGGTCGCATATGGGCAAAAAGATCGGATTTGGGTCGCATTTGCCTGCAGTGTGAACGTAGCTCAAGTATGTGTTGAGAGAGGAATCAGGGTCAGGTTTGTATCCACTCGTCAGCCTAACTAGGGCCAGAGCCACCGAAGGCAAAGTTTTTTCTTATATTTTTGACACTTTACTATGATATTTTAGGCTTTCCCAGGGGTGCAATTTCTTGAATTTGGCAGGAGGGCATAGGTTGGTGAAAAACGTAATGCGTAGTTTTTTTATGTAATTTCAGGACTTGTTAGCGCCACCTAGCATTTGTAACTTTCTACTAGTTTGAACTTGCTGGATGGCATTTGGAGCGTATATGCATTGGACTGTGACTTGCAAAAAATTTAATTTGGATCTATAACTCAAATTCAATAGGAAGTCTGCAACTTTTGTTTTTGTTTTTTTTTAAATCAGGCCAAATTTGGCACTTTATCCCAATTTTTGGCCAAACCACACCATCTTTAAAAGCAAACTCCTTGAGTGTTCATAATTTTCTGATGGTCTTCCTCCATTACTTAACATTGACTGAGTGCAGTTGACCACCCTATCTTTTACGGTTCTCTTTCTACAGTGTTTCTAAGTTCTTTAAGATTTTTTTTGTTTTTTAACAAACTGTTGCTTTGTTCCTTGTTGATTTTATGAGTTTTTTTGTACCTCTATGATAGTCCATTTTGGATTTTGTGTTTAATTAATAAAAATTATTCATGACCAATACTCCTTTTATAAATGAATAATTGTATGAAGTGTTCCGAGGCACATGTGCAGATTCTGCTTTAATTTGTACCCAGTGCATGTGACACACCATTGAAAGATAAATGACTGATGGAATTAATAAATGTCAGCACACTGTTTTGCATGCTAGGAGGTCTGGTCACAGTCTCACTGAGGAATCCCCATGGTAGCACATTCTGCAGAGGGCTTGCATTTTTTTTTTTCTCAGCGCCGAGGCCTCTATCACAACTCATCCAAACTCACTGGACTAAAACTACAACCTACATTTCATTTGCTGACCCATCCCCGAGCAGCATTTTAGCTTTTACGTAATGCTGATGGCAGGACTATCATTAATCTATAACAATGTTTAACCTCTTCGATCTGTACTCAAACCACTATCCTATTTCCGGCTTTGATTTCCCATTCCATTCATGAAGCTGCTGACTGCATGACGTGGGTCTCCTACGGGTCACTACCAAGTACACCGCCCCCCCATCCCCTCTCCCCACTCCCCCCTTATATACTCTGACAGTGGTGTTCAAATGGAGAGGTTAAAAATAGACAGAGCCATATAGGTGGTTTTATTCTTAGACAAGAACATAGAGCGCGCCAACATCCACCAGGCGCCAAATATCTGCAGTTATCTGGATCAGTGGTCCTGATTATTGTACCATAATTATTCACACATTAAAGGCTGGTAATACATTTCTATCTCCATTAATAACGTTATAGTATAGGTCCAAATGGGCACCCCATTTCTTTAAAAAAAAAAATCATGATGAAATGTGCAATTCTGGAGGTAGATTTGTGTCTTTATTATTTAATCCAAAAAAACTTTACTTCAATCAAAAAAATATTTTCAAAGAAAAAGTTCAGACCCAAATAATTGCATTGAACAGTTATTTTCTTTGATTGAAAAAGTTTTTTTTCTGATTTAAGTAAACTTTTGATTGAAAATCCTTTTTCATTCATACATTTTTTTTTGTATTTGGGCCATATTATGGGTAGTACATTTGTGTCTTCATTATTCAATCAAAAAAAAAATTTTCTAAAACATTTTCAAAGATAAGTGTTCAAACGCAATTATTTGGTTCTCATATTTTTTTGCATTTGAACACTTCTTTGATTAAAAATATTTATTTTTGATTGAGTAATAAAGACAAATCTACCTCCATACACAATCTGGATGTGATCCTGGACTTGGTGGGATAATTTAAAAACCAACCTGACATAATGGAGTCAAATTTCATAAAGATTGGTCATTTACAAACTGAAATATGAATTTTCAATATTACGCCAATGAGAGATTGGGATTTTCACATATCAGATCCAAAATCAATACATTGATCTGGATCCCCTCCAAAATGTAATGGAATCTTCCATGGCGGAGTAAGGTCCATATTTCTTTGAATTTTTGTGAAAATCTAAATTAACTACTTAAAAAAGTAATCCTGCTAAAACGCAAACAAACAAACACCAGTGCAAATATGACCTCCTTGGTGGAAGTAAAAAGTCATCATTCATATAATTTATGCAGAAATGTTTTTCCCAGTCTTTCTTCTGTTTTGCCACATTTGTTTCCAGTGTTGCTTTTCCACTAAAGGTTGTCTACCAAAAAAAAAAAAAAAAGAACAAAAATCACTTTTTGCACCTCTGTCCCCTCCTGCTGCTGGCTATAAGGTTAAAAAGAACACATTTTTACTGGTCGTGACATGTCTCCATGGCGAACCCAGTTCCCCTCAGTGAAATGCCCTCATTAGTTCTTTAAAGCTTTTCTGTCCTTTTCTCTTTGTATAGTCGAACTGTAAAGAACGCTGAACCAACATCTCCTGGTTCTCATGGTATGTACAGTATATAGGTCAAAGGTGCAGCACTAAGGCAGAAGAGATAGTGGACCACATGCAAAGATAAATACATTTTCATCAGTGACGTGCAGTCGGGGTAGACAAGGTAGGCAGTGCCTACCCAAGGGTGAATTGATATTTTGATTGTTTTAATTATAATATAATTATTAAGTATTTATTTTTCAATTTCCGATAGCCTACAGTACCTATAAGTTTGAAAGTGTCAGCATTTTGTGCTTTTCATAGCCCAAATGACTAATCATCACTATTTCCTGGTACGGCAGAGGCGCTGCAGTCTCACGCCGCTGTTAGGCGGGAGGAGGCCACGCCCCCTCTCAAAAGCACATTGCTGCTGTGCCCATAGCGTTTTTGTGTGTTTGCGCATGCGCAGTCAGTTCCCCAAGATGAAAACCATTTACATAAAAAAGGCAACTCTCTATGCTGCCTTTGGACGTAACCGTGCTATGCTAAATGCTATACGTACCTTCAGAGTGCATTAGTGAATTGATATCACGTAGCCACTGCTGCTACGTTCTCTAGCTACAGGAATGATGACAGTGCTAGAGACAATAAAGAAACTTTCTTTTGAGGAAAAATGACAGCTTTTAAAAGATAGGAGACCAACACCTGAGCTACTAGACCTTCAGCAAAGTTAAGGTCAGAAAATGTTTTGTATTTTTTACAGTGAAAGAAAGGATTGGCTTTGTGGATGAGCCTCACTGAGGTTGTTCCGAGTTGTCATTTTCTCCGTGTTTCTGTGTTTCCAACACGAACAACGGATGCGCTTCCGTGTCATGAGACATCTTGTTGGGAGAGTATGGAGGCTATATTAAATAATTGTTTATGATCCTTTAATTGTGTATTACTATGTTCAGAATCAGAAATGTTTTTAATGGCCATGTACAGTTTTAAGGACAGTACAAGGAATTTGTCCTGGTAGTTGGTGCACAAAACAAACAAAAACAAAAAAAAAAAACAGAACAACCCAGCAACAATAATAATAATAATGATAAATATAAAGGATGAGGGATAAATAAAGGATAGAGATTTTATGGCTAATTGCTTGTTCAAGTGCATCTTGTTTATGAATTTTATATTTTGTTAAGCGCATTGAGATGACTGCTGTAAATTGCGCTACACAAATAAAGTTGAATTGAATTGACACTTTCAGCAGAAACATTATGAAATTGTCATTGGTGTTAACATTGGTGATCTCAATTTGCCACGCCCTGCCTACCCAACACTAGTGCTCACATCGCTGATTTTCATGCCATAATTCAGGGGTGTCAAACTCACTTAAGTTGAGGGGCCAAATATGTAGTTTGATCTTATGTGGGCCGCAGATTTTAGGTGAGGAAAACAAGCAATTTCAACAATTCAAAAATTTGTATTTAATTTTGGGAAATTTGAGTGCTTTGAACAACTTCAGATTTAAAATGACTGCAGTCATGTGATAAAACCATGAGACAATTGCAATCGTCCACATTTTTTTGTTTAATTGAATTAGTACATTTAGGTTTGATATATCTAGAACTGATTTGGTAATTTACGCAATTCATTATTTTTGTCTTTTTTTTACTCTCCTGCGGGCCGAATTGGATGGTCTAATGGGCCGGATTTGGCCCCCAGGCCTTGAATTTGACATGCTTTAATTTCTAGATTCTGCAGATTTATGACTGCACAATACTTTCAAACACTATGTGCCTTCACTGTATGACATAAATACAAATGAACGTACTGTTAATACACATTATCCATAGTATTATGACTACCAGCCTGATAACCAACTGCCAGAACAGCCCAGGCCACTCCACCTTTAACTTTCAACATTTGTTTGTGAGTAAATTTCACCTTCCATCATGACAACCAATACTGTAACTTAAAATAATTGTGTCAATGTTAACCGAATACTCAAAACAAAGGGTGTCAAAGGAGGAACCTACCCTATACCTTACATGCATGGGTTAGGACCCATGGGGCCTCAAGTATTACACTGGCCATTCTTTCAACCCCTTTCTACAGCTTCTCTAAACAGGGTACACACATACTGCACATTGACACAATGTCCTGGAAACTGGTCTGTATAGCATGCAGATGGACCGCTTGGGTCTCATTATGACTAGCCAAGGGATCCATCACTTGCAAGAGCTTCAGCACTGAAGGACATGACCCAACATGTTGACTAGAACATGTCCATCATATCCCAGGATATGAAAAAACATTAAAAAAAAACAAACGGTAAAGGTCAAAGTCTTTTAATCTGTACCCAAAGGTATATTTGGTTCACACAGAGAGAGAGTCAACACTTTTCCAACAGCACAATCAACACAGGAAATGAAAAAGCTTTAGAAAAAAAACAGGGTTAACAGAACGACATCACGGGAAAATTAAGGATGAAGAATAAAAACATATGTAAAAACATTGTAACGCTTTACACAAAGCGTCACATTATGCTGTCATTTAAACATGACACCTGTCATTGTGTTCGTTACAGTAACTCAAACCATTCATTACACTAACCCTAACCATAACTCCACTAGATCCCTCCATATAATGCAAAAAATGCCAACATAGCTCCAAAGGTGTCATAAGTTAGCAAAATGTGTCTTAATTTATCAAACACTTAATGATAGCCTTCATGACACCATTTTCATGCTAATGAATGACATTTTAAGTTAAGTGTTACCAAAAAACTGTAAAGACATAAAATCACTTTTAATACAAGTAAAATACATGGAAACTTGTTAAAATTGGACTGGTGCTAACATGCAAAACCAAAGGAGTGAATATTTGATATGAAGAATCCAAACATGATTATGAATAGAGCATCATCGCGTATTGACAAACACCTCACAACAGGACGGCATTGTTGCAAATGACTGAAGTGATTATTGTACAGTCACGCTAATCATTCTTAGAGAGGAACTTTGGCGTTTCTGTGAGCGTGCCTGCTTTGTGATATCTACCAGTAAAAAAATCTGAATAAACTCAAGGTTATCTTGTGAATTTTTAGTTTTGTGAAGAATAAAATGTTGCCAGGGCTCAGGCCATACATTCCTAATCCTAGGTTGATTGGCTTGGAATACCAAGAAATATTATAGTAAAACCACATTTGCCACATGTACATAGCCTGAGGGCCACTGGTCTGTAACAGAAACTTAAGCTAAACCTACCGATGTCACCTTAAAAATGATGAAAAGGAAAATAAGGTTAACTAAACAGAGGGTTCCCTTTTAATGAATGCCCAGGTAAACCCCACAATGAACACAGATGATAGAGTACAATCATAATCTTTATTTACAAGTCTTAATATAAAACTACATCATCATAATTTATAATTGCTGTTTAAAAAACACAAACACTGGCTTATCCAAAAAATGAAGTGGTTACAAATCCAAAACACAGCAAACTAAATTAGTAATACACACAACACTTCTAAAAATAAATTGCAGAAAATTAATCAAGATGCTTCATTGATTATACTTTATTAATCCCCGAGGGGGAATTCAGTTTCAGTTACATACCAACCAAAAAACATGAAATGAATCACATAACATGGGGGGACAGGAACGGGAGAACTGTGGAGAAGCCAAACAGCTGGGCAGCTTAATGGTTAAGTAGGAAAAACCAAAAAGAAACACTAATCTAGAGAGTATAACTTAGCCATAACAGTGAGAGCATAACATGACAGCAGTGGCAGCGCTATAACAGAAATAAATAGTAAACTGCTACATTATATTTGCCTTTAAATAGTTACCTGGTTCATTCTGTTCCAGCACCACAACACTCTCAGGGTAATCTCTCTCAAACAGAATTCGACACAGGCCTAAAACAGGGGCCAATATTAATATTTGTCATCATAAAACAGACATTCAAATAAAATGAAGAGTTACTTACATCCCTGCCACACCAAACTAAGCTAACTGTTCAGACATGACCAAACCAAAGGGTACACATGTGCTCTACATTACCTAATTAAGGCCCAGGGAGTGGCACATGCAGCATTGGTGCATTCAAGGACACTAGGGAATGTGCAACTCATCTCACTACAATAATAATAATAATACTTTTCACCCTTAATTTTCATAGAAATAAGTTACCATTTACCATCACCCTTAGTAGCTGTAGAAATTCACCTGTTTAATGTATTCTGTATAGTCCAAACACTTCCATTAAAGTACTACTGACACCAACATTTTAATTGGGGCTGACCAGCCAGCTTGGCTATTTCTTTCTAGAGTTGCTGCCAACCTATTCCCTGAACCTTTAACCTATCATCTTAACCTTTCTTTTGATACTAATGAGATTATACTATAGAGCTATTTCCATATGATGTGCACTGCATAAAGTCTTTTAGAAGCTTATCATTAAGAAACTCACAAACTTTAAATGTATATAAACGGTCCTGAGTAAATGTCAGTCTGTACAAAACCCATCGAAGGGGTGAATGAAAGCCAGAGGAACCTAACTGAAAAAAAAACAATGTACAGCATTATCTATTGACTTTCTAACAGTCTTTCACACTGTAGATAATAATGACCTATAGACTCTGAGATGTTTGGTTGTAAAGCACATCTGTTGGATGTCTGATGCCATTCACTTTTACCAATCAACAAATATTGGTTTTCAACGCAAGGGAATCACGGAGATGCGTTTCTTTTCTGGAGGCAAAGTGTTGCAACAAATTATGCAGAAAATCACCACAACTCAAGAAGTTGAAGTGTAAATAGTGGCATCAATCAAGTATTTGGGTTTCACCATTGACCAGTGTGACCAGTTTCTCTAATCCTTTATCTCTGCTCGATTACAGAGACCTTCTGTTTATGAATGTTTATGAACATTACATAAAGAAATAGGATTTCTACACTTTATCACAGACTGTGGATACATGGTCCATCACTGTTGGCTGCTGCTAGTTTTGGTAAAGGCTGACATTACACTGTACAGTACAAGTGTTGTTCGTTACCCTAATCCCAGATACCCCGAGCCCGACTCTTCCCCAACCCCCTCCTGCACATGACGGTAGAAGCACTTTATCTTTCATAGCCATATTAGTCTATTTTTCTGACATTTTTAAATTGGGTGGGGCGATAATCTGGTTTTTATTCTCACAGGAAGCAGCAGACCCTGTTTTATTTATTTTTTTACTTTGTTCTTTTAATTCCTAGTTTAAATGTTTTCTTTTCTTTTGATTTTATTATTTTAAATCTACTGTTATGGTGGGGGGGAAGGGGCTCCTGTAGCCCGTGTCTTTAAACATGTCTATCCCTACCTAACCCACTCGTTCCCTCCACCAAACCCAAAAAATGCCAACATAGTTCCAAAGGTGTCATAATTTAGCCAAAGGTGTCATTATTTAGCAAAGACACTTAATGACAGCCTTCATGACAGTTTATCCATGCTAATGACAGCGTAATGTCAGCCTTATGTATTGTAACGTCCCACAGAACACTGGGAAGGACGACAACCTTCTTGCTTGTTTATCTTGCCGCTTTATTTCTACACAGAACTGCGGTTACTGTCGGCCATATCGACACGCCAAAAACAACAAAAAGGGTCAAAGCTTATCGGGCTCCTGCTCATTCATTCACAACACAGCTCTACCTCTCCACACCGGCCTCCCCTTCTCTCTGACCCGCCCCCTCATCCACTCACAGCCACTCACATCCCAGCTCTCCCCAAAGATGCATTCAAAGAACACACAATAATCGGAACCATCAACATTAACATTAAAACAACAACACTACAACTATAACACACTGCAGTGATGTTACAGTATGAAACTTCAAGTAAAGTGTTACCAAATAATCTTTCGATGTCCTTGGAATAGTCTGATTTGAAAGTGTTTTGTCACAGCAGCGTTAGCTTCTCTTGACCATTTGAATGTACTTCACTCAACAAGTTTGGTTTGTTGTGACATCCTTGAATGTCAGTTTGAGTGTGTGCAGGCATGTGCACATAGTACATACGAGCAGTGTGTCATGTGTGTAGCACGTTTCACTGTCTGTGAGTAACATGTGGGGGTTCTGCTCGATTGCACTAACTGGGCTGATGGGCTGAGAGTGCAGCAGATTGGCTGCTGAGATGTAGATGTTTACAGTTGTGCTCTTCTCTTCTCTTTACTATTCAATGATTGGCTGCATTACAGACTCACTCCCCGAGCAACTACCTGTAAAGTCTCAATGCACCAAGTGGGACGTTTCTGCAGAGACAAGAATGTTTGTCTGCATCAACACAGAAAAGAGAGCTCATAGCTGCTAATGAAACCACTGCGTCTGTGCTGCTGTGTGTCCTACTGCTTCCTCTGTTTCACCCTCAGGAACTCATCACTGCCCCTAAGGACTGGTTTACATAACCTTTGAAAAAAAAAGGAATAATATCAAGTGCCATTTGGGCCTGATTACCAAAGGGATTATATCAATAATAACTGCAGGACCTGCATTATTTTGGACATCTTGGACAATCTTATTTTGTTGTCAAAATAATCCTGATTCATCTGAACTTTACTGCATCTCTGAAGGTGTTATTATGCTCTCCCGCACCCATAATTTGTCAGACGAAGCCTCCATGCACTGCAAAATGTTTATTTGCTACATTTTTAGGTTTTCTACTTGAAATGAGATCTGTTGGAATATAGAAAACAGAAACTTTCCATCAGCCAAAAAGAGTTTGCTTTTCAGAACAAGGCATTCCCCATTCAAATCAAAGAAATAAAGGAAAGAGTTGATCGTGAGCTGCTGTGACTGAACGTGACGCAGCATTCTGCCAAATCCAACAGTTCTAATATGCACTTTTTTGAAGTGAAAACACTCAATCAAACCCCATGCTTTCCTGTTTTTCTGGCTTGTAACACATTCATTTTCCTTCAAAAAAACAAAACAAAACAAAACAAAACAAAACTTTCAAACAGAAGCCTGGAGGGACACACAAACCAAATAACAAAGACTGAAAGACTATTAAATGTAGCCTTTACTAGTAGGAATAAGAGGCAAAGTAAAATGCAATAAAAAAAAAAAAAACACTTTAAACCACGTTTGACTGCATTTTCAAAGTCTGATTTTCTGATACAAAATTGGCAATGCCCACATATAAAGGGATGATACGTACATATTTAAAGTTAAAATAAATGTAATATAATGTGCATTCATGTGGTGAGTTACTGTATGTATCATTTTAAGAGATAATCAGAATTATTAACTTCAATACTGTCTGTCAGATTATGGACAGTGATTTTAGGGGCTAAGGTTAACTATTGCATAAATGTTAGCTTATATGTAAATTACTTAGTAGTTAAATGATCACTTTTTGAGGGGACATAGTGTTAGTCAGTAAATGCTTATATACACACACACACACACACACACACACACACAGCTTCACTGAGGGGGTTGACGGAGGTCACTGAAGATAACGACAATTGGAGCAGGAAACAACGATGCAAGGACACAGGTCCAGGTAAGACCATCATCCTGCCGGTAAATTATTTAGAGAAAGACCAGCCAACAGGAGAAAACATTTTATTGTAGCCCACCCTACACCCCTGGACTCTGAAGTGTGGATGGGAACACTATAAAAGAAGACAGAGTCAGATAGTCAGATGTCTTTGGCATCCAGAGCAGACCTGCTGTGAAGGAAGCAGAGAACCACGATTGTACTTATCAGGGTTCTTGATTACGACATGTAACAGGGTGGTTGATTACATTAATAAGTCTAGTCATCTGTGTGAAGTGACGAAATAAATAAAATGACTGATGTCCGGGTATATTGGAAGCACCAGCATTAAAAGTTCTACGCTGACATGTCTGAAGTGTATTTCTCTATACGTCTATATTTATGTTCAAGTCTTGATGAATTCCCTGATAAGATATCCCAAAATTAGTCATTATTATCATCCTTTCACAACCAGAGCCCTGGATATACTGACTATACACCTGTGCTCTTAGTCATATCTATAGTAGCTACTCTGGGAACTAAACACACTTTCCTTAATTATTGTACTGTAATTTGTCATACACGCTAACAAATCTCAAATCTGACCAGTTCTTATTTACTAAATAAATACCTGAATTGTTATTTAAAACTAAATAAAGCAATTCCATAATCTAACTGGTAGTATGAGAGCAGTGAAGGCAATTCAGGCAAAGTGCCAAAGAGTGTGTGTGTGTGTAGGTTTTGTTTTAGTCCACGCCCTGAGCACTGCAGCAGGTACACAGAGCATCATTACATAACTGTGATCCTAACGTGAAGCTAGGCGACTTCTTGGTAAATCTAACGTGGATGAGGCCTGTCATTACACTGCTGAGTGCTGAAGCGAGACGGATGACTCGTTGCATTTGTTACGTCTGTGGTACTGATTTTTTTCCTCCGACCCATTCATTTGCAGCTTTAAATAGAGCACGTCTGGACTCTACACACACACCACAATCATATATCAGCAAACCCTGTGTATGGATCTGACGGTACATAAGGTGTGTCTGTTACCACATTGAGATAGATGGCTCAGCATTGGGGGAAAGCAGCCTTGTGGCCTTCACTGTCATCCATGGTTATGTAACAACTTCATTACAATAAAGTTCCTTTATCCTAATTTCTGGTGTGCTCATGGGGAACACTGCACTGCTCCATCTAATCCCTTGTGATAAGAGTTATATGGAGAAGCGGGCAATGGACCACAAAAAAAAGAGAAACCTTTAATCCCCTTAAATTTTCTTCTTTTAAATTATGCATTGGACTCATCAGCACTGCAGTGAAATAAAGATGAACTGTACTGCAGTGCCTTATCTAAACAAAAAATTAAATTACCTCATCAGCCCACAGTAAGCTGTACAGAGCCATGTGCAGTGCAGCAAGGAGAATAGACACATATTAATACACAAAGAGATAAACAGTCTCCTGATTACCCGATGAGGGAAAACATCAGTTGGTCTCAGAGCTGGAAGCATTCCTTGGTGCAGGATTACATGTTATTCCACAACAAAACTGAGTTCAGTGTCCTCTAATAGAGAGGACGGACATGGAGGGGGAGAGCCACTGCAGCAGCTAAGGTGTTTTTCCACCTTCCAATCATATCATGCCGGAATAGTACAAGTTAATCATTGATGCGTTGCACAGGTCGTGTGATGTAATCCCATTTCCAGCACCGGTAACTACACAGCAAACCGGAATTGTGTTGGATTCTAATCAATTTTACAGCCCCTCGACCTTTTACAGTATTAGACGCCCCAACATAACGTTCAAATAGCCAATCCAAGGAGAAGTGCATTGTGGAACCTTTTTATCCACTGATTTGTATGCAGGGGCGGTTAAGGGATGCCCGCGGCAACTTCACTGGATCAGGAAAAGATTGGCCAGACAGAATCCCAATTAAACCTGCCGCTCTGTCTCCTGCGCTGTACATCGTGTGCTTTTCCCACAGTGAGTGCCGCATCAATCTGCAGTGACAAAGAGCGAGGCTCACTAAGCAGAGACAGCAGGACCCACAGCAGCAGAAGAGCCAGCGGCTGACTTCTGTCACATCTGCAAGTCATGCCCACAGAGACTAAGTGTGGTCTATAAAAAGTGAATGGACTAAAATATAACATAAATATATTTCTTTACTAAAATGTAATATAAAATGTAACACTTTACTTGAAGTTTTATACATAAGGCTGACACTACAATGTCTTTATCTGTCATTAGCATGAATAAGCTGTCATTTAGTGTCGTTTGGTAAATTATGACACCTTTGGAGCTATGTTGGCATTTTTTGGGTTCGGTGGAGGCAGGTCATTCGGTGCCCTAGGCAAGAGTGAACTTTCTTTTTCTTTAAAGTCTCTACACGTGTCCACATTATTATTTATCAACACAACAAACCATTAAAAAAATGCAACCTATTTTAAAAACTTGAATAATACACAGTAATACAATATAACACCTACATGTATAGTGCAAATGTCCTGAGGGAACAACAACAACAATAGTGCAAAATCCAAAAGCAATGCAAACAGTGCAATCAAAAGTTAAAATAAAATACAAACGCTTCAGTGCACAGAAATGTCTACTTTTCTGTTTGCTTTTACTAGTCAGTAACAGAAATCTTAAAACCAAAGAACACAATGTGTAAACAACACAGTAGAATTATATAGAATTATAGATGCATTTTGTGTGACGTATATGTACTAAATTAGGTGCATGCGCGCTCAGTCTAGGTGCAAAACAACCGGAGAACTGCATTGTACTAGCATCTGCACGCGATTGAAACACTTTTGTTTTCGTATAAAGACTACACAATGCCATCGTGTTACGTTGTTGTTTGCACAAATAGGAGTACCAGCAATCCACGACTTAAATTTCACAACATACTGGCGGCTGGTGGGCACCCTTTTCAGATGAACAGACGAGACGTATGGTTGCGTGCTATCAAACAGAGTATCTGACGTATCTGACACACACACACACACACACACACAAACAAACAAAGGCAAGAGGCCAATCAATCCCACACCCAGCGTTAGATAAGACTTTGATGCTGTTTTTGGAATTAAAGCTGACGTCAAGAATAGTCTAGTCTCACCCTACAAATGTAGGCTTCGTTTTTGACAAATCCTCAAAATCCTGATTAAGTAGGCTAATTAAGGAAATTACCACACCCAGTTTATTTAGTGGGTGTAAAATAAAAGCTAAACCTAAAGGAACCCATTATATTGGTATATTGCTGTATTTCAGTGCTACCTCTCTAGGGTTTGGATATAGCTCATGGCTTTGCATGTTCTTCCCCAGAGGGATGGGGTTTACAAGTAGTAATCCAGTTTCTAACTATTCACAAACATGTCCTTGAGTTTGATGAAGATTAAGTGCATGCGGGACTGAAGTGTGTGCATTTCTGATTGCTTGCCTGCATTTGTCTTGTGACGTTTCAAAATGACTAAATGTCTGTGCCTCATTAAATCCAATGGTAACCTAATGCAAATCACACGTCTTTTTGTGCTTCAGTTCTTCCTCCATATATAGCAAAAGGCCCACTGGATGCATTCCTCAAATAAAGATCATCTGTGCAAAAGATGGAAATAGGTACAAAGTAGAATTGGGATAATTTAAAGCGGACAAGGTCCCCTCTGTGTGCCCAGTGCAAGATGAAACCTCGTCTGTAGTGGTAGCATTTCAGAACATGGTGGAGGCCGCAGGTCGTTTAATATTAATATTAACCTAACCACTAGGAACGAGTGCATCATAGTGTATCATGTTTTTCCTGCAGTGCAGCCTTCTTCTCGCCCTCCGAGGGCTCTCTTTTTCTGTTTCAGGTGTCTTGATGTCGTAGCTGGCGGTTCTTGATCGATGGTTCACAGCTCAACGAGTCTGGAACACTCGGATGGTCTATCTCTCTATCCTATTCTGTTTGTCCTTCTGTTCACTAACCCCAACCAGTCGAAGTGGATGGCTGCCACCTCTGAACCTGGTTCCGCTGAAGATTTCTTCCCATAAAAAGAGGGAGTTTTTTCTTCCCACTGTCGCTAAATGCTTTTCATGTGGATCATGTTGGATTCTTTTTCTTACTATGAACTTGATATTTTGTTAAAGCGCACTGAGATGACTTTGTTGTTATTTATATACAGTAAATAAAAAAAGTTGAGTTGAGTTGAGATACTTCAGTAATGGGAAAAGTGCTCAGTATTTGTTTTTAACATGTTGGAAAGACATTTTATGGAAAACATCACCCAATAATATCGCTGGGCCAAAAATATCACCAATCTCTAGTCAAGTTGTTGTTATTTATTGGTTACAATTAAAAAAATAAAATTAAACTGGGGCTTTAAGCCTTTATTCGTCATGTATATATGTTTTTACACATATATATTGCAATTTGTCCTCTGCAATTTAACCCATCCCTGGGGAGCAGAAATTTCATTATTTAAAGCTGCTGGAGACAATATTATTTAATTTGATAAAGACAATGTGTAGGCCTCATATATCAATAAATCGAAGATCATTCACTGGAAAAATTATGTAAAATGTTGAAATTCCTTGTCAAAAATTTTTATACAATAAACACTGCGTTTGTTGACAATGTCGGAAAGGTTTCACGCGTTGCATTGTGGGATGTTTTTCCTTCATTTGGGCCTACACATTGGATTCATCTGATAAAAGATCTTTGTCTCCATCAGCTTTAACTGAATACGTAACAAAGGTGTTCTGCAGAGCTTAACTACAACGCGATTGAAACCTCACATCAGACTTTAGCTTTCAAAGCTAAACTGTGAGTGGGAAGGAAATCCGTGAGCAGAGATGAATAGAATATTATGTAATTGTTAAAAACTCACATGTATTTTAAACAAACTGAAAAATCTCTTCACTGATGCAACTCACAGATGTAATTGAGAAAAACATCAGATATCGGACTAACATTGTGCAGAAAAGCAGCAGTTATGAAATATGTTCTGACAGCAAAGACAATGATGACACGGGATGTTCCTGAGCTTATTTGAAATACAAATATTATGAGTAAAAAGAGCACTTAGAGATATCTCCACCAACTACCAAATATTAGTGATCCTGATAATGGTACCATGATCCAGGGTTGGGGTCCGTTATACTTGTAATCTCATAATTAATCATTAATTGCAGTTATGGCATAATTAAAATCATAATTGTCATTTTAAGAATCTGTCGACGTTGTAATCATAATTGAATTGGAATTGAGTTAAGATAATTGACTTTGTAATTGTAATTACCATGGAAATTCAATAAAAACTTTCAATTACAATTTCATTAAACGCAAAACAGTTCTATGGCTTACACATTAACAAATATGAAAATGTGTTTCATATTAAGTTTTCACCCTCATACAGGTGGTAAGGGTTAGAAGAGTTAGAGGTTAGAATTAGAATATAATACTGTAGAAGTTTTTTTTTTATAGGGACAATACACTTTTACAGAGTAACATTACTATGAATGTAATGAGAACATAAATGTAATTGACTTTCAGTAGAAAAATCATAATTGTAGATTATTTGGAGTTGGAAAAAATGCCGCTCATCTTAATCATAATTTAACTGTAATTGAAAATGGATAATTGAAAACGTAATTGTAATTGGTCCACATGCTGCCCTCAGTCTCATTGTATGCAGCCCCCAAAGTATATGTACAAAATGACAGAAAAATATACAAAACAAGAGCAAAAATGCATTAAAAAATACAAAGAATTACAACATTGTAGGAAATTACAGTAAAAGACAAGAGAAAAACACAGAAAATACTCCAAAAACCCACAAAACTACTACAAAAATGAACAAAATGACAACTGTAATACACAAAGGTATTCAGAAAAATGTCGAAAATGACAGAAAATGACAACAAAAGTACACCAAAAGACAAGAAAAACATGAAAATTACTCGACAGAAATACACAAAAATTACACCAAAAAAAACGCAAAATGGTGGCACAAATACACATAATGACTCCAAAAAACATGTATTTTGCAGGAAAAATACACAAAAGGACAACAGAAATGCACAAATGCCTCACATTGACTAAGACAACAACAAACATACACAGAATGACAGAAAAACAGACATAATTTCTATAAAAACATTTTGTTCTTTGCTGTGTTAATGTTCAGGTCGCTCATTATTCTAATGCTGACATGAATGTTGATCATGTGGCCCGCCGATCAAACAAACACATTTTTGTGGCCCCGCTGTGATAAAGGTTGCCTACCTCTGCTTTAAAGGCTTTAAAGTCATTTCTATCCCTATTAATAAACAACAGGTCCAAATATATGGGTACACCCATTTATTGGAAAAATGAAAAGCGCGATCCTGTTTCAATGCCGATGAAAATCGATGGGGTCATTAACGAACCAACTCGACATAATTGATTAAAATTTCATCGTAATCCGTCAATTAAGAACCAGGATATGAAATTCCGAAATTTCGCCAATGAAAGTCATTTTTTGATTTTCGAAGCTCATCCAGAAAAAGTATAATTCTGTGCAAAATGTAATGGAATCTTCCATAAGGAGGTATGTCTTTGGTAAAATATTAGTCAAAATCAGTTAGACAAACTAATAAATAGATGCCGGTGAACATTATTCCTCCTTGGAGGAGGTAACGAGATCTCAAAGATGATATAAAAAAAAAAGTGAGAGGACAAATATGTTTGAATAATAAAACAAATACAGTAAGCAGAAACAAATGTGTGTTTTTTATATGATACTCCTCTCTCTGTGTCATTGTATGCTGGGACATTGTGGTCTGTGTGTTATTTTTTGCATTTTATGGTGTTACTCGGACATCGGAACATTGGACTTCTCCACAATTAGATTTGTCACGCCTGATGGGGAAACTATTCAGTGAGTGACCTTGTTTGTAATCTTTATGGTTTTATTGGAAAGAAACAAACTTTCCACTGTCATTAAACTATGTGACTAACATTTAAAACAAAATATTTCCAAAGTAATTTATTTAGTTCTTCCAAATGTTTCCTCCGAGTAAGTGCTGTTTTAGGTCACCTGACAAAGTTTAGCCCCAGTGAACAAAAAACTAGTGCAATAGTGACTGTGATCACATGCTTGTGGAGTAGATTTAAACACATGGTCACTGCTAACAGTGAAAGCTTTTTTTGTGTTAGTCCTGTTAAGAAACCTAAAGGTTCTAAATCTCCTGATCCTCTTACATCACCAAATACCCAGTTTTATCTTTGACCCCATACAAACAACGAATCCAATGTCATCAAATACACAGTGCATGCACACAACACACACACACACACACACACACACACACACACACACACACACACACACACACACACAATGGGCCTAATTTTTTAGATTATTGAAATAAATAATTTGTCTGGGTTAGATGAAGAGACTAGATAGGTTACGTCACACCTTCTCCGGTAGCTCCACTTCAACTGAGGGACCACATAGCAAAACAAAGTTTATCTGAAGCTCTATGGCTCTTAACAAAGTCCTATGAATATGGAATGTATTCATTCATTCATACACTCAATAAAAACTGGAGCCTATTCCAACCAGTGGAGGCAGGTACACACTTTAAAGGCACACTGCAGACTTTGTGACCTAAAGAGTTCACCCAGATGATTCCTCAGGCCAATATACAGCGCTTGACAGTATCAATGCTCCGAGCGGGACTTCCTTCTTGAAATACCGCCCATGTAAGTTTGGAGAGACGGACCGTCTTTGGCCAGGTCATGTGACCTGGAGAATGCCTGGAGAATGTATCACTTTATGGCAGTCACGTGACCACAGGCTCAAATATATCGGCTAATTAAGGCACTTGTTAGTATTTTTCCGCCTGTTAGACTCCTGGTCATGGCCGAGGCAAGCAAAAAGTTTGAAACTGCTTCTGAGGAGGCTAAAAAGACGCCGCCGAGACCCGACCCCCTCCGCCGACCCACCTTCCGCTCGGCGCCGGACACCGTCCCGCACACACCGGGTCGCCCGTCCCCGCTTCGCAACCCAATCCTTATTCACTTATTCAACAGTTACAGGTCAACTACAGTCTGCAGACACAATCAATAAACAAGGGAGGCTGGCCCGACAGACTGTTTGTTGATTTTTTGCGACAGTGCTGTGGCACTTGTGGCCACTAGGGGCGCTAAACGTGAAAGTTACAGGTCTAGCGCCCCTAGTGGCCAAAAGTTACACAATGTACCTTTAAATTGACATACACTTACTAAAGCTAAATTCATTTCCAAGGCCTTGGTAAGCAAAGGAACCACGAGAACCATTGAAAGAAAATTAAATACCTATTTATGGCTCAGAAAGTCCCTGGACTGTGTTTGAACCCAGGTTCTACTTTGTGCATGGTGGCGCCGGAAAACTCTAAAATACTGCTTGATTTTAAAAAAGCCATCCTGCATTCAAATGTCCCACAGTGACCTTGTAATACTTCTTAGTTTTATGATTGATGGCTTGAGTATCCCTTTTTAAGCTTATACATCAATTTGGCATCTAAATTGTGTTGTGTTTATTAAGGCAATGTTTCTTATTAGGCTTTTATTTAAATAATACATAGTTAAAATGATCTTGTTAGATTGTTAAATGTTTTTTTTTTGTTGTTTTTGCACACAAAAAAATTGTGCCACGTAAATTTGTTAGTTATGGAAAAAGATCCAAATGCATAATTATGCCAAAGTGGGATTTCTCCTATACAATCATTCAAACTAATTGTTTGAAAAATGGCTAGATTAATCAATGACTAAAAGATTGCTTTCTGTATTAAACATTTAGGTTATAGCAAATTTGGTCTTTCAATTCTAACTACCACTACCAAGAAAAATAAACATTCAAAGCAAAAATAACAAAGGGCTCAAAAGTGCTTCAACTGGAATGATAATCTTATCATTCAGAAATCATTGTAACACCTAATTGACTAGAAATGTTACAGATCATTTTATCTAAATATATAAAATAATCAAATTGACTTATGTTGAACAGGTCTGATGTAAACACAGACTTGTTGAGGGTGAATAAGATGAATGAATGAATGAATCATGGAAATAAATGGCATTTGTTGATCTTTTTCAATCTTTTTTACTTATGATTTCCTACCTGTTGGATGCTGCCCCCTTCAATTTTAATCTATTTTGAAGCAAAAATGAGATTTTGGCAATGGTAGGAAACTTTGCTGATGAAAAACAACTGTGCATGCTATTATAAAACATGCAAACACTTCCCTCTTTGACTTTTATTTTTGAGAAAATAGGGGGGGCGGGGTTGCATTATGTGTTGCATAATCACGCTCTCACATCCCATTGACACCTTCGTCTCATTACATTGGTCAAACATCTGAAAGGCAGCACAGATGCCCTTTGTACAAATGTGTTCATCAGGTTCAACCTTTGGCCAGCGGTGTTTGGAGCCATGTGACACAAAAAATAGTGACAGGAAATATCCAGTTCACTGCGTGAGTCAATAGAAACTAAGAGGAGGAGGTTTGGGGAGTGAATAAAGCTCATGGAAAGATCATCTGCCCATTCCGAGATACTCATGGGAGTTTCAAATCTAAACGGGTTTGGGTCAATTACATTTTTCATTTACAATTACATCTTCAATTATTCATGTTCAATTACAACTCCATTATGATTACAGTGACCTGCATTTTTTTCCCACTTACAATTATTATCTTCCTCTTCCAAGTCAATTACAATTATGTTCTTAGTTACTAATTGAATCAAAATTACTGAGCCTTTATTAAATAATCCCTTAAAACGTAACCTTCCTCTTGTGTTAGCTTTCTATTAGCATCTGCTATAATAATTGATCAGTTTTGACCCATGTCTTAAATCAGCTGTAAAATACACTAAAAAATATTATCCATCATCTAAGTTGTTTTTCATCTCTTGCTTTCATTGTTATGCTTCCTAATAAATGAAAATATTGGTATTAATATTTTTGGTGTGGGCGTCTAAGTATACCCCAAGATTTAGTTTTGGTTTGTTTTTTTAATGGTAAAAAAAATCCTCAAGAGAACTAACAATTAAACTTGGTATTAAACATATTTTATTGAATGTTAACTATGTATGTGTACGCCATAGAACTGTAACATGGTTCATTTGTAACTGACCATTTTTATAGAATTTTCATTTACAATTACAATTACAAAGTCAACAGCTACAGATTCTTTCAATTACAATTACAATTAGAATGACATCATAATTGTAATTAATTATCAAGTACGCAATTACAATTGTATTTGACCCCAATCCTGGAAAGATATAAACATGTTTGATTTGACCCCCTTCCTTCCTTGACTGTACAATCACAGCGGTGTCATTTACCAACGCTTTCTCTGTCACAGCACTGTGAAATACCTGAGTTACGTGAGTGATGAGAACAGGGCGTGTTTAGATAGCGGACTTTCTGTACGGGTCAAAAAGCCGTTCACAACAGGACTAGAATGTTCCCTGTGAGCCAGTCTGCTCCTTGGCTTTGGGTCCAGTGAAGAACAGCGTTGTGTAACAGAAGAAGCATCAATGATTACAATTAGCCTCTCAAAGGAGTGAAGACCTCTGCTTTTGTAAGTTGTGTTATGTAATGTTTCTTTCCAGTGCTCAACTAGGGTAATATGTGATTAATTCATTAGTGGCATTTAACAAGTACGGCAAGTATTTAGGTTATCTTGGAACGCTGATTAGCAGACCTTTTTTAACAGCACGTTGTTTGTACCGTACACGATTTTTTTTTTTAAAAAAGCAGATGAGAAGGAAAACGTATGCAGGCAAACAAACACCGAAACTCTCACAAGCGCCTCAAACTCGTGTGCAATCAAATATTTTGATAACACGCCGCTGGTCTTTACAAAGCAGCTGTCTGGTTTAAATATCAAACATGTACACATATCTTCTCAACCCAAACACGCTAGTCTGTCGAGGTGCTAAAACCTGCCATAAGACCAGCAGATCAGCAGAGAGAAACCCAGCTGGCAGCAGCAGCAGAAACAGAAACAGAAACACAGCCGGAAAGCAACACAATTGATTCTCAGTGGGGAATGATGGGAGATGGAGAGAGAAGAGAGAGCTGAAAGTGCTTTACATCAGATACGCACTGATTAAGTTAACAGGAACTGTCCTAAAACTGACCCAAGACTCAGAATATAAGAGAATACCATCATTTTTCATCCATATTTTATACAAACCAACCATCTGGTCATCCTCTACAGTAGAGGTTCCCAACCTTTTTCGGGTCGTGACCCTATTTTGATATCACAAAGACCCCAGAGACATTTTTGATAACACTTTACTTGAAGTTTTACACAAAAAGGCTGACATTAAACTGTCATGTTATGATATGACACCTGTCATTAGCATGAATAAGGTGTCATGAAGACTGTCATTAAGTGTTGTTCATTACCCTAACCCTAACCCCTAACCCCTAAACCTAACCCACCTCGTTCCCTCCACCTTGCACAAAAAATGCCAACATAGCTCCAAAGGTGTCATAATTTAGCAAACAACACTTAACAGCCTTCATAACACGCTATTCATGCTAATGACAGATACAGTGTAATGTCAGCCTTATGCATAAAACTTCAAGTAAAGTGTTAACCCATTTTTTCTAGAATTAGTTTTTGATCATGTTTATTAAAGCGTGTGACAAATACAGAGAAGCCAGGACTATTGCACACAAAGTGACAAGATGTGCCACCTCAAATATTTTTATACTGCATTTTATTTTAACTGAATTCATATTTGAGAAAGTTTAAGTATAGAATATAGTTATTTGATATGTAATATGTGTGTGATGTGTTAATTTGAAAAAGAATAATAATTCAAAAAATTTACAAATATAATTTTAAGCAGTTTTTTCTTTATATTTTTTAATTATTATTATTATTATTATTATTATTATTATTATTATTATTATTATTATTGTTGTTGTTGTTGTTGTTGTTATTACCACATTTCAGGCGACCCCATTTTAATCCCAGGTGACCCCACATGGGATCCTGACCCCAAGGTTGAAAAACACTGCTCTATAGCTGTCTATCTATTTTCTGACAATAGGGTACAGCCTGGAAATAGTAATTGATATCTCATGTATGTTTTCAAAACAAGAGGAGATCCTCTCACGTTTAGGGAGAACATGCAAACTGCACATGGACTATTTGGATTAGATAGAAGAGTTATTTTTGCTATAAAGGAGAAACCTTTATTCTCCAAAGGCTAGATTGACCATCAAACAAACATAATTTAAAACAAGTACATAATCACTCACACAGATTGTCAGGAAATGAAATCATTGTTTCATCTTCTAAACCTGCTTATCATGATCAAATAGAAAGGGTGACAGAGTTTTTTGCAGCTGGCTTAGGGTGAAAGGCAAAGTAAACAGTGGACATAGTATAAGTCAAGGGCAGAGCTAACCCTGGAAAAAAGTATCTATGCTTTCTTTAAGTCAACTTATATACTCTTTTTCCAACAAGTTAATATTGTAGAGTAGCATTTCTGACCTAAATGTTTTTCTGAATTCTGTATTTTTGTAACAACAGGATCGTGCACCAGGATAAAAAAAATGAGTTGAGCTTTGAGTTTTTACTAGTGACATATTTTCAGTCTATTGGTACAAGTAACACAACATAGTCATCTATACTAATAAATGATTTTACTGTACCAGTAATGTCTACTTGCGCACTAGTGCGCCAACAAACTTCTACTAGGATTAATATTTTTTTTTGTGTACTCGTATTGCTAATTTACTTGTACACTCAAAATCTCACTAGTAATCCTAATAGACCGTTTTAGTCAACTAGCGGTACTAATAAAGCCAAAAGATTCACTAGTAGAACTATAGTAGACCAAATGTAGATGACGTAAGGCTTTATAACCATACAACCAAATTGAAGATCATTTACTCATAAAAAATAAGTAGATGGTTACCACTTGAAAGTTTGACCTCTTAATGACATGGATGCATAGATGTGTTTTTACTTCATTCTAACTGTGATTTATTGTGTTCCAGTGATCACTTGACTCCATTTTTAGTTCTATGGTTGTTTGTTTCTCGTATTTCTCGTGACATCACCTCACTCCACAAGGCATTCTACAACTTTAACCTTCTGCATTTTATTTCCCAGCAAATTGTCTTTGAATAATTGATCTGAGGCCTACACTATGTGTTTATCTGATACAGTGCTCATATCAAGTCATGCAGATGGATGTCTTATGATGCAATAAAGAGGTGGAAAACTCTTGAAATTTTTAATCCAGGTTGACATTTAAAAATCATGACCGATCAATTCCTTTCATTTAGGACAGTGTTTTTCAACCTTAGGGTCGGAACCCCATGTAAGGTCATCTGGAGTTTAAATGGGGTCACCTGAAACATCTAGCGCATTGAGATGACTTTGTTATAAATTGCGCTATACAAATAAATGGTAAATGGTAAATGGGCTTGATTTTATATAGCGCTTTATCCCCACACTGAAGCAGTCTCAAAGCGCTTTACATATCAGCTCATTCACCCATTCACTCTCACATTCACACACCAGTGGGACAGGACTGCCATGCAAGGCGCTAGTCGACCACTGGGAGCAACTTAGGGTTCAGTGTCTTGCCCAAGGACACTTCGACACATAGTCAGGCACTGGGATCGAACCCCCAACCTCTCGATCAGAAGACGACCCACTACCACCTGAGCCACGGTCGCCCTGGCTCAGGTGGTGAATTGGTGAATTGAATTAGTAATTGATTAAAAAAAAAAAAAAAACTTATTCGAAATCTTAAACAACTATTCTATATTTTTACTTTGTAAAATGTAAATCTAATTATTATTATCAATAATAATAATAATAATAATAAAATAGTATAAAAATATCTGAGCTGATATTTCATAATCGGGCAAGGTTTGCATTAATATTATGAATTATGAATACAAATAGAAATACTTATACAAGAATATAATATAACTAAAACAGGGCAGAATATCAATTTCAATAGATTTAGAATCATTTTAAAGATTTTTTCAACACAGCATTCATGGCCAGACAGTCTCACCACATATTTTGACACTTTGAATAACAGAATAAATTGTAGAAGTCATTTAGCAATATAACATTTTTTAAAAAAAAATCTTAGTGAGAGCATATGTACGAAGTTACTACTTATTTGGTATATTTTATGCATTTTTATTTTACTAAAATAAATGCAGTTGGACAGAATATTTAGGTGTCACATTATTGTTCCAATATAGTATAAAAAACATGATCAAAAAGTAGTTCTGGGAAAAAAAGGCCTTTGGGTCACCAGAAATTCTTGATATCAAAAATGGGTCATGATACAAAAAAGGTTGGGAACCACTGATTTAGCAGATATTTTACCAGTATAGGCTATAAATGTAACTCAGCTCAGCTTTGTCTGTCAGGAAAAGAAGAGGGAATTTAAAAAAATAGGAAAAAAATGAACAGTGCCAAAGGGAGACTTTGGGCTCTAGTGGGTCTGACACACTCACAGGGCCAAACCATACTCAGAGCAGTCTCCTCCCCTTTGGACTGCCCTATATTAACTTTCCATGAAGCTCCACCTCACAACCAGAGACACATGGATTAGAATAACACGGTGCCAAGGCTTGGTGTACAATCACAGATAGACGACTGCACTCAATCATTTCACTTGTGTCTACTGTTTGGAGTTGGATACATTGGACAGTTTTTTTTTTCAGCTGGATGGACTTTTAACTTTTGTGCCATGTTGCTGCAGTCATCTCAGGAGAATGTCAGCCCCGGTAAGTGACTTAAACACTTTATTTTGATATTAACAGGTGTGAATAAATGAAAAATTTCGTATTCAGCTTCTAATTCTTGGATAAGTTTTAGAATGAAGGTATAGGTGTGGGTATGAGTATGAGTATGAGTCGTATACCAGCAGCAGATGAAAGAGGATAAACAGCATGTGGGCGTCATAAGTCCTGCATGGGACATTCTGGACTCAACAAGGAGAACCACCAGACTTTGCTATTGTGCATTTTTTTCCCCCACCGTTATGAGATAAAATACCTCACATTTGTCACTTTGAGATAATGAGCAACTGTTAGTCACAGATTTTGAGTTTGGACCCAATGTCATCAGTTTCCCTTATGATGTAACAAAGAAACAGTGCAGCAAAGCCTTTAAGTATCTTGATTTAAACACATTGTGAAATAAATGTATGAATTAGGATTGCAACAAGTTTGTCAGGAACTAAATGGGACTTTATCTTTGAACCAAACCTGTTGATTATGGCCTACATGTAACTCAGCTCAGTTACATGTAGGCCTTAAGGGAAGAAAACCATGTTATAATACTTTATTATTTTAGTTATGATATTTATCTAACATTACCTTTCATCACAAACAATAACCTGGACAACAAGAAAATACGAGATGCTTCTGTCCTTCCTTGTTGCATGGACGTTTAGTAAGAGCATAATTTACAATGTTAGAAAAGTGTTATAAAACATATCTTTTAAAGGGAATGCCTTAAAGGCAAAAGAAATTGTATTAACGCCTGATATTAGGACAAAGATTTTTTTTAAATCAAACAACTGATCATAGCATAATTCAAGCTCATGTATTTATCACTGAACTAAACACCAAAAACTGCTTTGATTTTCAGGGGTAATAGGAAAAATCAATCTTATATACTGGAGGGGTGTCCAAGTCCAGAGCTATTGTTCAGAATGTTTTAAATGTATAACCTCTTTAACATACCTGAAACTAATGATTGGACTATCAAGTGTGTAAAGCATTGTAAGTAATGGCTCTCTGGGTCTATAAAACACCAATGTGGTGCATATATTATAAAGTAACCATAATGAGTTTTGTAAACAAACATATTGAGGCTTCTCAGAAAGTGTAAAAGTAAACAAAAATCTATTTAATTATCTATCTATCTATCTATCTAAAAAAATATTATATTCTTGTAGAAGTGAAGGTAATGGATTACAAATACTCACGTTGCTGTAATTGAGTTGCTTTTATGGATACTTGTCCTTTATTGAGAATATTTCTAAATTAGTAATTTTACATGTATTTAAGTATGTTTTAAAAGAAGTAACTTAATTTGTTACATTCCTACACCCATCTGTTACTAAGTAAATTCTAATTTTCTATTTTAAAATGATCAACGTACATTGCGATATTACGAAAAATGAAATGACCAGACAGCAATTAAATGCATCACATCATAGCAACCAACCAGATTAAAAGTAATGCACAGCACCAACACAGCACAGAGTTTATAAATGTAGCTATACATAGATTAATTGGTGTTATCTTTTTTTATTGTATATTTTAACAAACCTTTTATTTAATGCCTTTGTGGAAAATAAAATAAGATCCAATTGTGCAAGATTTTGTCTTTATACAGTACATGAAATGTTTACTGTATGCAAGGAAACCATGCCAAGATTTATTACCAAAAATAAAGGTGGGGGTGGAAGAACCTATAAGCAACTTTACTTTGAGGACTATTTAACTGAGCTACTGTCTACTTGTACTTGAGTACTTTATGTATGACTTACTTGCACTTGTACCTGAGTACATTTTCAATCAAGACTCAATCAACAGTACTTCTACTTGAGTAGGACATAGCAGTACTCTTTACACCTCTGTATTCATGGGTTTCACTGGGCTAGAATCTTCCACAACTCTTGCGATATGTCCTGGTGTTAAAAAACTCCATGTGTTGGAAGATACTGATGGAAAACGCCATTGTGTTGCGCAACACCCAAGTCATCTGAAATATATGAGTTTGCCCATCATTTCCATCTTCTTCCCCAGTGGTTCCCAAACGGTGTGCCGTGAGACAAGTCCGGGTCTGCCGTAGGATTTTGTGACAACCATACATTTATTGCAATACACAACTACACATTTTGAATTCACTACTTTGTATGCATTCTTTTCATAATACAGAGGCAAACTCTATATATATATATAGAATTAATAAATATTTCACGAGTAATATAGTTGTCTTTGTCACATATTATTTGGCATTAGTACATAATTATGCACATATATACATATTGAACATGATATGACTATTTTGCACAATTGGTGTGCCTTCAGATTTTTACTTGTCCTTTGTTGTGCCTTGGGCACAAAAACTTTGGGAACCACTGCTCTACCCTGTGGATACTTGCACCTCTGTCCGCATGCAGTGTGTGCTCTGCCGGCCCATCCCGGCCGGTGAGGAGCATCTACATTCACAAGCACATGGGCTCACATGGTCTGCCTGCGGATGCTGATGCTGCTGCTGCTGCCTGCCCTCCCACCACCACCACCACCACCATCATCATAAGCATCCATTCGACAGAGGAACAAGTCCATCTCAAGGTGTTTTTGGACAGTTTTGGCATGGTTAGATGAAATGAGGTGGCCCATCATCCTGTCATGGAGCCAGATGGATTTACACATAGTGGGAGGATTATTTTTTTTCTTCTCTCCCTTGCCCCTCACTGGCTCGACTAATGCAATCCTGCGTGCCTTAATCTGAAAAACAACCTTAATTTCCATGAAAACAAACAAATGTGCTGAGAAAAACCTGAGAAAACAACGGCTTGCCAACACAGTGAGGGAAAAAAACAGGCTGAGCTCAGTGAACTGCGTCTCTACACATGCAAATCAGAACGTCTCAGTTATTACTAAGTCTACTACTAACTAACCAGTCGGATTGTTGTCCCTTTCAGGTAAGCAGACTGTTTTGCTGCATATTGTCACCAAAAAAATTAATTAAAAAACAAAATAAAATAAATACATAAATAAATAAAAAGGCAATTTATTAAAAAGACTAAAAACTGGAAGAGAAATCAGGAAGGTTTGTGTTTCATGTTAGTGGACTTTGAATTTGTCTGAACTACATTGACTTAGTGGAGCCTTGGACTTTGTTTTTATTAGTTTTTGTTTAAAGCACATACAGATGAGAATGAGATCACGTTGGCTGCATATCACCATTGACGTCTACACACGGCAAAAACAACTTGAGCTGACGTCTCATTTCTAATGTTTTTTGAATGACATTTGATGCGTTCAAAGACAGCTCGGAACTCTCTGCCACATTTTGCTCATTTAGAGTTTGACGCATATACCAAACAAAACTAGCCATAATAAAGTCCTCGTTTGTAAAGATATTGTAATTGCAACGTTTTTGTCTTTCTACTGCTCTACTATTAATGCACAAATGTTGTTGTCATACAAACTCTATTGTTGATTTATTTTTTATTTTTATTATTATTATTATTAATTTAAATAAACTAATATAGGCTCACATATGCAAAGCACATTTACTGTTGTGACAAATCAAAATAAATTATGGTAAACAAATAAATTTCATTAAACCTGACAAATAAAAGTTTTTAGTAAAATTTATTATTTTTTAATGTTAATTATTTATATTTGTGCTAAAGGGCACTAATTCAGCAGTGATCCATTGGGTTAGAAACAAGATATACGTCATATATTTTATTGCTTATTTATCAAACAATGACATTCATATGATAAATGGGTGGGAGGGGACGATACACTAAGTTCACGATACGATATGAGAGGCTATAATGCACTCACGATAACCATATAATACTTCTGAAAAAGAAAAATACAGCAAAAAAATCAATAAAAAAAGGGCAGTTGGGAAAATAACCATGCTTTTATTTAACTTTAACACTAGCCATACTTATATTCTGGGTATGAACTTTTCAAGTCAATATTAAAATGAAAAAATTAAAAACCAAACATAACATAACAGTCTGGTGTGTTGTACAAAATATTGATAAAAAGAATAAATAAAATAATAATCTGATCTTGCGATACCACTCATACCCTCAATGATGTATCTTACTACAATTTAATATTAGTGATACCTTGTCGCATGATATATGATCACACTTTTATAAATGGACTATATTTATATAGGGCTTTAATTACCACTGAAATTGTTCCGAATCTGCTTTGCAAAATTGGGCACATTCACCTATTGACATATTTACACACAAGATGTGCTTATTTACCATACCTAACTGGGTCTCTGTTCAAGTATAACCATTGTAAACAAGTTTTTTAACAAAGCAGTGGTAAACTGGCTTAACCCTGGAATCGTAATTTCACCTCGATTTATGTCGTGGCCTGTGATAGGAAAACATCTGCACATCAGTGTAGTTTTCCCACACACACACGGAATAAACTTTTTCCGATAAGTTTGAAGGCGGCTTTCTGACGTCACAACAGGGCTTCATAGCTCCGCCCACCCTCAATGGCTGTTGCAAAAGATCCGCAGAGCTCCGGGTGCGGAGCGTCCTCGGAATTCCTCCGGGTCTAATTTGCCACTAAACCGACCCTATGACACGGACAAGGACTGTAAGTACACCATACCCGTGTCGAGCTATATCACCATTAATTGCTGTATGTGTCATTTTATGCCATTGGCGGGGATTTTGAGTGGTTTTACCGTTTTAGCTCTACCACGTAGACACGAGCCTACGCCAACAACAGCTCCTTTGTCCCGCGCCGCCGGTGTATTTCTCTATTACTGCCAGAGACGCTTTAAATATAACCAGACTGTGGAAATCGCTTGTGTCTGTGTTCAATCCACTGATGTGTTTTTCTGGTCGTGATTTGGTGATATTATATCTCTGTCTACGGAGGGCCGCGAAAAGCCCACTGTCTTGCCTCCATTCCGGCTTCTTTTCCGCCAACCAGACACCGGATCACAGGCGGAAGAAAAGCACTCGGCACGGACTCTGATAGCAGTGTTCTGTGCCATTAGAATTGAGTTTTGGTTTTTTTCATTGATGACCTGAGCTAACCCTAAATCTTTTAAAGGTGATCGGAATTTACCGATACCGAGAAACCGGACCTACAGGCGGGGGAAGGGCCAGTTTCCTCTAATGACTCCCGGTTTAAACTAAAGCCTGTGAATAAGCCTGCTGTTTAGTTAGAAACCTTTAATCATAGTTTCTGTTGGTATTTTTCCGATTTTTAAGAGTGATGTGTCAATATACGAAGTTTTCTTTACCTTTTGGTAACCTGCCCATTATTTTGAAAATCCTCCTGGTCCATAAATGCCTGTTTTCATCCAGATATCCTAAAGATGTTGTATCTCTGAGAGTTGTAAATAGTTCTGATATATCCTACTCAAGTAGAAGTACTGTTACTTGATTGAAATTGTACTTAAGTACAAGTAAGTCAAGTAAAAAGTAGCTCAATTAATTAGTACTGAAAGTAAAAGTTACTTTTTACTTTCACCCCCCACGTTTATTTTTGGTTATACATCTTGACACGATTCCCTTGCATTCGGTTAACATCTCACTTAAGTTCAAAATTATATATATATAAATTGTTCAAAATTAAATAAACTAAAAAAAATCAGGCTCTGTGTATAGCTACATTTATGAACTACAAAAACTGAGAAAATAACTGGCATTCAAAGCTGTTTTGGTGATGTGCATTATGTTTAATGTGGTTGGTTGGCCATGATGTGATGCATTTTATTGTTGTCTGGTCATTTCATTTTTTGTAGTTTCACAATATCTGTTGATCATTTTAAAACAAAAAAATAGTAATTTACTCAGTAATGGTTGGGTGTTGAAATGTCACAAATTACTTAACATACTTAAGTACAAGTAATTTTACTGATTTAGAAATATACTAAAATTTACGAGCACCCATAAAGGCAACTCAATTACAGTGACATGAGTACTTGTAATCCATTACTTTCACCTCTGGTATCTGGCACCAAAGCCATTATCACAAAACTCTTGGTTTAATTGACATCTGGCTAATCTAAATGCAGAGAAAATACCTAAAAAATCTCCCTTCAGCAATTTTGTCATATGTGTACCGGTAAATATAATCCAACTCAGGGCTGTAGCAACCAGTCATTGCAGTTTCTTTAAATGAGTTGGAAGTGTGTTTTTCTGATGTCTAAGAAAGATACTTCTGACTATGTTGTCCATGGGAACAACACGACTCAAGCACCCAGCAGAATACTCCCTAAAGCCTTTTGTCCCATGGGTCGTCTCCTGACAACTTCTGACATAGTTAACCTGCAGTAGCTCATTGAATTGATTGCTCAAGTTGTTTTATTTTATTTTTAATGTTTTGGTGTATTTTGATTAACTTGATAAGTTACCATTAAAAATGAACTTCTGTTATTTACAGTTTGAATGCTATTGCCATAATATGAATATACATTGAGTATTACTGTTGGTGATTCTGTCTTCCTTACAGTTTGTTTCTTGACATGGAAATTTTGGTTAACTAGTATTGACTGAATTAGTTATTTTGTAACTACCAATTCACTCTAAAATGTATACATCAGTGTTGCTGCTAAACCAGTGCTAGATTTAGTAAAGTTGAAAAAAAACCCAGGTTGAATGTCCTCTATAAAGCTCTCTCTCGCTCTAATGGTTTACAAATACAAATTGCGTGTAAATGTTATATATTCAGTGTCACATAATTGCAATTTCCATTTGATTTTAATACAAGAAAAATGTTAACAATATTGACATTTCTGCTTTAGGAAGTAAATGTTTTTATTTTTTTTCATTGTCAGTTTTGTGAGCATTGCTGTAACAAGGCAAAGATTAGATAAGGACTTACTGTGTTTTGGGTATGGCAATGTCAGCTTTTAATTAAGGATGTGGTTACTGTGCTTTTTATTCTATTTTTTCTCTATTAATGCTTCTTTAAATGTGTTTTTTTTTTTTACAGACATTTTGTGCAAAATGTGTTGACCGTCTTTGAAGTTACTTAAAAACTTATTTTTGCCACCACTCAATTTATATTTTAACCTTTATTTCTTTTGTCTCTCTTGTCTTTCAGGTTACACCCAACTAAAATGGAGGATAGCTTCGATTGTGACTGTGGCGAGCTCGAGCCACCTGATCATTGAGGGTGAAAACTGAAAACTTCAAGACCATAATCATTTCAATTTATTGTTGATCAGGTGAATTGTCAGGAACATTTAGACAGATACATCAATTTATATTCAAAGAATAAGTGCAGTTAGGGCACATTTCACATGAAGCTGCTCAGGACCAGTCGTACACTGAATGTATCTGCACTGTGAGGATGCAACTCTGTGCTTTTATAATTTAACATTGTTTCAATGGTTTTTAAATTTGCCTCAGTTCATTCCATAGTAATCTATAAACACTAGTTAATGCCAAACCTTTGAATTAAAGCATTCTGAATTAAAGATGGAACGAAAATTTGACTCCAGTATTTGACAGTGAAGGCTATACAGGGGGAGGCTCTGTAGTCGTCAGGTGCAGGGGTCAGTTAGCACAGCCTCTGTAGAAGACAAAGGCATTTTAGAGAGATTTCTCTTCTGGGGTGAAAGTTCGGTATTTAATCAAGGTCCTAGGACAGCGCTTGACATAAAGTAGTTATGGCGGAAAAGTTTGAGTCGTTGATGAACATCCACGGCTTTGACCTGGGTTCGCGTTACATGGACTTGAAGCCTTTGGGATACGGAGGGAATGGCCTGGTGTTCTCAGCGGTTGACACCGACTGTGACAAGTGTGTAGCCGTGAAGAAAATTATCTTGACTGAGCCACAGAGCGTAAAACACGCCCTGCGGGAAATCAAGATTATCAGACGCCTTGACCATGACAACATTGTCAAGGTGAGTGGTAGTATTTGTGGGAAGAGGGATATTGGTTTTTAAAGAAGATATTGTAGTTGATTTTGAGACCAGCTATCTCTTACTGACCCCTATCTGTGCATGTCACCAGGTGTTTGAGACACTGGGCCCTAGTGGTCGCAGGCTCACAGAGGATGTGGTGTCCCTGACGGAAGTCAACTCGGTCTACATTGTACAAGAGTACATGGAGACAGATCTGTGTCAGCTGCTGGAGAGGGGCCTTTTGTCTGAGGGTCATGCTCGTCTTTTCATGTACCAGCTCCTTAGGGGCCTTAAGTACATCCACTCTGCCAACGTGCTGCATCGAGACCTTAAACCCGCCAACTTGTTTGTCAACACGGAGGACCTGGTATTGAAGATTGGGGACTTTGGACTTGCCCGCATCATGGACCCCCACTACTCCCACAAGGTAGGACAGGGCTCCATTAGCTGTTTTTTCCCATTAGCTGTGTGTCCAATGATGTGATGTGGTGCTTTAGTGAGAGAAGTTTATGGCCACGTAATTTTGTACTCACCAGGTTGATGCCCTTTTTCACAACAGGAAGTAAAAACGGCAGGATGTGGTTCTTTTACGTAACGTCTGTTTCCCTTCCCATGAGACTGGAAGAAAAAGCTGTGGGAAGCTTTTTGCATCTCTTTGCTTTCGTCAATCTAAAGGGTTTTGAAATACTCATAGTTCCACGTAGACATAAATAAATGTGCTTATGATAATTATTATATGATTGTTAGTAATTGGCATTATATCTGTTGCAATGATGTTGATTATGTATATGGTAGAATTATATACTGTTTATTGGCAGTGTTGGGGAAAGTTCATTTTCTACACGAACTAGTTCAAAGTTTGGTTCACAAATTTTAAAAAGAAAAATGTTGCTGCTAGCCAAAAAAATAGTTAAATGATTAAAATATGGTTGTGGGCCATAGTTTACTGTTTTGAACTGGTTAACAATTCATTATGGCACGTGTTGTTGCCATGTTTGGCAAAGTGTAGATTAACTATGTAAATATAAATCTAAGGGTGTTTTTGTTCTGCTCTACTTAAAGGTCATTGCATTTTTCACCCATGTGACGAGTTGAATTGAGTTCTTGGTAATGGCAGATTTTAATCTGTATCTGAACTGCTTTCTGTTCGAGAAACACTTCAACGTTTGTGATATACAGTAGACAAATGTGTTCAGTGTTTGGGGAAGGCAATATACTGGCCGTAGTAAACAGTCAGTTACGTGAGAACGGTATAGATTACCCCAATCGGGGTGGAAGACCTGCACAGCCCTCATGTGTTGCCGTTTAGAGAGAGGTAAAAATTCCGGCTGATGACCATATGGTGACATGATGTTGGTCAGGGGAACTGTCCCTCCCACTCTGTGGGGTTGCTGGATCATCTTAGAGCACAGAGGCAGTCAGATGCTCACACGTGTCCTGGATTAGTCATTGGACAGTCTGGGGTGGGCCCACGTGATATGGTCCCTCTGGTTAGTAGGAGCCTCGTTCATATCCTTTGCCACATCACGCTTCTCCTTAAGATGCTTGCCCACAGTTTACTGTAACTCAGTCTAGTCATACGATAAGCACTAATCTTCCCTTTTTTATCCTGTAATAAATAACTTTTCAAAGACCGAGATCGTTGTTTCTCAGATGGCTTTGTTAAACACTTTCCTTAATCCTGTTTGTCATGTGGGTGTGTTCACTCTGTGTAAGCACTTTTTCCTGATAGGAAACATGCATGCATGTGGGTATTGGAGGCTGCTGGCCTAGTGTCTATTTCTCTATTGCTGCATGGTGTATTTGTCATAGTGGGTGGGTATACACAGTTTTGGGACATCAAAGAAAAGTCCTCACTCTGTTGGTCTTGTGACTTGTCAGTGAAGCAGATTTTCAATGTAGATCTATTAAATGGGGCTTCTTTTTGCACGCAGGCACGATTTGCTCTGATTTAAACTTGATGAATCACGTCGGTCTGTTTCTTGTAGTTTTCATTAGCGTTTATTTGATCATGCAGCCATTCCTTTTTTGAACAATTTCCTTTTACAGCATTTCAGATGTCTCTTCCTTTTTTCCATGCCAAGCCTTAGCCTGGTGTCTGAAATAAAAAGTGAACCCACTAGCCCCACATTAGTGCCAAGTGAATGGTGATGACACGAGAGCGATAGTTGGTTTCATTGTTACACCCATGTATTTTGATGCTGCTTTTAAATATGCTTTCACAAGCTTGAGCCGGAACAGCTGAGCGTGCTATTTTAATAAAGTTCCTAAATTAGGATGCACTCATTTTAAATAAAGGTTCTAGCATAGTTAATCACTATTTCACTTTTACTTCTTGAACATGGCTGAGTTAAGCCATACAGGTCAGTCTTTTAGGTTTTTTTTTTTGCCATTTGTGCCCATGTGAACTACTATTGACTTACATTCTGGCAATTGCCCAAGAATGAAAAGAATTCACGTGCACACGTGAACACGTGCAACTTACCAGCAGACCTGATTCTCTTCCTTGTCAGCTCTTTGTCTGGTTTGAGGAACCTTTTGTCTTTTTCCCCTCATCTCCATACTTAAATTATAGCAAAGATTATTTGCTATTTTGACTGAATAGAAAGGAGCACAGATTGTAGAGGGAATCTAGGACTAAAGACTATTTTACTGTAATATCTACATTTATTGTATCTAACAATTATTGAATATTGTAAAAAAAAAAAAAAATGTTGCACCATTGACTGTAGGGTATTTAGATTGCCTGTTGCTCAGCTTAAATGCAGTAATTTGAGAAGCTTTGGAGATAATGACTCTCAAGCATTCTGGAATGTTGTGCAAAAAAGAGTTCAGTGGGTCCTCTGACACACTGGCAACCAGCACAATACGCAGCTCCAAACCTCAACTACAGTGAGCCACACATATTTGACCCAGTTGTAAAGCCAGCAACATGCCTGTCTGGCATTAACTGGGGAGAAATCGGTCATCCAGTCCATTCAAAGTTGCGTTTTTTTCCCACCACATCTGGAAAAACCGGGGATGGAAAGAAGTATCGTAGTCTTTATATTTGTTGCTCTGCTCATACTGGTTATAACGGGGTGTCCTAAAAAAATTCAAAAACTGACAGAAAATCCTTTTGTTTTAGTGCGCTGCCACAACCACATGGTTCTTTATTCTGCAGTTTGTGATGTTCTTAATAAGTTCAGTGCCCAATATAATCTGGTTTGACCTGCTTCAGGTTGCAATGACTAACCACAGCTTGATGTTTCTGGGGAACTTTTTACGAGTCATTAAATGTCAACTAGATCTAAACCAAGTGGTTAAGTGACTAACTGCTGCATGAGGCGAGGCAGGGGGTGGGGTGGCACTTGATTTGAAATTAGTTCATTTTGAGAAATCTTTTAAATGATGCTGTCCCAAGCTCAATGACCCAGTTCTCTTTAAACTAAAAAGATTTACTTATTTTGGCACTATCCTGATGAACTGAGTGGATTTTTACACATCCATCATAAGCCTTATCGTCAAGCCATTGGACAGGAGATGGGGAAGGCTGTTTATGTGCCTTTTGGGTGAAAAGACGAGCTCGTTATCTCCTATGAAAACTTTCTTTGTATATTTATTTATACATCTACCAAAACAAGGGTCTGCAGTGAGGTGACACACTTGGAGGATCACTTGACATCAAGTATTTTTAGCTAAATTTGGACAGAAACAGGAGCTACACTCAGTGGTAAGTGGACTATTTTGGTCTCATCACAAACTGTGTGGCATTAGGAGTGTTTTACTGCCTCCCATCCCCCATAAGTGTTCCACATCATAGTGTGAGGTCACTCTGACAGAGGTCAATTTCCTTTGTGATCACTGTCCTTCCAGCCCTGTGACTGGTCAGACTGCACTTTGAGAGTGAATTGCAGGTGGGCGTTACAGCTCTGGCTCCATGTGGTGGGGATAATCTTGCTCTCTGTCTGCTGACAATGCCCACACGTGTTTGACCTCCCACTTCTCATCTGTCTTTCCTTCGTATGGTCGGTGTCACCTATTTAACAAGCACGGCGCAAGTCAAGGAGTGAGCAGAATGCTTAGTGCAACATAGAAGTGGTGTTTCAGGTCGATGGTTAACAACCTTGTTTATTGACAAAACATTAATTTAATAACACTAAACTTGTGTATGGATGTTTATTTTAGATTGAACAGAGGTCTGTCCAACTAAATACAATACGTTTCTGTTCTATCACAGGGACATCTCTCTGAAGGTCTTGTCACAAAGTGGTATAGATCTCCACGTCTGCTGCTCTCTCCCAACAACTACACCAAAGCTATCGACATGTGGGCAGCTGGCTGCATCTTTGCTGAGATGCTCACAGGAAAAACACTCTTTGCAGGTAAATGTTAACTCAGTTTTTTCTGGTCTGAGTCACATGTTGCACTTCATGTTGAAACATGCTGGCTGCAATTAAAGCAACTTGGATGAACTTCACATTGACATTTAAAGGGGACATATGCTAAATCCACTTTTTTAGCCCTTAAATGCATTTTGTTGTATATTTAGAAGTACAGAAAAGTTCAAATTAGTCTCTTCAGGTGCTCCGTTGATATCTTTATATTCTGTTTTGGTCACATTTTTCAATCTGTTTTCATTTTTCTATTCTATATTACGTTTTTTGAACAATAACGTCACAGTATTTGCAGCGGAACTGCCAAATTAGGACATCGACTCCAGGCCCAACACTTTGAGCAATCCGCCATTTTTATGTCTCGCTTTTATTTTGTAGTCCAAGCTCCAGGATGCCGAAGTTACGAGAGGATAAGTCAAAATGTTTGGTTGTTGGATGTAGTAACCCACACGCTTCATTACACCATCTCCCAGCATCAGAACCTTTACGAAGTGCCTGGTTGAGTTTTATTTTTTACGGAAAGGTACCCACATTTGCGGGCAAGGTCATTTTTGTGTGCGCATGACTGCTTCTGCAACCTCCGCCAGTATAAAGAAGGATTTGCCGAAAGACTTTGTCTGATTGAGGGTTCAATTCCTTCTATCTTTGGAGACGACGAACAGAGCACTTCGGTAAGCTGTAAATAACGCTAAAAAGTGTGATGGTAAGACGTCCCTGTCATTGTTTTGTTAGCATTAGCAGTTGCACCGTCTTCAGACTTCATATGTTGGCGCTGTGTGCTCGTTTTAGATCCTTGATGATATGGCCTACGTGATTTAATTTAAGTCTAAAGTTTTCATTACTGTTGTTACACTACCTGAGAGAGCACAGGTCACCAAAAGAAATAACTCGTGTGTATTCATTCACCCCTGGCCAATAAAGTTGATTCTGATTCATTAGTCATTTCATTTTTCCATTTGTCTCCGAAAAGACTGTATTAAAATGCATTTTGTGACGTTAGCTTGGTGCTAGCGTTAGCTCACTTGTTAGGGTTCTGCAGGTTCATCATCTTCATTTTCATCTCACTCCACCGGGTCCGACTCTGGCTCGAACATGTAAAGCTGGATGGATAAGTCTTCCGTTGTTGACAGTTTGTAAATAACGTGTGAATAAACATTTTCTGCGCCGCTACATAATCGTATCTCTTCTATCAAACTACAAAAATGGCCGAACAGGGTGGAGTTGAACCGAGTGTCACCTCTGCAACCTGGAGAGGGGGAGGGGTATGGAGTGTCGCATTTGCATTTAAAGAGACCGCACCAAAACGAGTTGCTCTCAGAAGCACATCAGAAAAGGGGTAGAAAAGGGGCCTGTGGAGCTATAATAATGAGGAATTCAGACCCAAGCATTGTAGTTCCGCTTTATATAGACCACAACTGTATGATTTATATGTAAAAAGGAAGGATTTAAAAGCATATGTCTCCTTTAAATAAAATGTATTTCAAAGTTGTTCGACTTAAATTCAAGGACTTTTTTTCAGTTTCAGGTTTTAAAGGGCCATACTTGAACTCTGAATTTATTAAACCTTCTTTGTAGAGGTGTGCGTTGCTATGAAACTCGATGATACGATTCACAATTTGCATGTCACGATACAATATATCCCAATACTAAACAATGTGATATGCATCGTGACAATATCAAGAAGTTAAAAAGTGGTATAAAATACAGTTCATTTTTGTAAACTTGCGAGAACAAGTAAATGGTAACTAACTGTAATCCAAGTACAAATATCAAAAACAAGTGGTATGTTTATCAAACTGTAAGACTAAATTTTTCAAAAAGAAAAGTTTAACCTTTGCTGCTACAACAGATTCTGATTTTGTTAAATTCTTAAAAAGTAACCACATACATGCTTGCCCAATATGTTTTATGGTGATATATACAGTATATATATATATGATATTTTTCTTTCCATCAAATCTGTTTAGTCGAGGTCGAATTTCATTCTGCAAAATAAATTTGAGTTGTGAAAACGGCCTTGAGCTGACAGAATACTAACAATGTGCTGTAACACTGCCATGTTAGTTCATGTGATCGGAAAATCTTGGTTTCTGAGAAAATACCTTGTTTGCTTGTTTGTTGCAGGGGCCCATGAATTGGAACAAATGCAGCTAATACTGGAGTCCATCCCTGTACTGCGAGAAGAAGACCGCCAGGAGCTCCACAGTGTCATCCCTGTTTTCATTCGCAATGACATGTCCAAGCCTCAAACGCCATTGGCCGATCTGCTGCCCAACATCAGTCCTCAGGGTCAGTAACATGAAAAGCATGTGTGCATGCGTGTCTGTGGACAAAGGCCAAGAGCACATCCATCAAACCTGATGGCACTAGATCTGATATGATTGTTGTTCTTTACAGCTCTGGATTTCCTGGAGAAGATCCTGACCTTTAACCCCATGGATCGGCTAACTGCAGAGGAAGCGCTGGCACACCCCTATATGGCTGACTACTCCTTCCCCCTGGATGAGCCCATCTCTCTACACCCTTTCCACATTGAGGATGAAGTAGATGATATCTTACTCATGGACCAGAGCCACAGCCACACTTGGGATAGGTATGCTAAGCTTCCTTTTCTTGGTAAACACTCTGTTCCAGGATGGTAGAATTGGGCTTTTTTCAAGTACTGCTTCCTTCCAACTTGCGCCTTACTATTCCTATTTTTCTTTTAGGTATCATGACAGTCAACTCTCGGAGGCCGATTGGCACTTGCGTAGTACCCACGACCCAGACGAAGTTCAGGTTGATCCAAGGGCGCTCTCTGATGTGACGGATGAAGAGGAGGTCCAGGTGTGTAAAAGAAGAAGTTTTTTTTATTCAAAAAACAAATTTACCCATTTTGTACATGTAAATAAACATGCTGTCCTCCTCACTGGACTCAATCTGTTCTTATTTGCTTTTTCTCCAGGTGGATCCTCGTAAATATACTGATGGCGATAGAGAGAAGTTCCAGGACGAGCCGTCCTTTGACTATTCAACTCTTTTCCCAGCTGAGGCATCATGGCAGGACGATGACTACCATGAGAACAAGTACTGTGACCAGCAGTGTAGCCACACCTGTAACTACAAAGCCGTGTCCCCCTCTTATCTGGACAATCTCATCTGGAGGGACAGTGAAGTCAACCACTACTACGAGCCCAAGCTTATCATAGACCTCTCCAACTGGAAAGAGCAGCAGTGCAAAGAAAAAGCTGACCGCAAGGCCAAGAGCAAGTGTGAGAAGAACGGGCTGGTGAAAGCTCAAATCGCTCTTCAGGAAGCAGAGAAGACCCAGAGTCCAGGGGAGAAGGACAACATTCAGGAGAAACATCAGACAGATAGGCCTCCGAGCCAGCAAAGCCAAGGCTTTGACTTTGACTCCTTCATCGCCAGCACCATTAAACTGAGCCTGCAACCAGAGCCTCTTCCAGAGGTGACTCTGCTCAGTGACGTGGGCCTACTGAATGAGCTCAACTCCTCTGTTTCCCTGTTAGAGACACCTCGTTCCAGCGCTATGTCCAAGTCTATCAGTCAGGAGAAGGAGGAGAAGTGCCTGGTAAACCTCGCGCAGTTAGGCGGAGGAGGACTGGCGGTAGTTAAAGAGTGCGTGTGGCCCGCTCACCCCTGGGAGAGCTTCGGCTGTGACGAAAGCGTCAGCGATAATGGCTGCCTGATAGATGACGTGTGCTGGGACATTCGCAAAGAGGACCACCTCCAGAAAGAAGGCTCGCACACCAGCTACTTGGACCGCCTGTTCGGTCGGAAAGAAGACGCTGCTGTGGAAACGGTAACTGGTCCGGAGGCGTCGGTGGTTAGAGAGCTGGACGAGAGCTTCCTGGAAAGCAGCACAGAGCTCATGCTCAACATGCAGCTGGACTCTCTGGCCCTCCCTGGCTTTGACGGTACTGACGACTTGCCTCTGAAGTCCATCCAGGCCACGCTCACCCCGTGTGCCGTCAGATGCTCCCCACAAATCGCCCACAAAACGTACAGCAGCATCTTCAAGCATTTGAATTAGCAAAACGCCAACATCCTCTCTCACAGTGCAAAATCCTAGCAATTTTATTTTCAAGTTGTTTTTTTTTTTTAAAGAAAAATATGGAATATTATTGTACTTGAATCATTTCATACCTTTTTTATAACGGTTACTTTTAATATTTTTTTTAAGCGTTGAAAGGGTGATTTATTATGATTAGGAGTTTTGGTCGTCACTCTGAGCCTTGATCACCAGGCCTTCATGGGTTAATGGCTACGCCCTCATTGCTAAACTGGCAGGTCATTCGCACACTTAGTACTGTAGACATAAAGGAGTACAGGAGAGAAGGAGCAGGAAAGAAGAAAGGATTTAGGTTCTTGTAGATGTGAAAGCATGGAGGAGGAAAACATTGCTGTGGGCTTTCAACTTGTTCCGGAACAGTTTTTTTTCCTGGAATGGGATATTTAAGGGAGTTTTTTTTTTCTCAATTTTTTTTTCCCAAAAGAAAGCTTCCTTGATGACCATACTGTAAATCTGACACATGATGCCAGCAGCAAACCATTATCGTAGGCGTTAATGTCAATGTGTTATCTACCTCAAGGTAACAGCCGCGAGAGACACTCGAAGCCGCACTAGTGCTTTACACACATGACCATCCTCATGCCGTGAAATGAAGTGGTCACGTAGATGAAATCTCTCACTTTAGCGTTTAACATAGTGAGGTGTTTTTCAGTAATCATTATTTATTTCTAGCAAATATTTATTTCATCAACTTATGTTTTTTTTTCAATGTGATTATTGAAGATCGAGGAGTTTGCAGAACTTCCTGTTTCATTTCGCACTATGTGGGCGTACAAGTGTTCCGTTTTAAGGTAGGATGCAAAATCCATGTTCTTTTGTCCAATAAATTGAGGCTTTCCATTTTCCATCTATATTGTTTCAACAGATTTTTTTTTTTTTTTAAGGTGCATTTGTTTTTTAGTGGAAAACTTTGTGGTTTAGAGAAGTGCCGAAAAGTCTTAATTTTTATTTTTTTTTAAAAACTAAATGTAATGTTAAAAAAAAAAAACCTGCGTGCACGGTGGGAAGATTCACGGAAAAGTGAAGGTTATGGTGAGTTTAATGTACGTCGGTTTTATTTGTACTTTTTTCCTCATTTAAATTTGTTTGTACTTTTTCCAGGCAAGCATGATGGATTAGGTTAAGGTGTAGCATGTAGAACACTTATGGACTTTTTTGTAATCATTGGTTCCCCTGTTCTACAAAAAGTATCTCCAAATAAAAATTTCTTGCAGAAAGTTGAGCTTGCTTTTTTTCATTTCTCCTAAGATGAACTCTAGTTTTGTAACAGTTTATCCTATTTCACTTGTGTCAAACTCAAGGGGGCCAAATCTGTCCCTTTAGAACATCCATTTTGGCCCTAAAGGGATATTGAAATGTCAGGAATAAAAACATGAATTATTACCCAATTACATTTTATATCAATTAGTTCAAAGAACTCTTAATTTTATTTAAATCCTGCATTTTTTTTCTTTAAATATTTTACATAGTTTCCCTAAATTAAATAAAAATTGGTCACAAAATCGGTGAAGATCCTGCAGTGACTGACTGTCATTTGTTGCTTGGATGTTTTCATTACCTTACATACTTTAAATATAATTTATATGTAGAAGTTCAAATAGGCACATTAAAATGTTGAAGTTGTGAATTTTCCCGCCTAAAAATATGTGGCCATGAAACTGCTTTGTTTTTGCCCTCCGGCCAAATTTAGTTTGACACCCCTGTCCTGTTTAAACACACTGTATATTTTTGAGATTTGTTAGTGAAAATGTGCAGACCGAGAACCTGATATTACTATTTTGACGTCAAACTGGAGTCCAGTTTGGAATGGAACAACAACTGATAATTTAATTTTTAAATTTTTAAAAAAATTGTGAAAAATTTTACATTTTTATTACTTTATTAATCCCTGAAGTGAAATTATGTTACACTCTGTTATTTTTAGGGACCTGCTTCTCACACACAGGCCCGAGTCACACACATGCACAAACAGGACCTGTGAACATGCATCAATGGAGTGGGGCTGCTTCCACAATGAAGGGGGCGCACCACAACTTCTTTGGTCCGCATTGGGACTTGAACCGGCCACCCTCCGGTTTCCAACCCATCTCTCTACGTACTGAGCTCCTGTCAATTTAATTTGCTTGCAATGCTTCATAAAGCTCCTACGTATTTACAATCTTATCTCACTATTTCAAGTCACAATAGGCTTCAGGCATGGGCAACTGGCGACCCTCGGAGCAATTTTGTGCTGCCCCCCTGGGTGCCTCCAATTGGCGGCCCACTGCCCCACTGGGAAAATGCAGAGAAGAATTTCACTACAGTGATTAATCAAGGTTGGTTAACTGGATTGGTTAGTCAGATCAGAATTACGTTTATGTGGCCCCCACTGGGATAAAAGTTGCCCATTAATCACCTGTTATCAATTCTTAGTTTAACACATTTTATTTTAAACAATTTTTTAATTTATTTTCTTATTTCAATATTCAAACTATTAGGTGTAAATAGAGTAGACTATTATTACTAATCTTTAATAGATAAAATTAGGTCATCTGTTTTGCTCCACTGTACTGTACATCACCACTTTGCCTCTTCATTCAACATTGAACCATGATTCCTATCACAACTCAGGCTAAAAATAAAGTCAAACAAAGCCAAGATAAGCAGCTCAGCTGACAGTAGCTTAACACATCGCCTTCTAATTCAAGGACATCAATCTTATTATCTTTCCTGAGTGACCAAATTAAGTCTAAGTATTTTAGATTCCAACAAACAGCAGGAACTCTGTAACCTTAAAGACAGTGACCGACCAACGGAAATAACTTCTCTTAATGTGATGACAGGCATCTTTCATGGTGCCTCAGACAAAAGGAAGGCCTACAATTGCTTTTTGATTTGACTTCCGGCGGCAAACGATGGCTCCTAGGTGTTGGAGTGCATGTCCATATTCAGACCTGAGTTGTGCAGAGAAACTTAAACACTAAAATTGGAACACAAGTACCTTCATAAATAGACACCCCTTCACAGGGACACGCTGGATGCTTTAGCTCCTGCCAAGCTGCAGAACAATTTGACCTCAACCAGGGGTCTGCAATCTTTACTGCTTTATGGTATCACACTCCACATTACAGACATCAGAAGCTTCAAAACATAAAGCCTTTATAATCAAAGATGGGAAAGTTCAAATTGTCTAAGAAGATCAATACATTGAAGATCATTTGCTCGAAACAAAAATGTAACTGCAAAAGTAACTTCCCAACATGTTTCTGGTGTTTTCACAGACTGAAAGTTGTGGCAAAACAATGGCTGATGTTTTTTTGGGGGGTTTAAACGGAAAGATCAGAATCCAGCCGAAATTGTGAAAGTGATATTGCACAGAATACCAGGAACAAACTAGAACAAAAAAAATGTCTGGCAAAGAAACAGAAGAAAGAAGTAAAAGACTTCTATGTATCCTTTTCCGCAAAATTCTTCCGACAATGTCAGACTGTTTACAGCAAGCTAAAAACAAATTTTCGAGCAGAAATTTCAACCTTTTACATCTTTTTTTGAGCAAATAATCATCGATTTATTGATCTATGAGGCCTACACTATGTCTTTACCTAATAAAAAAAACTTGTTGTCCCTGGCAGCTATAACTATAGAACTACGGAATTTGAGAACTGAAGAAGGTTAAACAAGTTCAGTTGGAATGGCAGTTTGTGTTGCATGGCCAAAGACCAATAAGAACGGTGAAAAACCAAGCAATGTAAGAAGGGGGCCTGGGGTGCATTTCATCAAAATGCACATAAAAGAAGGTTAAAGCCTGGTTTACACAAGCCGTCTCTGACCACGCTGGCTTTTTCCATTTCATTAAACTCTTCTCAGCTTGAAGACCAAGCCAGCTGTCACTGTTTAGGTTAAGTGCACGTCTGCAGAGAACCTGTGAGGTCTATCACAGAGTTAATGGTCAGAGACAAGAGAACGCATGCGCCGCAGATTTAAAAGTCCCATGTCATGCTATTTTTCACCCATCTCCATGTGTTCTAAGAACCCCAAAAACATAGTATTTGAGGATTATTTTCCCAAACTCGCCTGTTTTAGCCTCTGAAAAGTCACTTTTTGAGAATCTCTACACAAACAGGCTGATTTGCGGCCTACTTATGCATATTCAGTGGGCGTGTCTATAGACGGGACACTGACTTCCTCCTCACAGCACGGTGATGTAGGACCAGAGGACGGCCCACCCACTTCATAGCTGAGCTCATAATGCTTTATAAACACGAGACAGAGCGTGGGGGCGGGGTGTTCGCCGGTACATACATGGATTGTAGAAAATACATACATAGCACTACGCAAAGGACGCTGACATGCTCACCTTTGTGGGCGTGTCTGTTTACATGTCAATCACGGCAGAGAGCTTCCTGGAGGCGTGGCTTCTCCAGCTCAGTGCCGCGAGGTGTTTGGACTCGCCCTACAGTAAGAAAGGAGCAAATCACCCTCTAACTAATGATTGAGGAAATCAATTAAAAAACATTTTGGGCATGTGTATGAAGCCCAAATAGACCTTTTATGATGTTTAAAGCACAGAAAAGTCGATTTACCATAACATGGGCCCTTTAACTCTCAGTAAACTGACAACAAAAACAAATGAGATGAAGAGGACGAGAAAAATTTCGTTTGCAGCCCAGACTTCATCACCATGGCGACTGAGGTGTTTGAAAGGGCCTTCCAGTTAGATCTCGGTTTAATCTCAGGATTAACCTAGCTAAAACCATGAGCTGGGTTGTATTACCCCTTAGGTCTAATGATGCCTGTGTTCAGCAGTACAATGTTAAAGTAAAAAAACAGAATTCTCTGACTATTTGAAAGTTAATTCAGTCAGTTTTAAATCTTCCATTTGATTTTGAGGTTTGAATACTGCCTTTTACATAAAATCATGTAAATCAAGATTAGAAAGTGATGCACTGTGGAGAGCATCCTGACAAACTCCATCATTGTGTAGTATGGCAACTGCACCATTCAGGCTCTCCAATGTGTCATTAAAACGGTCAAATTAATCTGCAGCGCAACATTCCCAACGTTTACAGGTCAATTAAAGCACCCGGTCACAAAAAGAACACAGCATCATCAAGGTTCTCACCCATTCACAACTCCCTGAGTTCACACCCCTGCGGTCTGACAAACGTCATAGAGTAAGAAAGCAATGACCACAAAACTAAAACTACCCATAAACCATCAGGTTAGTAACATGGACTGTGGTCATTTGTTTTTTAAGATTTTTTTGCACTTGAATGTTGCAGAAATTGCACATTTGCAGGTATTTATCTTTATTTTGTTCAGTTGCTCTTTTTATTTGTTATTACCTATTTTTTGGCTTTGTGAGGGCAACATACAAATAAAACAATTAGGTACATTTTATACATAAGGCTGACATTACGCTGTCATTTTTTATGACACTACACCTGTCATTACCATGACTAAGGTGTCATGAAGGCTGTCATTAAGTGTCCTTCGTTACCCTAATCCCAACCCTTTGTTACCATAACCTCCAAGCCCTAACCCCTCTAGATCTCTCCACTTAACCCAAAAAATGCCAACATAGCTCTAAAGGTGTCATAATGTAGTGAACAACACTTAATGACAGCCTTCATGACACCTTATTCATGCTAATGACAGATAATGACAGCGTAATGTCACATTACTGGCCTAACACAGGTCAAATAGTGGAGCCCAGAGTTCACAGCAAACATGGTGATACTGCTTTTAGTTGTTATGCTGCAAAGAAGTGGAACAAACTGCCAGCAGAGCTGAAGTCAGCATCCAATGTGAACATTTTTAAATCAAAGTTAAAGGCACTCTTTATCTCTACTGACCATGACTGAGAGGGAGATTTTTGGTCATTTTGTTGATGTAATGTGTTTGTTGATGATTTAAATGTTCTTTTTTTGCTGACTTTAATCTTCCTATTGATTTTAAGCTGTTGAATGTTTTCTGTTGCACTTTTTGATCATGTAAAGCACATAGAGTTGCCTTGTGTAGGAAATGCGCTATACAAATACATATGCCTTGCCTATGATCAAAGCAAACATGAACCTGACACGTTTTAGAATTTACTTGTGCAATCCAAATATTTTGCATATAGCGTCAGTATCTTGTTTTTTCAGATTATTGTTATTAATGACGTGGAATTTCCTCCTGACTGTGTGGTTTGTTGCTTTAGGTAAAAAGAAAACAAAGGCTGTCCTCAGCGGGGAACTAGCTGATGTGTGTTTAGGTGCAGGAAGGCCCACAGATGTCACCTGGCTGACCTATTTAGAGGGTGACGTTGCAGCACAAAAAAGGTTTTGTAACACAGCTGTTGGAATCAAAGTGCACATTTGGACTAAACTCAATTCTGATCTTCAATAAAAAAAAAAAACACAGTTCTGGGTTGGAAAAGTAAAAAGACACAAAGGTTCTGTCTCAGTCCCTGCCTGTTGAGAGTTCCTATTTCCTCCCACACTCTTCAGACATATTTGTCAGTTCAACTGGTGACTCTAAAATAAGGGTGTCGAATGTTGATATTTTATATCTGTCCGATATCGGCAACAAACCTAAAAAAGTATTCTCTGATACAAACATTCCTTTCCAGTGGCTGCTCAAGCGCATCTATCCATAGTTTTGGGCTTTTATGGGATTTATTAATGTCGTTTTTCAGGATGTTCTAATTTATTTTGATTAATTTTATTCAATTGTAGAATATTCTTGTGTTTAAGGTTAAAATGTGTGTAATCTATTGGTTAATGATAATTATCTGATCACTTGATCAAGCTTTTTATAACATTCCACATTACGAAATAAGTAATAAAAGTATGTGGGATGATCTGTGCTGATATCGTATCAGATTGATATCGACCAATACGAATGGTTGCAATATCGGTATCGTATTGGAAGTAAAAAAGTTTGAAAATATAGCTATACTTCTTAGAGCCTGAGAATATTTTTTATTTTATTTTTTAAATGATTGTTCATTTTGACAAACCTTTTATTTTATGCAAATGAAGTTCCAATTGTGCAAGATTTCATCTCTTCCTTTTTAAGTTTATACATGAGATGTTTACTGTATGCAAGGGAACCGTGGCAAGATTTATCATCAAAAATAAACATGGGGGGTGAAAGTAGCTTGTAACTTATACTTTGAGTACTATTTAATTTAGCTACTTTTTACTTGTACTTGATTATTTTATGTAGGACTTACTTGTACTTAAGTAATTTCAATCAAGTAACAGTACTTCTACTTGAGTACAATATATCCATACTTTTTGCAAATATGTGGATATAAACTCAGCGAGACTGTTTTTCCTTTTTTTGCTGAGTCAGCATGGAAAGAGGGTGATACTCCTATCAGTGCACATTTTCCACACTCTGGCCTTTTTTCCTAAGCAGCTCATAGGACAGCCTGAATACAGTCTTGCCATAATAACAAGTCCTCGTCTTTCCCAAAACATGGCTGAACTCTATGAGGACAAAAAACACCTTTAGTGTTGCAACACAAACTCTCTCTGATGATGCAGAAAACACAACCAGGCACATTAATACCATGTGCAGTTTCTGTGTGTTTTCTGTGAGCAGGGTTAAGTTCAAATATAAAATGTGTAATCACAGAATTGATAATTAAAATTATGATAATTATATTGGTAATTGAAAAAATTGGTTGCTGTTGTAATCATAATTGCATTGTGAGTGAGTTCAGATAATTGACTTTGTAATTGGTTTGCAAATTCTATAAAAACTGTCGATTACAATTTAATTAAATGCAAAACTGTGGAACCATGTTATAGTTCTATAGCTTACACATACATAGTTAACGATTATCAAAATATGTTTCATATCAAGTTTATGATAGATACTATTTTTAGTGTATTTTCCAGCTGATTTAAAGGAGACATATGCTTTTAAATCCTTCCTTTTTACATATAAATCATACAGTTGTGGTCTATATAAAGCGGAACTGCAAAGCTTGGGTCTGAATTCCTCATTATTATAGCTCCACAGGCCCCTTTTCTACCCTTTTCTGATGTGCTTCTGAGAGCAACTCGTTTTGGTGCGGTCTCTTTAAATGCAAATGAGACACTCCATACCCCTCCCCCTCTCCAGGTTGCAGAGGTGACACTCGGTTCAACTCCACCCTGTTCGGCCATTTTTGTAGTTTGATAGAAGAGATACGATTATGTAGCGGCGCAGAAAATGTTTATTCACACGTTATTTACAAAATGTCAACAACGGAAGACTTGTCCATCCAGCCTTACATGTTCGAGCCAGAGTCTGACCCAGCGGAGCGAGATTAAAATGAAGATGATGAACCTGCAGATCCCTAACAAGTGAGCTAACACAAGCACCGAGCTAACGCTAGCGCCGAGCTAACAACACGAAACGCATTTTAATACAGTCTTTTCGGAGCCAAAAACGGCAAAATGAAATGACTAATGAAAACTTTAGACTTAAATTAAATCACGTAGGTCATATCATCAAGGATCTAAAACGAGCACACAGCGCTAACATATGAAGACGGTGCAACTGCTAATGCTAACAAAACAATGACAGGGACGTCTTGTCATCACACTTTTTAGCGTTATTTCCAGCTTACCGAAGTGCCCTGTTTGTCGTCTCCAAAGATAGAAGGAATTGAACCCTCAATCAGACAAAGTCTTTCGGCAAATCCTTCTTTATACTGGTGGAGGTTGCAGACGCAGTCATCACGCGCACACAAAAATGACCTTACCCACAGATGTGGGTACATTTCCGTAAAAAATAAAACTCAACCAGGCACTTCAAAAAGGTTCTGATGCTGGGAGACGGTGTAATGAAGCGTGTGGGTTACTACATCCAACAACCGAACATTTTGACTTATCCTCTCGTAACTTCAGCATCCTGGAGCTTGGACTACAAAATAAAAGCGAGAAATAGAAATGGCAGATTGCTCGAAGTGTTGGGCCTGGAGTCGATGTCCTAATTCGGCAGTTCCGCTGCAAATACTGTGACGTTATTGTTCAAAAAACGTAATAGAGTATAGAAAAATCGAAACAGATTGAAAAATATGACCAAAACAGAATATAAAGATATCAACGGGGCACCTGAAGAGACTAATTTGAACTTTTCTGTACTTCTAAACACTCTAAATATACAACAAACTGCATTTGAGGGCTAAAAAAGTTGATTTAGCATGATATGTGCCCTTTAAGACATGGGTCAAACTGACCCGTTATTATAACAGATGCTAACAGAAAGCTAACACAAGAGGAAGGTTATGTTTTATGGGCTTATTTATTAAAGGCTCAGTAAATGTGAATGATTGTAATTGAGAACGTTATGTCTGACAGGAGTAATTTCAACATTTTAATTTTAATTGTAATTGGAAAAAATATTACAATTGAGCTGTAATTTAAAATGGATAATTTAAGAAGTAATTGTAATTAAAAAATGTAATTGAGCCCAACCCTGCCCAGGAGACACCAAAGCTATAATTACACCTGAAGATTTTCCAACTTGTGCCTAGTACTACAATATATTTCAATATCTCTATCAAAAAAAGTGTTTTTGTTTCTCAACCTTTTGCAGTGCAGCTGATTCACATGCATCAGAACAGCCTGTATACATACAGAGGGATATTGCATAGTCTGGACAGATATTTGAGTCAACACAGGATTGTTAATGACTGTTTGTGTGCAACATCATGCATAATCCATGTTGTGCAAAGATCTTAACATGTGGCAGTTATACAATTCTCTCATTTTACTAAGTCCTTGTGGTGTGCTGTAAGGCTGACACGTGATGTTTAACAGGATAACAGGCAAGAAAAACAATCTTTAATTAGGTTTTCACCACTAATATTGATTTGTGTCACTGTCATTTGTCATTTTGTCACTTTATTTGCATATTTCTGTTAAAACTCTAAGGGAGAGGTCTTCATTCCTGTTCACGGTGATAAACTCTCATGCATGTTTTAGTTATGAATCTACAGTTAATGAATGTCTGATCCTTTAGTTCTGCAGAGAATACAGAAGCATGTCACACAGTGTCACCACGTGTCAAACTCAAGGTCTGGGGAATGAATACGGCTCTTTGGAACAGCCAATTCGGCCCCCATTAGAAAGTAAAAATGACAGAGAAAACATAAATGATTGTATAAATTACCAACTAAATCCAAATACCCACACAAAAAAAAAACAAAAAAAAAAACTGCACAATATTTGCAGGGCTCACAGTTTCCTTATGCTTATATTGCATGATAGCGGTCATTTTTAATCTGAAATTGTTGAAAGAACTCTCAATTTTTTTTTTTTTAAATCCTGTCATTTTTCTAAAATTATTTCACAAAATTTTTACAGAAACAAGGAAATTTAAGTAGAGATCCATGCTCAGATCTTTCACTCAGTGCTTGGATATTGTCAGTGCTTTACATACGTTACATATCATTTATAAGTGGAAGTACAAACTAGAGCACATTCAAATTGCTTGAACTGTCACTATGCTAAACATAGTTTTGAGTTTAAAATCCATGCTACACTTGGCTAATTTTACAGTGGCATGGCCTGTAAACAGCCTTAAAAAGCATTGAGTCTAATGTGCACAACTAAGCAAAGCGGAGGAACTGAAAGTACACAATGTGCAGAACCATTATTCCTCTGGGTTTTCAAACCAATGACATCAACATGTTTCAGCGACTGCAACTGTATTTTTAGAAGCTAAATAAATGGTGTCGTGCTTCATGTGTCACATCAGACTCCCACATGAATGAAAATGTCAACCTTTGTAGGTTTAAATTCATTGTGTGAGTGACAGGAGCCAGCCGCTTGACAATGAAAGACGAATGAATAGGTTAGATGAAGCTCAACGGCAGCGTGCAGGAAAAAAGGCTGATCCTTTGATAATAATTCACATATTCATTTATTCAACAGAGCTACAAGAGTCCTTGAAGTGATTGCGTGGTTCTGCTTTTAACCCAATGCTATAAGACAGGCTAACATTGCAACAGCACAATACAAAACAAAAATTACAAAAAACAAACCTATTTGTGTGTCCTTCATGTATCATAATCATGGTCAACATAAATGTAGCATCAGTATATTTCTAATCACTGTGTTATTTTATTTTGACACTTTTTTTAATGAGCCCCGGGACCCTGAAAAGAAGCAAGTGGGTCGAAAAATGGATGGATGGATGTTTTAAATGAGAAACCCACTGTAGCTTATGTATTGGAAACACTGCAGTCTATATAAGACTAAGTCAGAGTTTCAATAAAAAGAACGCCTGTTTAGAAAATAGGCAAGCCTTTAGACAAGACTGAATATTCTTTGAAATTGAATTAATCTATCTGTTTCAACAGATACGTCATGGCAGGATGGCAGAGAACTTGCTTAAATAATAAGTTGGTAAAAATATTTATCACAAAGTAAAACATTGTAAAACTGTTTTTTTTTCCTTTCTAATTTTCTATTCTAGTGCTTGGAGGCGCTTCAGGGATAAAATAGCAGCGAAGTCAATGGAGCAAGTTGAATGGCTTGAATAAGGCCTAACTTCAAGCAACACTTTGAAAGATTTTCAGTAACTAAATTTAATTCAAGTGGATTTGATATTTCTTGACTTCCATTATCAAAGAACATTAAACTAAAAGAGTGATGGAAATAGTTAGTTATATCTTCTTCAAGTAAGATGTACAGAAGTACAGGTGTTCTATTGTATCACAAGTCATTTTCATTTAATTTGATTTATTTTAAGTGGATGTCCAACTAGATTATTTCTAGGTTTTATTTGAACGTTTAATTTATTTTTATTTTTATTTTTTTTGTTACATGATGCAAAATTGTTTTGGGTTACATCTGTGTTCATTTAAATCAAGCCATTGCCTCTTAAAAGCACACATCTCTTAGATCAATATGTTATTTTTAAGGTGGGTAAAAACACTTTTCACTTCACACAGTACAGGTCTTGTTGAAACCAAAAACGTTATGCTCTCCAGAGGCCCTGGTACAGCATCCTACACTGACACCTTTCATAAACCCTTCCAGTCTACATGCTTTCTGCACTGACGTTGCTTTTTTAATCTTTCCAGGAAGATAAACCACTCACTTCTGCTCTTACAGTTCTTTTTTTGCAATCCTATTAATGTTTTACGGGTGTGATTCCCTCATTGTGCAAAAATTGTAACCCGAGTTTGGGATTAGATATACAGTAGAGGCCCATACAAATGTGCCAAGTTAGCAACAAGGATCAAGGAAAAGAATCTTCTATTGAATACTAGGAGTTGTCAAGGTGCAGAAGAGTTCGCGCAATTCTTGAAAAAGCTGTAGAACACTACATTTATCTGAAACCAAACATCCAAAACTGGAGTATGTGATGAATACAGTGAAAACTCATTAGTATGAAGAACGTTGTGTTTCCCACTTCACTTGCAGGTTTCATTGTTGCTGTACACTGTTAAACTGCTATCAGTTCAAATAGTGGATGGAAGCTTGAGGTCAGTTTGGCTCTGAAATAATCTGAACTTTGCTGACCCATCGAAGTAAAAGCATTGAGTGTAAAAATTATATATTTATGGGAAAAAGTAGTCCAGCAGGATTGTCAGCAAATTGTAGTTTCAGTATTGTGTGTCTTGTCCTTAAAAAGCCTGAAACCTACACTTTATGATGACTCTGTGGAGTCCTGGTGAGATTGTTTAGATTGAAACAATAACTGATAGTTACACTGCAAAGCTTCCATGCCCTCCACCTTTCCACATGGTTTGCTCCATGTCAGGTAAAACCCTGAGAAGTCGTTCACAAGACAACTAATCTACGTCATGACAGCTGCACTGCGATCAGTGTGTGATGTTTGCACGTTGCCGGGGCCTTGTTGTCTGGCTACTGTGGATCCCTGGAGATTCAACCAAGCAGCAGATTCTCATGAGTGTGTGTGTTCAGTGTTAACCTGAGAGCTGGAATGTGAACACAGTGTCAAACACTTCGCAGGATAAAAGAAACCTATTGTGCTCTGCTCTCTGCTTCTGCTGAGCTTCTTTTTTTGGCATCTGAGGATTGGCCCGACATCGTATCTTTCTACAATACACGTCTCTGCTGGGGCATATTAGTTAATCACCACTCAGAGATGTTTGCTTTCCAACACCAAGATCAGAGGCTAAGATGAAGGCAAGGGCTTTGGAAGTGAAGGAGTGCGCTTGGACGTCAGAGGAGTGCCATCTGGTGGATGAGATGCAGGGTGACATCCAAAGGGACAACCTTTGTTTACCAAACCTCTTCAAATCCAGGAAAGTAAAGCCTGTCGTGAAGACTTCGACCAGCCTGAATCACCAGGTGTACTACACAGCCAGAGAGCTGCTGCTGGAGGTGTTTGACAGAGACGCTGTCCAGGAGCTTATCAGGAGAGCTGCTTGTGTGAAGACTGGAGTCCCCCGTCCATTACCTGGTCAAAGCAAGGCGCAAAGTCCAGACCTTACTGAGGAGGAGTATGCTGAGGCATTAACCTGGTTCTCTATAGTCCTACAAAGCGGATTGTCTGTGGAGGAGGACTCCAGCTTTAGGTCCGCGCTGACCCAAAAACTGGACGGATGTCAGGGTGTCCTGAAAAGAAACACCATTCAGACAAAAGTCCTGTCTCTCACAAGGTTAAACAATGGAGAGAAGCTGGATATCCTCTCTGCCTTCTCTACCCACGTGGCCAGGCGCTACCAGGCCTTGTATACACCTGGTTCTCACCTGACAGTGAAGAAATGCAGCTTGTCCTACCAAAACGGTCTTTCCACAGTCCGCCTCGCTCTCCTCTGTGACTTGAGCTCTGGGTTTATCTGTAACATGTATCTTTATTCTCCAGAGCAGCTTCAGAAGCAGAGCAGTAAACCTGTTGTGGAACAGGTGGTCAAACACTTACTGAGGCCTTTCTGCAACCACAGACACCTGGTTCAGTTGGATAGCTCAGCGTGGATGGAGGGCCGACTCACGGATATCTTCTCTGGATTTGGTGTCAATATCAACTTTGTCCCAGCAGTTAAAAGACCGATAAAAAGCTCGTCGTTGTCATCTTTTGCATCCTCTTCACCTCAGCATCAAAGAGCATCTGAAACCTTAGCGCCTCATCTTCTCGCCCACCTACAGGGATGGACTGGGCCCGCTCTCTTTCCTCTCGCTGACCTGAAGAATTCTGTAGTAGATATGTTCCTCCCAGGCCTCTGGGTGACTCTACATGTGATCTGCATCAACACATTTGTGCTGCACACTCTGCAGATCAAGGGCTCGGGGAGGCAGGTCCACCTGACACACTTTACCAGGACTTTAGCCTCCCAGCTTGTCGTGGAAAGCAGCATCACTGTGCCAGTTCTACCAAGACTAAACAGCTGCTCGTATCCAGAGACGAGTTTAACAAAGCTTCCCCAGCAAAGGTCAGGTGTACGGTTCATTAGAACAACAACAGAAAAAGGGCAATTCTACTTATAAAGGAATCTAAATTATCTAATAACTATCTTTTGATCGTGGATGGTAATAAGTCTCTACTTTTGTGGGCAGTTTTTGATTATATTTACCTCTGCCAAGGAGGTAATATTTTCACCGGCATTTAATTAAAAGTTTGACTGTTACCAGTATTACATCACCACGAATCCGGATTGCGTATTTTATTGGAATTTTTCGAGAAAATGGTGGTGCCCATACATTTGGACCTATTGTATCATTACTAATTTTCTTTCAAGCATTTAAAGTGTGAATAATCATGGTACAATGATCAATATTATTGATCCAGATGACTGCCAATATCTGGCAAAGATATGTGCTTGGTGCTGTGGCACTACTTTAGTGCCTTTTCTTAGCGTGTCATTCTGAGAAACAGATGAATTAATGTCAATGAATTACTACCCTGCAACGTCATTAAGTTCTTTGCTCCAGAATGGTTTTGTTTGTTGTTTTTAAGTTTGTGCATGCAATATCAGTCTAAAGAGATATTACAAAAATTAACTGTCTCTCACTCTTTCACAAATCACATTACCTTCTATGGCCAATACTTATCATAAATGTTTTGGACTGTGGAAACAAAAGTCATCTTTAGAATATTACTTTTATTATGATGCAAATTTAAAAGACATCTAAACCTGATGTAAAATTATATTAAAATGTTACTCTTTAAAGAAGTTACAAACATGCTTCACCGCACAAAGTTAATTCTCCCTTTGCTCCTGTAGGACAAACACCAGCGGCTCTAGTAAGGTGGTGGAATATAAAACCCGCTGCAGCAGCTCTAGTGTGAGGCATCAGAGCAAAAGCAACAACAAACCAGGAGTGTGTGGGCTGGACAATTCTGGAAACTCCTGCTACCTAAATGCTGTGCTGCAGTGTCTCTGCTCCACAATGCCCCTGGTGGAGCACCTTCTTCATCACGACACACGCAAAGACCTGGCAAAGTGAGACTGATGCTGCCTCTTTGACCTTAGCTCTCCTAGAGTTAAAACTCATGTTGATATCTGTGCTCCTGCAGGTCTAAGTGTAGGGTCGTCGAGGTGTTTGTCCGCTTACTGGAGCAGATGTGGATGGGAAGTACCTCTAGCTGTGCCCCTGTGGAGGCCCGAGCAGTGCTGTGCTCCATCCTGCCCCAGTTCAACAACTACTCCCAGCAGGATGCCCAGGAGCTGCTGCTCTTCCTCCTCAATGTGGTCCACGACGACCTCAAAAAGGTCAACATTCACGTCTGCATCAGCCCAACTAAACATCAATACTGTGTGTGTGTGTGTGTGTGTGTGTGTGAAAGAGAGAGAAAAAAAGCTGGACGTGCGCCCATCTCTCCTCCGTGGGTCACTGTGTGACACATACGCACGCGATCAGCCACACGCATGCACCCGTCCGCCAGTCACAGTCACATCCACGCACATTTCTCCACTGCGGGATGAATAAAGAATATCTTTCTATCAATCAATCTATCTGCTGTAATTCATCCATTTTTTTTATTCGTTTCCTCTACTAACACCTCCAATTCTGCTGCTTAAAATTTTTATTTTTGCTTCCGCGCACTCATGTTCACCCTCCACGTTCAGGGCAGTCTGCACCAGTTCTGCACGTGCACTAATCATTGCTGCAATCTTAGTAAATTTCATGCAGCAGGTGACGAAACTGCGTCACTAAAGAATTAGGGAAGCAACTGAATTACCACCCTTTATTTCAGGTCTGAGTGAATCCGCCCCAGAGACGCAAACCTCCACCAAGCGCCAAATATCCTCTTTGCCAGATATTGGCAGTTATCCGTTCAGTACTTTTGAAGTAATCCTGCTAAAAGACACACAAACAAATATATAAATACGAGTGAAAATAAATATTACTTCCTTGGCAGAGGTAATAAAGCATCAAAACAGTTAAAGGAAAGTTGGTTAGGAAAAAGTTGTATAGCCAATGGCAACTTCTCAAAAACTAACACAAAGATGCACTAAAAACAGGATGAAGTTTGATCAACACAGTTGCTCAATCTGCTCGTTCTGAGAAGAGAACAATTAACTGAGAAGCCCAAACATAGGTTGTCAATGTCCACTATCACCTGAGATAGAAAACCCAATATCATTTCCTGACTGCCATATTTTTGAGAAAACTCAAAAGATACAGTGCAGAGGGTCACTCCACAAACATCCTCCGATTCACTCTCTTGTGCGATTCTGTGTTTCTAAGGTTGCAAAGCGACAGATGCGGTCCTCGCTACAAAACTGTGCCACCGAGTCCACCATAGTGTCTCATCTGTTTGAGGGCCAGCTGAGCTACATGACCATGTGCATGCACTGTGATCACCAGGCCCACAGCAGACAAAGCTTCACCATGCTGTCATTGCCAATACCAAGTGACATGATCAAGTGCTCCATTCAGGTATGAGCCAGCTACGGGTGCTGTGAACATCAAGCAAACTCTATGCACTGTACAGACCTCAACTTTGCTTTGTCCCCGTGTCACTACAGGACTGTCTGTCCCTGTTCTTTGAGCAGACTATCCTGACTGGAGGAGAGCAGATGTTATGCTCGGTGTGTGGGCAGAGGAGAGAAACTGCAGTCCTTACCTGTTTGGAAAAACCTCCTGAGATCCTCACTTTGCATATCAAACGGTAGGTTTTAACAGTTCACATGTTGCATTGGTAGGCACCAGCAGACCCCCCGCAACCCTGAAATAGGACAAAGCGGATCTGAAAATGGATGGATGGATGTTGCATTGTGGACTTTTCAGCTTTAATGTACCCATGCATGTCTAGTACCGACTCTAGTTAGCTTACGGGAAAAGTAGGGAGTAAAGTGAGCTATAACATTGGTGGCAGAAAACTCTGCCTATGGTAACAAACATGGCTGCTGAACAGAAGTGTTAATAAGGAAACATAAAATAGAAATAAAGGACTGTTTATTTTAAACAACACAACAGTAATTATGGGATTACTACATCAAACTACTAAGAGAATCATGTAGGGAATCTGGTGAAATTACAATGTGGTAGTACAAGAAATTTTTCATTTAAAAGAGAGGTGTCGGAGTAATATTTGTAAACAACTCAGGAAAACGGTAACACTTAAATCTTTTTCCAAACTTCTTCATGACCTAAACCTAGGACCTTTCATGAACCGTAATACAATGTAATTTTATTGTGCTGTTGCTGTTGTGGCCATGTCAGAAAATAATTTCTGTCTCTGCTTCAGGACAGACAAAGTCTATCTATCTAATTCAATCCTACTACATTTAAACTTTGGATTTTTGAGAATTTTTATACAAGCTTGTTTTTGTTTTGTTATTGTTTTTTAACCTTGCAAAATGCAATTAGGTTTTGTACTAGATGTATAGTATTCCTGTTGTAAATGGTTAAAATATTTGGTGAAAAAGAATGGTGAAAACACTTTTCCAACCCCATTAGGCAACATGGAGCTGAATAATTACTTCACAACACAATAGTCTTAGTATGACTGCTCAGTAGTTAGGGAAATACTGTTTTAGATCTTGTCTTGTGAGTATAGATTTTCAGTTTTGACCTTAAAACAGCATCAAATGTCGAGTCATATGAGGATGACGAGATAATAATAAAGACTATGTGCACAGACATGTAGCTGAGCTAATAATAATTATGTGCACTGTGCCCCGACCCCTTTTCAGATTTGGCTGTAAAGGAAAGAACCAGGTGAAACTGAAGACTAACGTTGTTTTTTCAATGAAGCTGGACCTGAATCCATTCGTATCCAGCGCCGTGCAAAGTGATTCCATTTCATCATACAATCTGTATGCTGTTGTGGTGAGTTCACCTGTATGAATGGATAACAGATTTGCTTCTTGTTTACTTATTTCAGTACAAAATTTACATGCTGCATTCTGGATTCTATTTGACCTGTGTTTTAAATCATCTGTGAAAAAAACATTGCTTTTATTTAGGATAATGCTGCAGTGTTTGTTTTGTTTGTTTTAACTTTTAGCAGGATTAAAAGTACTTGATGGATTTTGATGATAGACTTTATGCCTTGCAAGATTCCATTACATTTCATAGGGGATCCAGATCAATATACTGATTCTGAGTCAGTTTTTAAATCTAAAAGTCTGTATTGCTCAAAATTGGCTAAATTTCAAAAATGTATATCTCTGTTCATAATTGACCAATCTTTATGAAATTTGACTCAGTTATGTTACGTTGATTCCTCAATTACCCCACCAGATTGCAATTTTCATCACAACCTTCCAAAAAACAAATTGAGGAGCCTATTTAAGCTTAATATATTGTTATTAATGGGGATATAAACTTCTTCCAAGCCTTTTAAAGTGTGAATGATCATGGTACCATGATCAGGATTACTGATCCAGATAACTACCAATATCTGGAAAAGAAGATATTTGACACTTGGTGGAGGTTTGCTCTTGTTCTTTATAATGCTTTCTGGCTGAGACTGACTCTTTTAATTTAGTTTTTTATTACAATTTATACTATATATTGATTAACAAACCGATAAAAATCCTTGTAACATCCAAGTTAGTTCTAATTAGATTGATAATTTATTGTTAGAGTTTTTGTTAGTTTAGTTTTTGGGGAGGTTAAATCTTGTTTTTAGTTGACAGTAAAGTTATAAGGTAAAGTTTAAAAACTTGGTAATGTTTTTGCTTCTCGAATGAGAAGCAAAATAAACACATGGTTTATTTAGGAACTTCATAATATCGCAATTTGTTATTCAGATCAGAAAAAAAAAGATAGAAAATGTTGGTAAAGCAATAATGTTTCAGTACTGTCCACATAATTCTGTACTTTATCTTTTAGAATCACATCGGCCATCTGAACATGGGTCACTACACAGCGCTGTGCCTCAACGCTCCAGCCCAGACCTGGCACTGTTTTGATGACTCCATGGTCAGAGAGGTCCAGGACAGCTTGGTCCATTCTCCAAATGCCTACATCTTATTCTACAGCCGCAGGCCTTTCCAAAAGCCAAATATACAGGGAATCTGAGCTGCTCTTGCAGCTGTCGAAACCGTTTTGGACTGAGGCACTTATTATATTAATGTTTCCCTTTAGTGTCCACACATACCTCTCCTTTAAGGTGAAGTATGAAGAACATACAACAAACAGAAACGTCATGCAATAAACCTCCAAATCAACTTTTTTTGCAATCATATTCTAAAAAGTTCTACATACCTGTCTAAGTTGTCATGGTTAACGGAACAATAATAATAATAATACATTTTATTTAAAAGCGCTTTTCCAGACACTCAAAGACACTTTACAGCATAAAAACAACAAGAGATTGATAATTTATATTGATAGAAGAAAATATGACAGAGAAAAGAAGTGAGTGGGTGGTTTAAACATTAAAAGCTAGGTGAAACAGGTGAGTTTTGAGTAGTGATTTGAAGGATGGAAGGTTGGTGCAGTTGCGGATGTGGCTTGGTAGTGAATTCCATAGGGTGGGGGCAGCTACAGAGAAAGCTCTGTCCCCCCAGGTTCTGTGCTTGGTCCTAGGGACAGTGAAGAGGTTTGCATCTGAGGAGCAGAGGCTGCGGGAGGGAGTGTAGGGGTGGAGCAGATCTGTGAGGTAGGAGGGGGCCTGATTATTAAGGGCTTTATGGGTGAGAAGGAGGAGTTTGAATTTGATGCGGTGAGGAACGGGGACCCAGTGGAGGTTTTGGAGGACAAGGGTTATGTAGTCACGGAAGCGGGTGACTTCAATGGTGAGGTGAAAGTCTGAGGCTGTTTGGGTGAGGGAGTTTGGACCAATGAGGAGTATGTCTGATTTGTTACTGTTTAAAATCAGGAAGACTTGGTGGAGATGCATAATTGGACGCTGTCGGCGTAACAGTGAAAACGGAAACCATGACGACGAATGATTTGACCGAGGGGGAGGAGGTAGATGGTGAAGAGGAGAGGGCCAAGCACAGAGCCCTGGGGGACTCCTTGGGACAAGGCGGCAGTGGAGGAGGACCAGTTGTTAATGAAGATAAATTGTTTTCTGTTCGTGAGGTAAGACTGTAACCAGGTGAGGGAATCGCCAGTGATATTGAGGAGGGATTTTAAGCGGGAAAGTAGGATGGAGTGGTTTAATAAATTAAAGTACTTGTTTTAACTACAAATAAACTGGCATCTAAATAGAAAATGTGATAAGAAGATAGGATTCTCACAATGATTCGAGCTTTACTTCTGCAGATATCTTTGTTTTATTTAAAAACTATTAGTACACGTTTTACATAACATTAGTTGAAGGAATGATTACTGATATTACATATTTATCAGCTTTGAATTATATCTGCGTTTGGCAGTGGGCCAACAAATAAAATAAATGATAAAAGGTATGATGAATAGTTCTGTTTGGTAATCCCACGACAGAAACTAGATCTTTGCAATTCGGTGCGGGGAGAAATATCGGTATCAGGGTTATCGGCCAAATGAGTTGTAAAATATCGGCAGATCGGCCAAAAATCCAATCTTGTGCATTCCTAAACATTTTAGCAGATTTCTAACACTTATAATATAAGCTCTCAGTCCATCAGTGAAAACACAATTAACTCATCTATTAATGATTCTGAGACCTCAATTTTATTCATCAAGGAGGATTCAGACTTTATCTTGGAGAGGAATTTATTAGGGGTAGGACTCAAACACTGTCCATATAACCTAAACCTCACTGAATCACCTTTTGAAGATTATCCTGACAATACCTAATGAAGGAGCTTTAACTACTTTTTTATACTCAAGCTAGAAAAATAAAATAAATACAACTTTCAAGAAAAGTCCCCTCGCAGGGTTCAAACCCACACATTTTTGCTACGTGACCATAAAACTGAAGATTGGCTTTTTGTTCTTAAATACTATAAGGACACAAATGGACATTTAGTATTTTATTAAAAGACAAACTTCAACTGAGAGTCTTTTTTTTTTCTTGTTCAAAATATTTTTGTGACATACACAAAATTTAACTTCATTTTCTCTGTAGCAATTAACTGATTTCATAAACGCAACACACTATAGTTTGTTTATATACAGCATAAAGGTTAAAAAAATAAATGAATTTAAAAACGGTATATGCAGTTTTATCTTTATTTTAAATGTCAAAAGGGTTTGTGATTCCCAATGCTTTCTTATCTGTTGGAAAATGCTCCAAATGGCTTTTTGACTGATAAAGGTTGCCGACTTCTGTTGTTGTAAATTATGATTAATAATAATACGTTTTAACTTATAATTAAAATATGATGGTTTGTTTTTTACTTTAACATAATTTTCGAAAAGTGGTTGTCAGCGCACAGTTGGTTTAGGTTAAGTTACATATTTAGCATTTAGCACTTAAATTAGCATGACGTGCTACAGGTGTAGCAGGTTATCAACCATAACTTCAGGTGCTTTTATATAAAACAGACAACCTAACTATTAGACTGTTTCCACTTGTTTCAATGAGTTTCCTTATCATTTCACATCGTAAAGTGTGACCCTGACGGGTTTAACTTACCCGGGCTTTCCTTTCTTTGCTAGCTTTGGGTCGGAGGTCACGAGTCTACAAATCTCCATGGCAACGACAGAGAAAATTACTTCCGCTAATGATTCACGCAATGTTTTTTAGCTACCAATAATTAAGATGAATTTTGAAGGCACACTTTTTGGAAATTTGAACATATATCAATATATATATTTAAGCAGCAATTAGCAACTCAATTTGTGCTGCTGCCAAATTAACTGGTTTTCAAAACCTTTATCAATTTTCGTGGCTCAAACTCGCGGCCCGGGGACCATATCCGGCCCTTGGGAGGATCCAATTCGGCCCATTGGAGAAAATAAAAATGACGTAGATGAAACTCAATATGGTGCTCAAAGTTTTCAGTTCTTATATCACATGATTACAGTCCTTTTTAAATGTTGAAAAAACTCAATTATCACAAAATCCTTTCAATTGTCCTGAAATTATTACATATTTCCCTTAATGTAATAGAAATTGGTCACAAAATCTAGGAAATTTAGAGTGAAGACCCTTGTGGTACTAATATCACCTATTGATTGGATATTGTCAGTTTCCTACATATTTAGTATTTTATGTATACATAGAACTAGAGCACAATAACGTTGAAAATATAAATTTCCTCACATAAAATCTGTGACCCACACTGCACACGATTAGACCAAGGATTGCATGTGGCCCCATGTCTGCTGCTGAACTACTTCCTCCCTCACTTCCCTCATTCTGAAATATAACTAATCCCAGATCTCGGTCCCATTCAATAAAATATAGTGTGTACCTGTGGTGAAAGGACATTTGTTCACTTCATCTTTACAGCACACATTAAAACACACACAATAAGTGATTTTCAGTAGTTTTAATAAATAGTCAGGTAACTTGATTGAGATTAATGTAATCGTTATATCTGCAACAAATCTTCCTTTTTAGCAATAAGAAATTAAATGAACATGTACAAGGACAATAACCACATGCTAAGCAACAGATAAAGTGTAGAATCTGGTCACATTAAACCTCTGGTTCCACCCAGAGGAAAAAGGCTTGCTCTTGTTTGACTGTCAGGCAGCAACATGTTATTGATGAGCTTGTTAAATATATCAATCCGGTTCGGTGCTGGAGGGTTACGACAGGCCTGCATAGTTGTTTTTTTTCTCTGTCTTTCAGTGGTGATTGAAATCAGGTGATCGACGCTGCTGATTGGGCTCCTCTGCTGTGGCTGGACCAATCATCTCTGGAGGCAATCTTTATAAAGGACTACCAGATTATCTCTATCTCTCCACTCTCACACTGCACGTGAAAGATAATAACTGAAATATTTTACTTATTTATTTTATGAAGGACACTGCGTCAATTTTCTTGTGATTTTTTAGGGACCCCAGGAAGAATAGTGATGGGGATTCTATTTCAATAAACAACGTACTGGTTTAAGAAATCACTTTGTTGTAAGGAGGTACAGGACCCGGGCAAGTTGGGTACTCTACATTTGCAGCACGTAGACTCTTTCTAGTTGTTTCTACTAGAATCAGAGAGGTTGATAGGCTGGAGTTTTGTTATTACCCTAATTTCCAGTCTATAATCCGCTACTTTTTTCCCACGCTTTGAACCCTGCGACTTAAACAGTGATTGTGGATTTTTTCCTGTTTTCAAGCTTTCAACCAGGTGGACTAATGAAACTGTTTACATTAAATAGTTTGTGCTTCCATTGACTCAGTCATTTTGTCACAATGCACACCCCCTCATCATGGAAAAGACACAGGGAAATGTCAGAGAGAGAGAAAGCTGCAGAGCAGCCTGTATAAATTAATGGTGGGGGTGCGGACTGATATGCAGATGTGGGGCAGTGGGGAGATGAGTTATGTGTAGAAGGAAACTCATTAGATGAAACACAGAAATCTTTGTTAAACCTAAAATGCATACAGCAGTCCGCCTACCTGCCTGTTCTGATTGGCCGAGTCTGAAGGGCACACTCATCAGCCAATAGAGTGCTGCCTATGTTAAGCTGCGGTCTTTGTGTAGATTTTCCTTAGAAAATTGCTAAATTATTGGAATGCAGCCCATATAACAGTGCGCTTTATAGCCTGGAAATTACGGTACATTGATTTAGAACAACCTATGTGTCCCTACCTCCCCCACATCTTTATTGATAAGTGCTCTGCCATTTGCACAATTTCTTTGTTGTGGTCCTTCAGTTGTGTCTTAAATAAAACACCAAGGAGCCTCCAATCAAAACAAACTTGCCATTTCACTTCACCATTTGTCCTTAAAATAAAGTTTACGTGAATAAACTGGTTGAACAGAATGAACTTTATCGAAGCAGGATGAACTTTCAACACTTCTGCTTTAAAGCTTTCATGTCTGCAAGTTTGACATAAACAAACAAAAACAGACTGCATATTGTATCTGTGTGAGAACAAAGGCTGATTATGAGGCAAACAATGTAAATATTTCCATCACGTTTGAGATGAAATAAAAAGCAGACAGTCTCAAACATGAGAAGAAAGTTAGTCCCAGGACTACTGTGAGATTATGGTGGCTGCTACTAATGAAAGAAATACATTTGGTCACCTAACAGATGAATGAACACCTTGCCCTTAACTATTTACATTGTCCATGTGCAACATCAGCATCGTTAAGTATGTACATGTTAAAGTGAACTTTCAAGAAAGCTGAGGATCAATTCTGCAACGCCACCGTCCTCTTGGAGTGGGACAGGTGAGCGTCTGAACCAGCTGTGAGCTCTACACAATAACCAGTTTAGTCTCTAAGTGAGTAATACACAGACAGCATAAGTAACAGCTGTATGGTCCTCTAGTAGCTGAAGCATTGCACAACATTCCCGCCGCTAAAACCAAACCTGGCGTCTAACAACCCTTCACTCGAGCACGTCCTCGCCGTGCACGCACTATTTGTTCCCTCGTTACTAAGCTCACACCAGATCCTCAGAGCTGGAAAACAAACAACCGCTAGGCATCGTTGCTCCGGTGTAGTGTTCCGTTACGTCTTCGTGTTCAGCGGCGCCAATCACAGGGCGGAGTAGAACAGAATGTAGGCTGCAGACGACTTGACGGATGAGGTGGAAATGTCGGATACCTCGTGGTCATCGAACTTGTACCAGCGCTGTTTGAAAGCGTTCTTACAATACGCTGTGTAGTGGCCACCGTCTAAACCCCCGTAATGATTCTGATAGAGAAAGAAAGAGGATTTTAAACACACACAAAAAAAATTGTGAATAATAGAGTTGCACTAATACAGATACTGGTATTGAGCTGATTCCCATTCCCTTCATTGGCTTCCTGTAAAATCTAGAAGAGAGTTTAAAATCCTCCTGTTAGCATACAAAGCTCTACATGATCAAGCTCCCGTACATCTTAATGACCTGTTAGTGCCCTAACGTCCAAGCACTTTTTTTTGCCATGTTGGCTAATCCACTATTTTACAAACAGCTACAAGCTCATGTTGACATGTTATTTCTACTTACAGAGACTCCATACAGGTTGTATTTCTTCAGGGATTGTTTGGGTCCGATGACATACTGACACAGGTCCAGACTATCTAAGGGAAAGTCCACAGAAGTCTGCAGCTTCTGTTTCCATCGACCCTCGTAGGAAAATCTGTGGGAAAAGACGGAGAGCCGTTATAGAGTGTCAAAACTCTCTAAACTTAGATTATAAGTATAAAAAGTAGAGAGAAAAATGCCAGTGCAGACCGTTTTAGGTGCACCAGGACGATGGGTGGGACCTTCCAGATCTCCAGCTTCTTGGTGGAATCTCTGTGGGCTTTGCAGTGTCTGCAGAACACTTTGTTGTTGTCCGTCAGCCGCTCTTCTTTGGAGAAGAGGCGTAGACAATCCTACAGAAAACAGCAAATTTTTTAGAAGCATTTCTTGAGTCATTGTTACTTTGCTTGTGCACCATCCAGGGTTGGGGTCAATTATAATTTTAACTGCCTAATGAATTGGTATTTAAATAGAATTATGACAATTACAATTGTAATCATAATTGAAAAAATATGTTGCTGTTGTAAGAGTAATTGAATTCAGATATTAAAATATACAATAATATTACCAATATTTTGATGGATAAGGAAGCCCAACAAAGTAACACAGAGATGAGAAACAAATTAGATTCTAGATAATATTCTTAGTGTATTTTACAGCTGATTTAAGACATGGGTCAAACTGACCGTTATCAAAAGAGATGCTAACAGAAAGCTAACACAAGAGGAAGGGTACATTTTATGGGGTTTTTTCCTGTTCAGTAATTGTGATTAATTTTAATTGAACTGTAGTAATTGAGAACATAATTATAATCGACTTACTGTACATAGGAAAAATAATAATCTTAATTTGACAAAAATGTTAGTCACAGTAAGGATAATTGAGTTGTAATTGAACATGAATAATTGGAGACATAATTCTAATTTTAAAATGGAATAGAGTTTTTAAAGAACTAACAAACATTTATAAAAGAACTATCATTTAACAGTTGATAGAAATAAACTTCATACTTTCAATGTTATCTGAAGAGGGGCACTAGATTCACTTTTGCGTTTTTTAATAATGCGTCTAATAATTAAAGTCTTGTATCGTACTGACCTGCAGAGAGCATTTGCTTGGGATGCCAGAGCAGCGACAAGTACATGAACGTCTCGAATGTCCGTGACTTTCGGTGGCAGGTCAGACATTGCACGGTGATGGACTTGAAACTGGCCCTGGAACAACGCTACGATGATGGATTCATTCAGCAGCTTGTGTTTGCTCCAAGCCAGGTCAGCGGCCATCTGATCGTCCAGATGGTCGTTTTCTTCCTCTTTATATCGCTTCCTGTTGTCCGCTCCTGACCAAAACAGGAGTAAATCAACATAAACAAAAAGTGAAGTAACAGATTAACAATATACAATAAAATTTCAAATCCCAATTAAGCTTAATTAGCATGCATTAAACTAGTACACTGTCCATACAAAAGGCAGGAAGATAAAGATAAAAACAAACACTTGCTTAGTAATGTAATAAAGATTGTCCCTAGACAAGGTAGACTGGAAGAAGGCCAGTCTGATGGTAGACAGATCACACAAGAGGAACATGATGAGATGGAGACTACATCACAAGAAATGTAACCAGCGCTTACAACTTAATCAGCACATTTATAGAATTGGGTTGAAAGATCACTTTTTTTTTTAATTCCATTCCAATTAAACTCGTTTGTCATCTTTAATAATTTATCTACCAATGGCTCTAGGTTGAGATTCCTTAGAAGAAGAGGTTATTTTTAATATACTATGGGCATGGGTATGGTCAATGGGCTATACTATACTATTATTTCCCCTGCAATATTTGCTAGTTCCCCTTGTCCTTGTCTGTATTTTAATGCACATGAGGTCAGTAAACCACAGGTGATGAGCATGTTTTGAGTCTACACATGCACAGAAGTTTGACAGAGCGTCAGAGCAGACAGATGCAGACACACCACACGTGCACTGCTTGCAGAAGGACCAAGGACACAAAAACTGTTACTTACTCGCTAATTTGCCATCATATGAAACCAGGTAAAAAGAAAAAAAAAGACTGTTTACCAATGATACTCAATCAGATTTTAAGAGTAAAAATGATTTTCTTTGAAAGAAATGATGAAGAATGTTGTAAGGCATTATTTCGTTAGAACTTAAATAGATAAGAAGCTCACATTTACCTTGTTAAGGTCCTCATGGAGCCCATCCATAAGGAAGAGCAGCAGCTCCTGGGAGTCCTGTTGATCATATCCAGCAAACTGATCATTGATCTTCCCAATGGTGATCTTGAAGTCCCGTGGACTGACACACTTGTATACACCAGCCCACAAGGCTTTCATGATCACTCCAAACTCCTCAGCAACTTCCCTTTATGACGAGGATGTTGTGCCTAATTCAAATATAAAAACAAAACACGTTTTAGACTTTATTTAAACAACGACCAAATATTTGCACAATGTTTCTACTGTTGGGGAACCTGACCTGTTAATGTCATCCAGGTAGCAATTATTGTTGAAGTACTCGACCATGGCAGCGTGTTGCCACAAACACTGCAGTATAGAGTTATGTAACACGTGTTGCCTAGGTACGAAGGCCAGTCAGCGATGCCCCCAAACCCCGAACACTGGATTCAGGTTGCGAAGTTTGGCTGCTGATGGACCGGACAATCTCCACTTTAGAATAAACCTTTGCAGTGAAGGTCTGAAGAAAAAGGGACAAAGTCAAATCTCTGACATCAGCAGCTACACGAACCACAGCCAGAAGATTGTAAGTCAGACCTAAATCCAAATTATGTCTAAAGATAAGATTTTTTTTTTAACCCCATTTACAGATACAAAATAGCCTGAAAACAGTCTCTAAGCAGTGGTGTTCTCAACCTTTTCAGCCCGTGACCCCCAAAATAAAGATGCCAGAGATCGGAGAGACCCCCACTGTGCCTGAAGGTGGTTGAACACAGACATGACATTCAAGAACAGTGATGTGGAGACAGGGCCACCTATAGGGGAATAAAGGGGAGAGCTTGTTGGGGCCCATCAATAAAGTCATTGTTCTATGAATCTGTGATGACCACATTTATTTATTCATCGGAATTATATCTTACTGTTATCCAGGAAGTTCCCATTATTTTGTCTCCTAGTATTAGTCATCTTAAAGACATAATCCTTGTTTTAATCAGAAAATAAAATAGATTAAAAGTTACCAAAAAATGGTTGGAAAATGTAGTGAAAGGGAATTTTTAAAGAAAACAAACCACAGAAATTAGTTAAAAGCTGCCAAAAACAGGAAGAAAAAGTGGCTCAAAGTGTCAATATTGGAACAATGGTAAGAACAAGTAGTTCAAAAATACATTAAAAGGAGCAAAACAATGGCAGAAAAAGTGATGAAAAAATATTCAAATGTGGCAAGTTTGGTGTTGTAGCAAAAAAAAACGGTTTGTAAAAATGAGCAAAAATAGGCTGCCAATTGTTCAAAAATATTCTCAGTTTCTTGAAGGCATTCTGGCAACCCCCTCCCAGTCTCGTGACCCCAAATGGGGTCCTGACCCAAAGGTTGAGAACCGCTGCTTTAAAGAACAGAAAATCTATATCACCATCCCTCACAAGTATAACAGATGATGTGCCTTACTTGGTTTCTCTGTTGATGGTGGGAACGATGGTCGCGGTGCTGGGGGCACTGACTTTCTTCAGGGCCTCCTCATTCAGGTCTTGGCTAATGTCTGGCGAGGAATACGAGCGTTTCAGTTTAGACTGCTCGTGCTCGCGGCTGCTGTCGGGCTCAGCTGGCTGTGCTTGTTTCTGTTTGACTGTTGGGGGTGTGGAGGGAGGAGTCTGGGGAACGGTGACCTCAGGGGGGTACAGGTGTACCCGGTTGGTCGGGGAGTGGTAGTATCGGTAGGTTCCTGTCACTGTGTCAAGAAACTGGGCACAAAGTAAAACACCATTAAGTCGTAGATACTACACGCTCAGTTTGATGACAAATTTAATCTTCGTGGGATAACTGATGGAGTTTTAGGGTACCTTCATCCAACCGTCTGGAAGACCTGGAATACTGCGACCCATTTCCTCACTCCTGGCTCGTGTCAGGGGCTCCCTCTAAAAAAAAAAAAAAAAACAAGTGCATTGTCTTTATTACCCTGAGCGACCACATTTGCATTATTTAAAATTATTTTATGCTAAAAGTTTGCACAAAACTCCCTTAGTTAGGTGAGATAATGTTTCTGTCTGTCATGATTTGCATTGGATATGTATGTTTTTAAGCACTCAGAGCGCTTACATAGTTAATAGTAATATACTGTAGAATAACTAATATAGGAAAAGCTAGTACAATGTAAAAGTGTGCAACCAAACTTGTAAAAAAAAAACATACGTTAGCCTCGGCTTTCATTAAAGAAGAGTGATAAATAAACCAAATCCACCATTAATGATGCAACTTCCTGTAGAATAACAACAGTTAAAAACAAGCCCCAAATCTCCTCTGCCAGTTATTGACAGTTAACTGGATTAGTGACCCTGATCATGGTACCATGATCATTCACACTGAAGAGGCTTGGAGGAAAAGTAGAGCGTCATTAACAATACAGTAAGTAGCTTCAAATGTACCCCCCCCCTTTCTTTTTTAAAATTAAATGATGAAAAGTGAAAATCAGATCCGATCTGAATTAAACTCAGTGGGGTAATTGACCAACCAACCCAACAAACAGAGTTAAATATCATTAAAATCAGTCAATTACAAACTCGTGATATTCATTTTATAAATTTTGCTAATGATTAGAGCTCGGGATTTTTCGAGTTTGAAAATGATCCAGAATCAGTGTATTGGAAATATGGAATCTTCCATGGCATAAGGTCCATCTTATGTCAAAAAAGTTGTCAAAATCTGTTAATTTTTTTGGACATAATCCTGCTGACAGACAAACAAAACAATAAACCACATTAAAATATTACCATCATTAAAGGAGAAAAAGTAATAGTCCATTCTACAAGAAAAAATATAAATAAAATATAGAACACGTGTGTGTGTGTACTGTGAAGTAAAATGTCAAATATTCTGGGTGACATTAAATAATTTAGGGGAGGTGTGAGTGGCTCAGTTGGTCAAATCGATCCCAAGTGTCCATGACCACGACTGCAATCTCCAAGCAGCTACTGACAGAGGGCTAACTGTAGCGCTGTTGCTATTGGTACAGTATGAGGCGTCAGTCAAAATAGGTTAAAGTTGCCAACAGTACCAAGCTTTTCAGACTACCAATACTCAATAAAAAAAAGCAGCCTGGCCACATTCTGCTGTTTACGATGTAGTGAAAATCAAATGCTGCTTCAACCTACTTTGGAACACATTAAAAATACTTTGAGTCGTGTTATAGTTCAGCAGTTTTCTAATTTGAGTTTTGTTGTCAGGCTTTACAAAGTTCAAAAGGGTCGAATGAAAGCAAGTTTTTAAACCCATCAGCACCAAGCCCGCACCTTAATTTCATTAACTATGTGGTTGGGAGCAGGTGAATCCAAAGACATGCTCTTAGAGGGCGTGTCAGTGTTCTGCTCCTTTCCCCGCCTTTCCTTTTCATCCCAAATCCTGGTTTCTTTCTCCTCCTCTTCCTCCGCCTTCTGCCTCTCCAGTTTCTTTTTCTCCTGATGCTTTTTCTCCTCCTCTTCCTGTTTCCTCCGTTCTCTCTCCTCGCTTTCAAGCCTCTCCTTCAGCTCCTGTTCTCTTCGCTCTTCCTCCAAGCGACGCTCGAGGATACGTTTCTCCTGCTCCTGTTTTGCCCTCTCCTTCACAGCCACCACCTCAGAATGTATTTGACTTTGTTCTTCCATGACAGAGGGCTGTTGGGGTTAAAAATTGGTTTGACAGAGCGGTCTGGAACAACGGGGCCATTAAGTGTGATTTCTTTGCTGAGCCATTTGGCAGGGTTTAGGTTCCACTGTCACGTGGCCCAAAGGCTTCTTAGTGCGGTCAAACTGATGAAAGAAGAGTCAATTAGACACGGGCACAGAAATTCATACTTTGCATCCTTTAGAGGTTTGACTCTCATTCAGCGTAGGACACCATACCTGTGGAAATGCCCTTGGCTGTTGCAGATGGACTGGCTGACTGTTGTGGCTCCAGGTGCGGAGCTTTGTTTTTGCGAGGTCAAGCTCGCCATCCTGCAACCGAGCAGAAAATGAGTGAGGTTTTGGATGTGGGGGGTCTGCTGGTGCTAAGCCATTTAGCAGCACCGTTGCGGAGGACTCCAGGGGCTCAGGGAGACCTCGAGCTCAGGCGGAGGGAGATTTGGAGGCTTGGTTCCTCGAGGGAGGGATAGGTAAAGTTCACTGTTCAGAAAATAAAAACAATCATTAACACAGAGGGAACTAACACACAATTTGCTCACAAATAAGCAGCTAACAGAAAAACAAAGATGTGCCAGTGTTCAACACACATTCATTTGTGGCAACCCGCAAATAGATTTTGGCGGTTAGTTCTCGCTCTGTGTGTTTAGCATGTCATTAGAACTCCTGTACATTTGGTGGCAGTATGCATCGCCTCCACCAATAAAACCAAAGAAGAAAGTATTGCTTCTTAAGACACTCGGTCCACAAGAGAAGACATAGGAGATGAGGCTTAAAACAACAAACTCTTTGTTTTTTGACCGAAACAACGCAGTAGAACCGGACGTTATGATGACGTGACCAAACACAGCGTCTGGACATTTTTAATTGGTTTGTTTGTTTATTAGCCTCCCCATAAGCTTAAGCCTACGCTCTCAGCTATTCTTCCTGGGTTTCACAAATAACCTTATGACAATACAATTTATAACAATGGAAAATAATAGTCACATTACAGCTACAAAATAGGCATTTCAACAACTACAACTAAAACTAAATAATAATGCATTGATTTTATATAGCGCTTTATCATAGACACTTAAGCGCTTAAATCAATAACAGACATAACTGCCCCAAAGTATTAGAATTAGTGTTTGGCACTAAAGTTCCTAATTAATAATCTATAAATATTATGTTGTTTAATGTTACTTGGTAATTACTTCCTTTCATGCATAGCTCTGTATGTTACCGAATGCTGTAATAATGAAGTTCTTACTTTGAATAAAATAAAAGAACCACCAGACTGCATGCTTGGTTGAGTAACGATGCGTTTCTGTGCTGAATGAAAGCTTTTGGTATAAAAAAATCTGTGTCCGTGGAGCGGCTGTAGGTTTGAGACGAAGTGAAAATATGAAAGTTACTATCAAGTGCCATTTATATTCCGTGGACATCGACGTCTGGCTCCAAAAAAAATCCTGACGTTTCACAGGATCCTCTGGACTCATTAACACTGATAATTATGACTCTTTCAGCAACCCCAGTCACGCATAAGCCTGTACATAATTTTTTAATGTATACATGAGTGGGTCAAGCTATCATATATTGTATTGTATTTATAATGTGCATTGTTTTTTCATTAAAAAATGTTAAATATATTTTTTCACCTTAAATTATGCTAATACTTTAATTTTAGTGAGGTTAGTAACAATCATAGTCATAAATGCAACGGTACTAATAAATGGCTAAATTAATCTTTTTTTTTGGTTTTGGCCAAGAATTTTCATTGGGTGCATCCCTAGTTATCATAAAGACCTCTTCGTACAAATATGTGGGCAAACAAGTGCAGAAGTCTGAACAGCTTAAACTCATGTTATATGAACCTGTTTCTATATAAATGTAGCTGGAAACATTAACTCATGCGGTTTGCAGTGTTAACCAACAGGCTAACCACTAAATGCGTGTTGTACTGCTGCTGCAGGTTGGGCAATTATGTTATCTTATTTATTCAACCATAAGTATTTTATTTTTTTAATTTTAGTATATTTCATTGTATTCATTTTAATTTGAGTTAACTCCACCACAAATAAACTCTGTTTCTGTAGGAAACACTGTTCTGTACATTCTGTGCTGCCAACACTCACATTGTGGCAGAGTGCTGAGAACAGTCTGTCTCGGAGGTCGTACTTTAGCGTTGGTTGTAAACTGGGGGAAAAACAACAGCCAGTTCTCATAGCCACCCTCCAGCACAAGCGGCTCACTCTTCAGGATGGTGAGGCTGTCCCACTGAAAACAAAATCGTGTCACGCGAAAAGTGTACTTTTATTACAGCCCCTTATATCAAACACATGGATTTTACCTTAAAGAGGGCATCTTTGAGGCTCTGCAGAGTGGTGCCCATTTTAAGATCAGCAGCAGAACTGAACCAGTCCAGCAGGATGATGTAATCCACGAATCCCCGTCGTCTCCACTGTTCCACAGAGAGGTCGGGCAACTTCACTTCAACTTGATTCACAGTGATTCTGTCAAGTCAAGAGATTAAGTTTATGAGAACAGTCAAGGATTGGGGGGGAAAAAATCCAGTGGTTTCTTAGCAAACACCAAAAATGTGTAAACATTCTGATAAAGAATGCATCAAATATATAAAGAATAAACATATCAAGTCAAATAGCTTTTTTCTTCTTTTGTTATAAAGTATAGGAAAGAAGAGCAACAATTTTACCCCGGACAGCAATAATACATATAATACAATGGTATGAAATATATTAATACCCTAGTACAGAGAAAGTTGCAGCAATGGATACTGACTACATGCAGACTTGTGTTATGTAATAAAGCCATGTCGCTCACCCTGGGGTTATAGCCTCCTCAGGCACACTGATGCAATTCTGCGCCGACACCTGAATGTGTGACTCCTCGAAGTCTGCTTGGCTGCGTGCATCCATGACGATTATGGAGATGTTCTGGTCTTTCATCATGTGGAAAAGTTTTTCAGCTGTAATCCCACCAGCTGGCATTGGTGCTATGAAGGAAAAGCAAAACAGTCACTCATGTGCACACTGTCATAAAGATCTGTAAAATGATAAAGCAAAACATGATGGCAGCACAATGAGAAGCATAAAGTGATTTCTTACCTTTTGAGATTACATTCTTCAGGTCATGATGCTCTCCTGTTATCTGAATATGGATCAGAAAACACATTCACCTGATGACAGCAGCAATTTCATTCCAAGTGATTGCCCCTCTGGATTTTTTATTTTTGCAACATTCGTCCTTCTCTCTATGAAGTGTAATCATTTTCAAATGTTACCTAAGATTAACAGCAGCCTGAATGCTTTGATACTTATAATTTTAAAAAAAAATCATTAAAAAAAAAACAAGAACATTGAAAGAAAACAATTAAATGTCTTTTTTATTACCTGATCCACAAAATAAATTATTATTTAAAATCCATGTATTCATCAAATTTCAACATTTTTTTTATTTTTTGAGCCAAGGTACATCTATTCATTGAAAAAAATCCCAAGGCACATCACCAACGGAAAATGTTAAAAATTAAACTTTGCAGCCTATATTAAAAATATACATACAGTGATTATTATAAAAGTGTCTTAAATACAAATCAAACATTGTTTTTTCATCTTTCATATTTTGAATACTTGATACGCGTCGTGGAAGGGATAAAAGTAAGTTTAAAAAACCAAATCATTAAATATGATTAGAACTACAATTTAACTTTATTCGGTTAAATATGGTTTTGATTTATATAATGTATTTTTTAAATTATATAATGTTATATAATATATAAATACACTATAATTATCATCATTATTAACAAATAAATATATAATTCATTTTTATAATTACATTTTGTTCTGTATTCGCTACATGCACAATATGGCGTCCAATAACTTCTGGTCACAGTTTGTGTGGGCGAGGACTTCAGGTTCCAAGGTCCTGCGAAGCAACCTGGATTGTTGTTATTGTTGTTAGCGAAGCCAGCAAGCGGTGGAAAAAATGAGTATGTTCGGTGTCCAAAAGATGGGTTGGAGGTTCAGCGTTACACTGTTCTGTGCCTACATCTACCTGTTCGTCACGGTACAATTCCTGTCTTAGCTTCCACTGCTTACCTGTTGATAATGCAGCACGTCAGCAATGGCTAGCCAAAATCTGGAGAGATAACTTTACTCCAAGTAGGGAGGGGAGTATGTAGCCGGCATTTCTTACAGGCTGCTAAAAAGGGAGGCTGTGCCTGTTCAATTTGAGTGGAACAACTCACTGAGCCAAGACTTGGTGTGTGGGAACGTAGGCCACAGTAGGAGAGCCCTGTGGCTGCAGATCCAACTGAGGACTTTTCAGAATCAGAGATGGAGGCAACTGGAGTAATTGCCAACGAATTGCAAAATGGAAACTAGGACCTGCGGAGACGACTTGAGCTGGCTCTGAGTCAAATAGAGTGGCGACAGCTGCGGACATGTTTTTGTCTGGAGCGCTTTGCTAACCCGGGGTTTCCACTGGATATGTCACCGCTGCGCCACGGCACCGATCCGGTATTTCAGCGCTGTCCGCCGTCCGGTAATTCACACCGGTTGCATTTTGAGTGCGCCGTGGTGCGCTCCGGTTGAACGAGTGTGACGTCACGAGACAGATCAGTTCTCACAATATTTATATAATCGCGCGAGAACGCGGTTAAATGTATGTGTTGTAAACGCAACAATAAACAGGTCAGTGTTCCTAATGAAGGAGAACAAGAATACAGAAAGAAATCCATTCAACTCTGACCTAGATAGCAAAATAATAAAAATTTTGTCATCAAAAGCCCCGTTTCAGTATTGTTTTCTGTAGTTTCATAAAAGGAAATCAATGTTGAAGTGTCCCTAAAGCAAAAAAAAAAAGTTTTAAAGTCACTGACAGGTTTTTTCAGAAAAAGCCTTTTTTCTCAGCTTTTAGTCACAAACTGGCAATTTGTATGAAACTTTCCTCTATTCAACTGCTGATTAAAGAAGGACAAAACAAGCTAGAAACAAAAAAAAAATTCTGAGGAAAGAAGAGTGTCTAATCTTTTAGAATCTGGTTAAATATAAAACACCTGGCACTATGGGGTTGGCTGCTCTGAAAACAGCTGGCAGTTAATGAGTTAAGAGTGTCAGATTTGATCCAAAGGCTATGATGGAGGAATGTGATGTTCAAGAATGAACCGTATCTAGTTTATTAACATGAATGATGAGAACTGAGAGGCAGTTGTGTGCAGTTTTTTAAATTATTTAATGCCATATTTGCTGACAATAATTCGTTTTCAAAAATGTTTTTTTCATAACAATTTGAAATTGAAATTAGATAATTTCCCATGGCACACCTGACCATCTCTCACGGCACAGTGGTTGAAAAACCCTGCTTAGGACAAATGTTTTGAGACACATAAAGTTGTGTAACTTAGCCATACTGTAATGAATAACTTTGATTTTATAACTGTCCAGCACAATCACTGCTTTTAGTTTTAAATCAAACCATTCACACAAACAGAGTGAAGCATCTTACTAAACATGTACGTAGAAAACAAGGTCTGCACCTTTTTGTTGTCCTTCTGGTTTCCCTTTGGTGAGCCCCGACTGGCATCTTTCTCTTTTATTTCCTCCTTCCTCTTCTTTTCCTCCTGTATCTCCTTCTCCTCCAGTTTCTTCCGCACCTCAACTTCCTCATACCTGGGGGAAACATTCAGATCAGCATTGTGAAATTTTCAAAAGACCTTGTAAACAAAATGTCTATTTTGTGTTCAGTTGTTTGAATCTAAGGCCACAAAAGTCACCGACCTGAGTTTTAAACTATCTGACAGCTTCTCTGCTTCTTCAATGGCTTTTTTAAAACTGGATGGTCCAAGCAAAGCCAAGTAATGCTCCTGTGCACAAAAAAGTTGGTCACCTAAAGTATTCTTCAAGGTTTTCAGCAGTAAGAAAACATACACATACAACCTAATGTAGGTAATATAGTAAACCAAGTAGAGGGAATGCAAATATTGTCTTACCGACTTGTGTGTGAAGTCTGGTCTTTTCTTGATTATGTCGTACACAGTCAAATACTTCATGTACAGCACGTAGGCCTTTTCCTCGTCTCTATCTAGGCGACATTCTTCGGCTGCCTTAAATAATTTACAGGCACTGGTAACATAGCTGTAAAAAAAAAAAGAAGAAAAAACATAAGTAACAAACAAACAATGCTTATTAATCAAGTAAAGTCCCTCTTTAGCTGTTATCAATTTTTGCACTTGGGAAATAATTATATATATATATATATATATATATAACCAGGAATAAATATTTGCTCCTTGGAAAAGATAGTAGCTCTAACAAGTGGTACAATGATAAACTTGGTCATATTACAGCCTGTGCATGCAGCATGGGGCCACATTTACTCTGTCCCCGGTATGTCTCCAAAATGTTCCCAGGTTTTAAGATCACCCTTAAATGAAGACACATTGCACCTGGCATACTCACAAATAAGAAGGGTGTGAATAAAGATGTCAAGATGTGGTAAACGTCAAAGTTTACTTTAGCAGCCGTTTCCAAATTCGCCTAGCTTAGGTTTAATCAGCAGGTCTTACCCATTCTTTGAGTGAGAGTGTATGTTAGTCATTTAAAAACCACATAACATGTTACACCGCTTACCTTTTGGTGCTTGTTTTTTCCGGCTTGATTTCAGCTTTTTTATTGAGCTCACCCAGGGATGTGGACAGATACAGCTCTTTGACTCCGGTGGACACTGCAGGCATCTTGACGATACTCAGTCCAAACTCATACAGGCAGAGACAACCAGTCAGTGCTTCACAAAGGATTTGGACATTTCTAAAGAATTGATAGAAAGAAAAAAAAATGCATATGGTAAATTCTACATTCACAAATGTAAATTCAACAAATCTTATCCCCTCTTCGTAAGCTTTCTGTGTAATGTCAAAGAAAATCTTAAGACTTTATCCCTTATTCATACAAAAAAAAGCATAAAAAAGGACAATAAACAACAATATGTTTGAAGGGGAGTGACGACTGATTAAGCCCTTTTATTATTTTTTTTCTTCTTTCAATTGTGTATGTATGATTCTTGCTTGTGTGTGCACTTTGACTTTTTGTAAATCTGTATTTTTCGAATTAAAAAAATAATATTTTTTTAAAAATTACAAAAAGAGCAACACAACTAACATTATACTCTCAGAAACACAACAATAGGCATAAAGTGGTATTCAGAGATAATAGATATTAAAGTCACTCTTTTTAAGTATAAATTTATAGCAAAAACAAGGAAACTTAACAATTGTGTAACTAAAATGTCAACAATTTTTTAAACGTTGTTAGCCGTTTTCTGCAATTAGCCTCAACAGGACAAGTCAATACAATAAGCAACAGCTTCATTAGCACACTGTTAGACTAACAGATTTGAACACAGGGCAGAATAAAAACACTTTTACGACACGCACGGATGAGCTAGTTAGCCGTTAGCCTAGCTTTGATTACTTCCGAGTTAGCCGGTTAGCAGCTTTAGCTCCGAAATCACGCAGTTAGCGGCCACTCGCTATTTCAATAACACCCGGGAAATAGCAGCTGTAATAACATTAACCAGACAAAACGCATATTTTCACTCTCAGCAATAACGCATACCGTAAGCCTGGCCGTTTGTTAAAATAAGAATTCCTTCGAAGCACTTCTGTCCGAGCTACAGCTGCTCAGCGCTGTTTAGAGAGAGTTGCGACAACGGAAGTTGAAAATGCTTGACCGTCACGTGATTCATGTAGACTCAAATAGTTCCCGGAAGTTATTGATTCCGAGTGACATGTCGGTAATTTGTCGTCAGTAACTGCATTGATTTACAATATTTATACAGTATACCACCAGTATGTGTATATAAAATATCTGTTAATGTAGTTCATAAAAAAAGCCTAAGATAAATTTGTATTAAAGATTAGTGTAAACAGCAATCTTACCTACTTTTTTTTTGACGTAGTTAAGCCCAACATTAATTTGGTTAAACACCGTGTTGATATGTATTGTATACAGGATGGGTTGCTTTGAATTGTTTTGAATGTTCTTAAATTTGTATGGTATTAAGAGTAATCACATCTGTTGAAATTGATTATTATTCATGGTTTCTTTTTTAACATACTATAATTAAATGTCTTTATATTCAATAATCCTATTTACTCATAATAAAATATATTCAGGTCAACTTTCTCACAGCCTCTTTGTTGGAACAAATAGTTTTAGAACATCTGATTTCAACTCAATCTAAATCTAACAATAACACAAGCAAGTGCGTAAGCGATGAGAAAAATCAGATATAGATAACTAGGACACTCAGATTAACACTAAAAAAGAGAGTTTGACCAAAATGCACAAATTCTAAATCATTAACAAATACGAATATTTCTATTTTAAATATTAAACTTACTACACAGTAATCAGTTCACATACATACACGTAATAAATCAAATAAAGCAGACACAATAAACCACTAAATGATAAATGATAATGAATAAATCAATAATCTTGAACACACATGCAGCCATGTGCCAGTCAGGGGAGGAGAAACAATAGATATCAACATAGAATAAAAATGCTGAGAAAAACAATGTTTGAGGCCCAGGAGTGTGTCGACCAAGGAGTGCGTCAACCCTGACGCCCACAGCTGTGCATTAGATGAGTGCCTGTTCTCCTATCGACTTGACAATGTTGTTGATTCATTTTATGTTCATCTGTAATAATAATAATAATTGATTGCTTGATTCAGCAAAGCAAAATCTGACTATGTCTCTCTGTTTGGAAAAAACAAAAGAAAAAATTAGATTTGCTTATATTTTACCCATTAAAGTGTTTGCATAGTTGCTTAGATTTGTTCATAAATGACGTGCCCTTTGCTTGTGCAAAGAATGCCATCATTTGCCTTTATTTTGCAATGCAAACAAGTCAAACCATTACATCACCAGTTTGTAAGATCATTTAACTTGTGAATTATTTGAGTTATGTGTGAATTATTTGAGTTGTGTGTGGGTTTTTTTTTAATTAAATATTACTTTATATGTAATTTGTTGCTACAAACCAAAGTAAAACCTGTCTGAATCACTGCTTTAGTTCTGCTACCCATCATTCCACCCTTGTTCACAGTCACTTTCTCCCTCTTCTTCCTCCTGACAAACACACACAGGTTTGTAGGAAGTGCTTTTGACTTTTGATTTTCACTTACCAGGCCCCTTGTTTTCTTTGTGGCATGCTGATCTCGACATGATATTTTACATCTTATTTGGATAAAAGCAACATAAAGACATGGTATGACGCACTCTGACTTTGATATCATAAGGCAATGTTCAGCCTTCAATTGCACAATAATGAACAAACCTGCTTTCATCAGGCTCGGCCTCTCGGAGGGTAAAAAGCTTGCAAGAAGCACAATAGTCACACTGTGCTGTGTACACCATATCACATAACACTTATGTCTGTGTGCGGAGGACTATGCACAAATATTAGTCAGTGAAGACAACAGGGAATAAAAGTCCCTGTACCAACAACTGAGCAGATTTATTTACACGTTTGGACTCTATCAGATAATCTAATATTCACCTATTTAACTGTTGTGAAACTTTATCATATATATAGGGCACCAGAGGTGTAAAGAGTACTGATATATCCTACTCAAGTCAAAGTACTGTACTGTTGTTTGATTGAAATTGCACTTACACCCCCTACGTTTATTGTTGGCAATAAATCTTGCATACAGTAATCATCTCATGTATAAACTTAAAAAAAGAAGAGACCAAATCTTGCACAAATGAAACTTAATTTATTTTCCACAAAGGTATCTGTGTAAAATAAAAGATTTGTCAAAATGTACACTTATTTTTTGAACATAAAATAACACCAATGAATTCAATTCAAATCTCAGGTTCTTAGTATAGCTACATTTATGAACTCTAAAACTGAGAAAATAACCACCATTCGTTGCTGTTTTGGCGCAGTGCATTACATTTAATCTGGTTGGTCAGCTATGATGAGATGAATTTGATTGTTTTCTGGTTATTTCATTTTTTGTAGTTTCACAATGTCTGTTGATCATTCTAAAACAAAAAAAACAAAAAAATGTACTCAGTAACGGTTGGGTGTAGAAATGTAATGAATTACTTCTTTTAAAACGTATTTAAAGCTGATATCCGGAGTTTCTGAGAAATCTATGTTTATGTATGATTCTTTGAAAGGCGAAAAATACGTAACTAGTCCATTACTATGGTCTACTGCCAGTGGTCATTCATATACATTAATGTATATACGTAAGTCCCTCCTTCGTCCTATAGACCCCTATACAAATGGAAACGATCGCCGAGTGCACCCAGCCAATAGGCTTCGACTTCTTTTTGAGACTGTCAGTCAAAGTGAATGCGGAACTGTGCACGAAAACAAGGCCACGCGTCACAACAGCAAACAGGTAAATATGATTTTGGCTCTAATCTGACCCATAAACCTATATAAATGAGACCCGATGCAACCTTGTTATGTTCCATGATGCGTGTGCAGAAAAGTAGAGGCGTGGCTTCTGGTAGATTGGCAGAGGCAGTAGGAGGAAGTGGAGCTGTTGAGGGCGGGACCCCGAGACATTTTTCAGAAACTCCGGATATCAGCTTTAAATAAAAGTTAAATTACTGATTTAGAAGTATATTCAAAAAAGTACAAATAGCCAAAAGCAACTCAGTTACAATAATGTGAGTATTGTTACTTTCACCTCTGCATGCCACAAGAACAAAAACTAGTAAGTGGATTTAAACATGTTTGTAATCTTGTTTTATGACAGTTTTACCTGTGGTAAACATCAGCTGTGGATCCTAACTGTGCATAATTCTGATTTTAAACACTAAAAACTGAGTGATTTAAGATGGGAATAATGTGTAAATGGAAATCTACGAGAACATTGTTTGTTTTAATAAAGTGATCGTCCCTATTGACTCTCTTTGGCTGTCTAAGGTTACATTTCCAATTTTTTTTTTCAGTGAGATGTCACATGTTCTACAATACAGAGCAAACAGGCCAGTCCAGGTGCAGCACCAGCTTTTGTCACTTTGTAAAAAAAAACAGGACTACCCTGTTATATATATATATACTCATGGCCTTCCCACTATCCTTCTAGCTCCATTGACTATGTATTCAATCACTGTCTTCTCAATGTTCCTATTCAATCTGTTTAGATTAGTCATTGCAAACAAGTATTAGAGTGGTCTAGAAAGCACTTATGCATGTTCATTGTATTTATTCTATTGATGCTGATGATGTGCTATTGTCTTTGTTTGTTTTTTTACCACTTTTAAATTCACCAGAAAAGCTAATCCAAGCCATTCTATCCACAATCGTGTGTAGTGATACAGAGATGTTACAAAACATCAATGTCCGACCTAGGAATTATACCAAATGTGACAAAATCTTCACTCCTCTGGTAAAATGAGTTATGTTTCCTGGATCCGCTTGTAGTTCAAACTGTGTTTGTGAAGGATGTCATTGCTCTAGGTAATAGTCTCACCTCATCACCATCTGTACCTGTTCATCCTGCGCATCCTCTATGACAGTGGTTCTCAACCTTTCAGCCCGCGACCTACAAAATAAAGGTGCAGAGATCTTTGTTTTGGGGGTCATGAACATTGAAGAACAGTCATGTGGAGACAGGGCCATCTATGAGGGGGAATAAAGGGGAGAACTTTTTGGGGCCCATCCATAAAATCAGCAGAATTGTGGTCCATTGTTCTATGAATCTGTGAAAACCACATTCATTTATTTATCTAAATAATATCCACTGTTTACCAGGAAGTATATTGTTATTTGCGCCCTAGTATCTAGTCATCTTAAACATGTAAATCCTTGTTTTATTCAGAAATAAAATGGGTTTAAAGTGACCAAATTGATTATGATTTGCAAACTAGAGTGGCCAAAAACAGAGAGAAATCAGTATCAATATTGGCTTAGAAGTGGCATAAATGGGGAGAGGCTGGTTAAAAATAGGAACGATTAGTTTAAACTGGCAAAAAATGACAAATTGTGAATGTGGTTAAATCAGCAAAAAATAAGCATCAAATATAGTGGAAAGAGGTTAAAAGTGACAATAATGGGTCAACAAATGCAACAATAGGTGGAAAAAGTGGTGGAAAGGGTTTAAAAGTGCTGGAAATGTCTTGAAAGTGGAAAAAAAAATAGCAGAAAAGTGACAGAAATGGGAGTAATGTAGCAAAAAAATGCATTAAAAGGAGCAAAAGATGGTAAGAAAAAGTGATAAAAAAAAAAAAAATATGGCAAGTTTGGTGTAGTTGCAGAAAAAGGGTAAAAATAAGCAAAAATTGGTTCAAATTGTTCAAAAAATATTCGTAGTTTCTTGAGGGCATCTGGCGAACCCCTTCTAGTGTCTCGCGAACCCAAATGGGGTCCTTACCCCTAGGTTGAGAATACCTGTTCTATGACAGGGGCCGGGACAGACAAGCTTTGGGGCCGCAAACACATCAGCTTTTCCCTGGGAATAGAATAGGATAGAATAGAATAGAATAGAATATACCTGAACTTAAAAAGTGTAACCAATGAGAATACATGAAGTCCAGAGAACATGACAGCATAAGAATGACATTTTATTCTTCGGTGGAATAAAGCAGCTAAAGCGATTAAAAAAACAACTATGCGTAATATTTTTACATCCTTGTCAGTAGCAGGTTTACCATTAAATAAAAGGAAAGGCAGAATAATAGCATTAGATGGAAACATACAGTAGCTTAATGTTGCACATTGTCCATAAAAGTATAAATATGATCATTATTAATAATAAAAATCCATTAAAACTCATAAATCATCATTCACATTGTATGTGATAAGGTATACATTTTACAATCCTGGTAGACATAGGGATTAGACCTTCGTTACAGGGAAAAGGCAAACATTTGGTACAATGGATGAAGTGAATCGTCTTTGTTTGATGGTTGAAGTGTGTCAGCGGCTCGGGGCGTGTTCTTCGCAACAAGATCTACATAAATACAGAATTTCTTTCAATGAAAACAAAAAGCATTGCAGCAGCCACCGTTTGGACACAGGACATAACATAAGGAGGGCTAATCATTAAAAATGCAGGATGAGGAGTACAGTCGCAAAGGTAATCGCATCTTTGTTTACAGTGATGATTGTGTAGTGATGCACTGTGAAAAAGGATCTCAAACTAAATGTTTTAAATGTAAAAAAAAAATAAACATTTTGATTAACATGTCATTCTGGCTGCTACACTGTGTTTTGCCGCTTATAGGCAAGGAACTGGTGGACTACATCACACAGTATCTGAGCTCCATCCGGGACAGGAGGGTCATCCCTGATGTGAAACCAGGTTACATGAAGGACCTTCTTCCTGATGTCGCACCAACTGAACCAGAGGACTGGGACAAGATCTTCAGTGACATTGAAAGAGTCATCATGCCAGGAGTGAGTTCATTTGAAGACCTTTTTAGATTTGTGCTCAGTTTACTAAGATAATTGGGCTGCACTTTTATTGTAAATAAAAAAAAATGTAAAAAAACTCTGACTTTGCTCCTATTGTTTATTTTTCTCAGGTGGTTCACTGGCAAAGCCCCCACATGCATGCCTACTATCCCAGTCTGACTTCATGGCCCTCGATGCTTGGGGATATGCTGGCAAATGCCATTAACTGTGTTGGATTCACCTGGGTGAGAAAACACTGAACACACTCATTTTATTTATTTTTTATTTTTTTGTCTGCAATCTTTTCGTGACAGCAATACATGTTTTGTTACTGCAATTAAATTAAATAATGTATTTTATTGCATAACTGTGACCATCACCAGCCCTCCCTAAGGAAGAGTAAGAAACACTTTTTAAATGCGAGAATAGGTGAGGGGGAAGGGAACAGGGAAGATGGAGTCAGGGTAGGACAATGGTAGGGGTGGGGAAGGGTCCACTGTTTTAAGGTTTGTTTTTTATAATAAAAATGAAACCACACTAAGGAATCACTTTGTTCTGGTTGGAAACAGGCTTCGAGCCCAGCTTGTACTGAACTGGAAATGAATGTGATGGACTGGTTGTGTAAAGCACTGGGGCTGCCCTGCTTCTTCCTGCACTATCATCCTGATAGCAGAGGTGGAGGCGTGCTGCAGGTGTGAGGACTTCTATGTTTGATGCATTTTCTGTGTTAACTGGACACTGAATTTGTAGCGTATCTCTTTTCTCTGCCTGATGATCAGAGCACAGTCAGTGAGAGTACACTAGTTGCTCTGCTGGCTGCCAGGAAGGACAAAATCCTGCAGCTCAGAGCTGAGCTAGACCAAGACGTGGATGACTCTGTCCTAAATTCCAGACTTGTAGCTTACGCCTCGGATCAGGTCTGTATTTTATACTGATTAACCTTTTTTTTATTATGATTATTAATTCTACCTATAAAACTGAAAGAGGTTTTTTCTAGGCACATTCCTCAGTAGAGAAGGCTGGATTGATCGCTCTCGTGAAGATCACCTTTTTGCCCACTGATGAGCAGCAATCTCTGAGGGGAGACACTTTAAAGCAAGCCATACTGGAGGACAGGAGGAGAGGAATGGTCCCTTTCTTGGTAAATATTCATCTAAATTGACTGAGTATTGTAAAGGTAAGATATTTCCAAAAATCAAAATACATTGTGCTTGAATATTTGTATAACTGTATGACCTAAAACAGGGGTCTGCAACCTGCGGTTCTGGAGCCTCATGTGGCTCTTTGACTCTTTTGCAATGGCTCCCTGTAGCTTAAAAAAAACTATTGAAATAAAGAGTTTTTTTAATTTATTTATTTTTTTTTTTTACAGAGGCTATAAATTATTAATGACAAATAAAATCAAGATACAACAATTTGTTAACCTAAAATAAATCACATTGTGCAATGACTCAGCACCTTCCTACTTCACCTCATGCAACATCTACAGACCTTCAACTTTCCTGCACCTGTGGCTAACCTTAAGTTTTAAATCCCCGGTAAGATAACTACACCAACAAAAACACTATTCTGGAAGAAAATAGAGATTTTAATTGTGTGGAAACAGATTCATTTAACCACCAATGTGCAGGTTAAATATGAATGTTTTATGTGTGGCAAGAAATGAGCAATTAGCATATGCTGACTACATGATCATGCTTTGTCAAATTCAAGTCACTTTTTGTGGCCTTTCAAATACATTAACTAAAAAAAAATCCTACATAGAACAATACATTCAAACACATTTTTATATTGGCATTTGTTGGTTTGTAACTGCACGGAAGCTAAAAATGTTTAGCCCTAGTTGTGTTTTAACTTCCCCAGAATTTAAGCTTTACTGAGTTTCAACCTTGTTGAAGTTGCTCAGGTTGTAAAGTGGTGGGCTGCTAAAGCCGTTTTCGTGTGACACATTATATTTGCTGCAATTTTTATTCTGTCGCATAAAAATGTTAGAGATTTTATTCCAAGTAAAGGAAAATATATTTTAAGAGGGGTTTACATTTTTGAAAAAAGTAAATTTAGAACAAATGCATTCGGTTTATGGTGTTAAAAGTTTGGAATGATCTTGACGATCACTTTAAGCTAATGAGTTCACTGTCTATGTTCAAAAAATGTTTAAAAAACTAAATATTTTGCTTTGATAAGTAGATACTGCTTCAGCCCCTTCCATTTTTGGTTGTTAAAATGAATGTTTATTCTTTGTATTAAAATGAATGTTTATTCTATTTATTGTATATGTTTGAAAAAGAAGAAATACATTTCTATCTATGATATCTTATATTTCTAAAATAACATTGTATTCAAAATAAAATAATAAAATTAATCAAAATAAGATCAATATTTTAATAGTGAAATCCATGTAATCTTAGAGCAAACAGCCATCCATTTATAGCTTCCATCCCTGGACATTTCCCTCTCCTATTTTCAAGTAGGAAACAATCAGCAACACTATAGAGATGGCTGAGATGTCAACATTCACAGCACACGTATGGGTGTGAATCTCCTTTATTCCTCTGTGTTTTATATTTTCTACCTCAGCTGTGTTCGACTTTGGGGACGACAGGAGTCTGTGCCTTCGACAAGCTGTCTGAGCTGGGATCAGTCTGTGTGTTTTAAGTTTTACAATCATTCCTTTCTTTTCCTCTTAACAAGAGCTGTCCAAAACAAGAAACTCACTCTGTATGATTATAACCAGGTGAGGAAGAGGGACTGTGGCTCCATGTGGATGCTGCCTATGCTGGTTCTGCCTACTTCTGTCCAGAGCTCCGTTGGTCCCTGGAGGGAATTGAGTTCGCACACTCATTTGTCTTCAATCCTTCCAAGTGGATGATGGTTCATTTTGACTGCACAGCTTTCTGGTAAGTCCCAACATTAAAGACTCTTTAGAATATTTTCTTTAAGCATTTTTTTTTTAAAGCCCCCATCTCAACTCTGTTGGTGATCACTCAGTGAATACAAAATGCAATAATAACTCAGTTTAATGGCATGGTTTTTAAAATAGAAATCATTTTATAGAAACTAACAAACACCTAAAGTATGTCTATGCTTTAGTGCAGTTGCATATTTTAACTACAGTGGATCAAGGGGGAGATGGGTCATCTTGTGATCAAGAGGTCAGGGGTTCAATCCCAAGGCTGCCAAAGAGTCCTTGGGCAAGACACTGAACCATCTGAACTACTAGCGCCTTGTATGGCAGCTCTGTTCTGTTGGTTTGTGAATGTGACTGTGAATGGGTGATTGAGCTAAAACTGTAAATCAAGTCCATCTATCATTTAACTCATTCATTATTAAAAGCGGGAGAAGATGGATGGATGGATGGATGAATAGATGAATGGTTGGATGTCATCTCATGTCATGTCGCAATATTTTTTAGTCCAAAAATTTACTTTTCATAGATTCTGCATCAAAATGATTTCACCCTCTTTATCACTGTGTTCCACACGTCAAACTATTGGATGTAAAACCAAACAAACACACAAACGAGAAAAATATAGATATAGAATATAAAATATAGATGTAAAACGCAGCGTGAAAAAGGAAATACTTAAATATGTGTGGATGTGTGCCTAAATAATGGTGTTTTGTTGTGGATTTAGAAAATCAACTGTTCTGCTAAAATGTTTATGTGAGCATTATTCATGATATCTTTGCTTTTTTTCACAGGGTCAAGGATAAATATAAGCTCCAGCAGACCTTCAGTGTTGACCCTGTTTATCTCAGACATGAAAACTCACAGTCAGCCACTGACTTTATGGTAGGAGATTACCATCAAAGGTCATTTAGTGGTTCATTTCCAGCAGTCACAATCTTTTTCTTTTTTGTCTTTTTAGCATTGGCAAATACCCCTCAGTCGACGTTTCCGCTCCCTTAAATTGTGGTTCGTCTTGCGCTGCTTTGGGCTGAAAAACCTCCAGGCTCACATTCGACATGTAGAGTTTCCTCTAGATCGATATTTCACAAAATAAAAACTGCGATGCTGTTTAGATGACCTGAACTTTATGTGTGTTTCCTATATTTCAGGGGATTGAGATGGCAAAGCTCCTGGAGTCCCACATAAAGACTGATCCAAACTTTGAGATTCCGGCTCAGAGGCACCTTGGGCTTGTCGTCTTCTGCCTGAAAGTATGTTGCACAATTTTGACTAAAAGCAGCCAATAAAGCAATAGATCCAAATTGTTTCAGTAAAGATCTAGGTAACTCTGGCTAATCATTAGCAAGCGATGATTGTCCAAGTCATGCCTTGTTCAAAGGTGAGTCTTTGAACAGCCCGGTTTTATCATATGTGGGTGAAGGATAGAATGATATTCAGTCATACTAATATAATAACTCAAGGTCAGTGAATAAGCTTCAGGCTTGCTTTGGGGTTGGATCTTGTTTAGTTTTTTTTGCTAAGGGATGATGTTTGTTATCGTTTCACATTAGGGTGGAAACGCTTTGACCCAGGAGCTGCTGAGGAGACTGACCCGGTCGGGCTCCATGTACCTCATCCCTGCAGAAGTTCAAAACAAACGCATCATTCGATTCACAGTGACCTCTCAATTCACCACAGCCCAGGACATTCTTAAAGACTGGGATCAAATCTCCAAAACAGCTTCCACTCTGCTGGCTGAGGTGCAGACATCAAATATGTCCGACCAGAATAAATCAGAGGAGGATGAGGTGATCGGATGTGAAGAAAATCAAGATGATGAAGGAGAAGATGCTGCTGCACAGCTGGACAAAGCCCAGGTGGAGTTGTGGATAGACAAGGCTTGGATTCGATCCAGAAGGCCGATGCGTTCCCTGAGCTGCAACAGCGAGCCTCTGCCCTACACTTACTTTGCTCCGCGGTCGGGTCACGACCTCGAGTCAAGGCCCTACGTCAAAGACGGGGTAGGCGGTCTCCCGAAGATCACAGAGAACCCATCAAGCCTGTTGGGCAAACAGGTGCTAAAAAAGCTGACGAAGTTCAACAGCGTGCCCCAGGGCAGTCGGCATCAGCTGTGCTTTCCGCTCAAGGTTTCACCAGCAGCTCAAAAACATTTGTCCTCGTCCTGCAGAAGAATGAACTGCATATCTTCCTCACCCACATCCCACACACCTCCCACTCCCACTTCACTGGAAGAGGCAGCCGCACCACAACTTCTCCAATGAGTGACTAGTGCTGAATCAAAAAGGAAGTTCTGCACAATTAGGGAAGTCGGGCTTATGTCACAGATGTCGCTAGCAGTAGTAAATAAAGGGGCACCATCTTGAGACGGGGTAAAATCACTCGTACCGGACCTGTATGTCTGATGACAAAACCAGCTTTAATATAGCAGTAACTAAACCCCAAAAACAAAATGTATTTGGGTATAAAGTAGTGCTGTTAATTGATCCTAGCCCAACTCTTAACATTTTAGTCAAAGTATTGCAATTTGGCATATTTTGTTGTAACATGTCAGAGTGACTGCCCTCTATGGGTTGAAACCCTAGCTATTACAATTTATTTTTGCTATTGGCTGGGAGCAAGAGCATGTGACATTTTGGGACCAGCTTGCATCACAAACAAGCACTGGTAGAAGAGTGAATAAAGAGCTATAGCATAGATTGTTCATTGGAGATTTTATAGTTTAGACTGGTCTTTAACTTTAACCGTGTCTTTAACTGCTCCAGGAGCCCCGCCCATAATCAAGGTTTTTTTTATTTTTTATTTCCCTCTTAGTGGCAGGTCAGGAGAAAGCAGGGGTTTAGTTACAGTTTAAATACTGGAGTGATTTATATCTCTGTATTCTTATAAAAATGTATGTAAATAAATAAATAAATATGTTAAAATCATATAAATGTTAAAAGATCATGTGGGGTGACTGTCTGACCACGATTGCTGTTTCAAAATATTAAATTTTATTTGCTGTCAGTTATATTAAAGTTTTGTATGGAATCTTTAAGTATTTTACATTTTGTTTCCATCAAAATATTGAGGCAAACTTTGCCCAATTTATGGAATCTCATTCGGTAAAATCCTTACACACCACTAATCACATTACCAGTGCACATTACAATGGATATAAATAGAAGATATTGCAATCTAGAATGAAAACTGGTGAAACCTCTTCTGTTACAGCGTCAGTCAACATGTTGTTATAACCCAAACAAATATGGCGACCGGCGTTGCTAGGCAGAAACATCACTAGTTACTGACTTCCCGAATCTCTGCTTGTGTTGAACCATTTTCTCATTCACACTGAGCCGAACAATAAGAATCAACTCACTGGTACTGATCAGTAGTTAAATGAACAATGTTGCTGTATTCATTTTACAACCACATACTTCTATTGTTTTATAGTTTTATTGAGCTTTAAGTGGTAAAAAAAAAATCCAGCAAATGACCTAAAACAGATGTTTCCAAGATATCTTCCTGCTTGTAATCACCTGACTCAGATAATCTGTCCTATGCTCCTCCAACTCTGCATAAAATCTGATAACAACATCCTTTCAATCATGGACAGCAGAGAGATATTGAAAATATGCAGGACTGAGGATTGTTTGGATACTGCTGAACACACTGGAAATGTGGTTTACTTAAAATGACAAATGCATAGAAGTGAGATTGAAAAAGTCTAATTTTTAATTGGACAAAATCATTTTTCAAAATAGTTATCTTAACTAACCCAATAAAACAATATTGAATTACAAAAAGGTTGTGCATTGAGACTAAAATCATCAAGAAATTGTAATCAAAAATTGATTATTTCATCATTAAGTTGCCATTTTGATGGAGATTAAAAAAATATTCTACAATTTTTTGTTTTCATTCTGCTTTTAAGATTCTGACTAGAATCTAAACACCTCTGCAGGCAATGCAGCTTGAGGAATGTTTCCCATGAATACATGGAATACAAGGACTGTTTGTGAAGGAAGCTCAGCACTAAATCAGAGTCTGACCGTTCCCTCTGTAATGGAGTTAAATATGTCTTCAGTCATGGGTACATAGCCCTTATTGTCCTGCAAGAAAAATAAAGGACCTGTGATGAGAGCCGGGTTAAAACCTTCCTCAGCAAGCTTCACCTTCATCTGCTTGAACGTCCCCGTTACTGCCAGCTCATCCTTCAAAAGGAGAAACAAAACATCATCCAATTGTTTCACACATTATTGGAGTTAAGCTTTGCAGGACTTCTACTTTTTTACTTTTATTTTTTACCTGTATGCGAATGAAGCGTGGTCTTGCGTAACTGGGTAAGCTGTTTTTGACGTGCTGATGCAAAGCATTGCTGTCAAAGTCCATGTTTTCTTTCAGCTTTAGTGCAGCCATTCCAATCCTGCCCTCATGGCCTAAAAGTGGTTTGGATCTAAAGTTAACTTTGTGTGTGTCCAACTGTGTGCGTGTATTAGCTAAAAAGAACATGTGTTCATTACCTGGCACCGTCACACCATAGACATTAGCTTCTTCTACAAAGTCCACCATCAGCAGGTGATCAGCTACCTCCGTGGTCGCCACATTTTCCCCTTTCCACCTGAATTAGATAAGGATACAGATTAATCCTGTTACAGATTAATCCTGTTACAGATTAATCCTGTTACAGATTAATCCTGTTACAGATTAATCCTGTTACAGATTAATCCACATATATTTTAAACTCCTATACTACAGGGACAAGTAGGAGGCAGTGGTGGCCTAAACAGTAGAGAAATGGATTAGAGGCTTGAAGGTTGCTAGTATTTGGACAATATTTGATTCTAGACATTTGAGTGTATTCTTTAATTTGTCTCAGTTTTAAAAAAGAGTTTCTCTCATCCTTTACTAGTTAGTACCAGTGTTAATTTATTCTGTCAAATAAAAAACTTTTTAAGCTTAACTCAATAACATTTTTTAGGTGACAATAACTACGAGACTATGACTAATTTAAAATAAATAAACATATTTAATTTATATTTTCATCAACTAATTAAACTTCACAAGTTTAATTAGTTAAAATAATTAGTTAAAATTTCACATCACATCAAATCTGTTTGTGTGTATTTACAAACATTAATATAATAATATATAATTTCATATCAGGTTCAACAATTGTAATAAAATCTTTTTAAAAAATTGCGTAAACTCTGTAACTAAACTCGTAGTGTCATTTACTAGACTATTACTGAAAAAGTTCTGATGAGCTAAAATGCCTTCTGTTGTGATCTGGCACTATATAGAAAAAAGGAATAGTAATATTATTAACATATTTAATTGTCTGCATTTTTACAAAGGATATTATAGGCTGCTAAAATACTAATACTAATAATAGTAATAATAAGTTTTGAATAGAAGAGTATTTCTTTTGTCCAATCTTTTAAGAGTTTAACACCAAATGCAAGTTTAGGTACTTTTATAAGATATTTTATGCTTTATTACAATCTAAACAGCGTTGATGTAAAGACAGAAACACTTGGTGAATGAAAACAGATTTTTTTGACCAACAGTGAACTCCGTTCTCCCACTAATCTGGATCTCTGTTTCATCCCGGGCTTTGCTCTGTCGTGACCCCTGTTATCTAACCAGCAGTTTGGCAGCTTTCACAGGTTCCACGTGTTGGACCCACTTGTGTTGTCCACTGACCTGAAAGTGTCTCCAATGCGGTCTTGAAAGTAAACAAATCCCTCCTCGTCTACTTTCAGCAGGTCCCCACTGTTAAAGTAGAGGTCTCCTTTTACCAAAACATCTCTCAGCTTCTTCTTCTCAGTCTGCTGATTGTTCTTAGAGTAACCAATGAACGGGGTCCTTTGTCCGATTTTTCCCACAAACAAACCTGTCTCTCCTATGACACGAAGCAAAAGAAAAAACGCTGAAATGCTAGCAGGGATTTTTTATTTATTTATTATTTAAATAGAGACAGCCTCACCTACGGGTACCTGGATGCAAAGTCCTCTGGAGTCTCTGACTGGCTCCTCTTTCTCTGTGTCATACCGTATGAAGGCATATGGATGTGTCCTCTGGAAAAAGGGGAAATAAATATAGTTTTTCTCATTTTTTTTTTAATTAATCTGGACATCTAGAAATAAAAACGACCCTCCTCTTACTTTGTGGAGAAAATGCACCCTGCCAATAGCTCCAACTTTGCCTATGTAGTTGATGAAACCGACGTTCCCTTCAGTCGCTCCATAGCATTCACAAACATGGATGTTTCCAAAACGCTCCAAGAAGTGAGCCCAGGTGTCTCCTCGAATCCCATTTCCCAGAGCTACTCGCACTTTGTGATCCTTGTCATTGTGTTTCTACCGAGTGGAAGACAAGGATGAATTATACAGATACAGACCTTTATCAGGCCCGAAATTAGGCCAAAATAAATGGATTCAACCAGGGTTGGGTCAATTTAATTAACCTGTGGAACCAGGTTACAGTTCTATGGCTTACACATACATAGTTAATAATTATTAAAATATGTTTAATATCAAGATTTCCTGTCAGTTCTCTTGAGGATCATTTTACCATTCAAAAAATATATAAATCTAGGGGTATACTGACACAAAAAAGGTGCAGACGCCCACACCAAAAATATGAATACCAATATTTCCATTGATTAAAAAGCCTAACAAAGTAAACAAGAGATGAAAAACAAATTAGATGATAGATAATATTTTTTAGTGTGTTTTACAGCTGATTTAAGACATGGGTTAAAACTGAGCCGTTATCATAAGAGATGCTAACAGAAAGCTAACACAACAGGAAGGTTACGTTTTATTGGCGTATTTATCAAAGGCTCAGTAATTTTGATTAATTTAATTTGAACTTGAAAAAGTGATTGTAATTGACTATCAGTGGAAAAATAATAATTAAATTGTATTTGTAAATGAAAAAATGCTGGTTACCGTAATCATGTATATATATATATATATATATATATATATATATATATATATATATATATATAGCTTTATTGTCATTGCACTGAAAAAAATACAACAAAATCTTGTTGGCATCAGTCAATATTAAAAAACTCTAAAAAATAAATAAATACTCAACATGGATAATTGAAAATATAATTGTAATTTAAAAATTGAATACACCCTAACCCTGGATTCAACAAAGTAAATATTGTCACCTTCGGAGTGTTGCAGAGGTAGCGCATGATCTCTCCGATGTACTGAATGACCGTCACGTTGTACTTTCTACAGTCGTCCCAGTAGTTGGACACGGAAAATTTACGCCTCAAAACGACGGTGATGCCTAAAAATGAAAACGGACAAAAAAACAGCAAATAACTACAAAAGACGGTCTACTAAAATCAGGGACTTTGGAACACAAACAAACACACAGCTACTTAAGGTCATAAAAGTGTTTGTTTTGAACTATATTTAACTCTATCACTTTGAGGTATTTGTTTACCTCTTTCTATGGCTCCACCCAGCCCCATCAGAAAAGCTGAAGTGTGGTAGAGAGGCAGGTAGACGTAAATGACATCATCTGAGCGAACCCCAGCTATAAACTGAAGACAGCACGCCATCCACATCCTTTGGTGGGTAACCACGGCTGCTTTTGGAAGCCCTGGAAGATCAACACTGGCTTTCAGAAACATTTCACAATGACATCAAGCATTAAAGCTGGTGTGATTACCTGTGGTTCCCGAGGTGTAGATGTAAAGTGCTGGGCTCTTAATGGTCACATTGGACCTCAGCCGACGAGATAAAGGCTCATCTGAGGTCAACTGAATTTTATCCAAGAGGCTTTCGATGCCCTCCACCTCACAGTGCTCACTAAGGATAAACACTCGGATTCCTTTCTCCTTCAAAACAGGTAGCACCTCCTCTACAGCTGCTTGTAGGTCTATGAGACAGACGTCACAAAGAAAGTGTCTATAATATAGGAATTTATTCTGCGTTTATGGACAGTAAAGCACATATGTGCCTGAGAACCAAGAAACACTATGATTTAGTTTATCCCTTTGTAATTTCCTGCCACTTTGAAGCTAAAACAGCTGCTTACAGTTTAGAATTTAAAATAAAAATGTTTAAAAAGAAATTGTTATTGTGAGGATGCAGGAGGAATTTGTTGTCCATATACTTTATTATTCTATTATATTATTTTTTCTCCATGTCCTCAAACTTCTCCCACAATTTTCAACTAATTTCAAGTAAGGTATCAACATTTTCAGAAAATTCAGGACAATTCTGCTACATTCAAGTTTTTCTGTCACTACTCAACTTTTTAAATTATTTAACTTTTAAAAAAATCTGACATCAGACATTTTCACCATTTTTAAACCTTTAACTTCAGCCATTCTGCAAATGATTTCAACCATTCAACCTTTAAAATGTTAAGCCATCTGTTCACTTTCAATGCTAATGCTAGGCTAATGCTGTTGCTAGGTTCATGCTAATGTTAGGTTAATACTAGGTTAATGCTAATGCTAAGCTAATTTTAATGCTAGGTTGATGCTATTGGTAGGCAAATGTTAATGTAAGGCTATTGCTAGCTAATACTAATGTTAGGTTACTACCAATGCTAGGTTAATGCTAATGGTAATGCTAAACTAATTTTAATGCTAAGTTGATGCTATTGGTAGGCAAATGTTAATGTTAGGCTACAGCTACCTAATATTAATGTTAGGCTTATGCTAATGTGAGGCTACTGCTGGCTAATATTAATGTTAGGCTAATGCTAGATAATGATAATGCTAAAGCTAGGCTAATACTAAAACTAGGCTAATGTTAAAGCTAGGGTAATGCTAAAGCTAGGTTAATGCTAATGCTAGTTAATGATAATGCTTAGCTAATGCTAGGCTAGTGCATCCACACTGGCATTTTCATCAGGAAATGCAAATATTAGTTTTAGTTTTTGATTGTATGACATATTGTCTCCCACAGTGCACAACCAAAGGGTTTCACTCAAAAATGTAAAAGTGATGTTACAATGCTGTACAAACTTCTCTTTGTCTCCTGCTATAAATCCACGTAAACTTAAATATCTATTTGCAAAAGTAACATTTAATTAATTTATTTTTTATTTATTTTTAAATATATTGTCAATTAGCATATTTGAATGTAAACAAAGCGATAGTAAGTTACATTTATTATAACTTTACTGTGACACCAGATTATAAAACCCGGTGATCATAATTTACAAAAAATATGATTACCACTAGACTTAAAAAAAAAAACAAAAAAACAACTGTATTCTTATAATATTTGACTCTTTTTGCTGTGTTCTTTATTTGTCTCAGCAGTTTAAAAAAGAGTTTCTATCATGTTATCCTAACACATGAGATGTAGGTATTCATAGATGAGATGTGAGGTATCCTCTACATCATACTATATAGTAAATGTTTTCTGTGAAATAAATAATGAAAGCAAATAATTAGACAGGGGGATGTACTTGATCACTGACTAAATAGATTGGTTTGTAGATTGTAGTAATAGTTAAAAGCACTCAGTGACCTCGGCACCTACAAGACATCCAATGTAAATATGAACTAGCAGAAGCGTTGATTTAGAGAAAAATGTTATTTTTGTTTATTTTTGTTTTCAAAGTGAACAAACATGTATTTTATTGGTTTATTGGATTCGGTTAGGGTTAGGGTTATAATCTCAGTACGGAGGTAAACTCAGTACGTGACACCGGCCTAAAAATTCCTGGTGAGGAGAATACTGCATCATTTATTAGAAGTGGATTCTTTAATGGACTGCTTGTATTGGAGTGCTTCTATCAGAGACTTTAGGTGCAGGCCAATATGATCCAATACTGGGTTTTCTTTTTTGTGTTGTTTTACTGATATCGGACCGATATCCGATATCGAGACAACCCTACATATTACTGTAGTCAGGCTTACCTTACACTGCACTCACCAAATCTAAATGCAACACAACAGTTACATTTTAAAGTTAGAAAGTATCGAGAGAAATGTTAAATGTAGCCATAGCCCCTGGGACTATGGGTACGTTTCTGGACCAGGATGGCCGAGTGGTCTTAAGGCGCCGCACTGAAGGATTTGTCCTTCTGCTAACGTGGGTTCGAATCCCACTTTTGACATGTTTTTTATTTTTTTTATTTTAACATATTTAACACGGCAAATTCCAACTTTAAAAATACATATTCGACAAAAACAAACATTTTAGGGTTAGGGATAAGGGTTAGCAGGGTAGCTAAAAATAAATATGAGCTAAAAATACAAACACTACTCTCCCTTTTTATATCCTCCCTATAATAAAAGACTTTTTACCCTTCCTTAGGGAGGGCTGGTGATGGTCACAATTAAGCAATAAAATAAATTCTTGTATTTCATTGCAATAACAAAACATGCATTGCTGTCTCATAATGATTGTACTTCTTGTAGTGTTGACCTTTGACAGCATATGCAGACAAGTGGAAAAAATAAAAAATAAATAAATAAATACCTGACTACAGTACAGTACAGTGGGATCTTACCAGCACCAGCAACCAGGACTTTGGCATCGCAGCAGGAGAAGCAGTGCAACAAGGACTTGGACCTGATGTTGTTGTTGAGCAAAGCCGCAGTGCAACCCAGTTTACACAAACCGAGCCAAATCCAGATGTACATGGGTTCATTTCCCAGCAGCAGGGCCACCGTGTCCCCCTGCTTCAGGACCGTGTGTGTCAGCAGGGCTCTGGCCGTCTTGTTGCTCTCTCTGTCGGCCTGGCTGTAGGTGAAGGAGCTCTCCTCAAACACTAGGAACTTCTTGTGTGGATGAGCGGCCACTTTGTCCAGAAAACGGTCCAGAATGGTGTACGACTTCTTCCAGATCCTGTTCAAGCGTACCCCGAGGAGCATGGAGGTGAATGCGTAGTTCAAGTCCTGGAGGAAATAAGGGTTTCTCAGGTAAAGCAGTAAAGGCAGCACTGCCAGTGCCGAGAAAAGGACGTAAGCGATCATTGTAGCCAGATGTTTGTGCTGCAGCTGCAGGGACGAGCCTCAGCCTCTGACTATATATTCATTTACGCCCCTTGAACTTTGCACACTTTGACTACTTACAGAGTCCAACATGTGTCCAGCAGTCTTCTATTCACAACAGCTTAGACCATGTTCTAAACTTTACTATGTGTGGCTGGAGCTGGCAACCAGAGCTGTTGTGGAAAAACATGCAGATGCTCCATGTTTTTGTTTGTTTTTAAAGAACAAAAGTGCACAGTATGCACAGACAAAGCACTGTTTGTCTGTTAAAACGATCTATAGTGTGGAGGACCAAACCTGCCGAAATTAAAAAATAAATTAACAACTAAATGAACGTGAAAAATAACAAATTTGAAAATTAAATACAAATAAATAAATATAAGTGGGAAAAACTACAAAAGTTAAAAATAAATAAATAAGTATAGATTGATAAATAAAAGTGGAAATAAAAAAGAAAATGCAAATATAAATATATATTTTTAATTTAATTAATTAATTAATTAATTTGTTTTTATTTTATTCATTTATTTTGACAGGTTTGGTCCTCCACTCTATAGAGTCATATGATAGCATTTTAAAATACATTCCACAAGTAAAAATCATTCAACAAGCAAAAAGAAAACACCAAAAAAAATAAATAAAATATATACTTACATAAGGGCTATTAACAAGAGATAATTAAATGGTACAATAGTAAACAGATTTAAAGGGGACTGGGGGTTTTGGGTCAATGCAAATTCTTTAATCATGTTTTAACAAGTGCTGTATTTATTTATTTTTTATTTTTTTGTATTTTAAGAAATTCAAAATATTGCATAAATGAATTGTTAAAGATGGTGAAATGAGGTTTAATGATTTAATATTTGGCTTTATGTATGAAAAATTGTCCAAGTACAATGATATTTTTGAAAAGGAAGTAATGATGCAAATTATTCATTATGAGACCGAAGATGGCATCCTTTTCTCTTCTTCTTCTTCTTCTTCTTGAATAATTAAAAATTTTAAAACGCCATCTAAAATGTATTAAACTTGTTGTCACATGTAATTTCCTGTGCCTTTGGCATGGCTGGAAATTATATAGGCAGTTAAGCAATTAGAAATTATTATTCATTTTCATTTGTTCTTTTATTATTATTATTATTATTATTATTATTATTATTATTATTATTATTTACAAATATTCAACTAAATAACTGATTGGTCACTGATCAATCTGATTCTTGGTAATCTTTCAGCTTTGCAAAAGGTATTTGAGCTGAAAATAATCAGTTGTATCTGGCAAATGATAAGTGGGATTTTATGTTTCACTGTTTATTATTTCTCAAGCATTTTTGTTTCATAACCTTTTTTTATCACCTTACCTGCAAATAAGCTGTCCAGTGACAGGGTTGCATGGGTTTACAGTACCTACTCTCTAAGTTAAACAATAACAGACCACAGATGCTCTAAAAGTCTTTCTACAGTGGCATGAGAGCTTTTTTATTACGACTACATCTCGATCCATTCTTGTTTTATAGGAATATGCCTTTTATGTTCCAGAGTCGGCTCATTTGATTTGATCCATTTCCCCAACAGGAAGTGCAACAGTTGAAGGGTTTTGTGCCATCTCATTATCTATTTCTGAATTTTTGAAATGGTTTTCAATGTCTGATCAATTTGTTTCCAATGGGGCGTGCACATTGCATTGTTTAAATCAGGCTATGCTCATGATGTTGTTTTCTTGAAAATTAATGAATTAAAGGGGACATATCATGGTTTTAAATCCTTCCTTTTTACATATAAATCATACAGTTGTGGTCTATATAAAGCGGAACTGCAATGCTTGGGTCTGAATTCCTCATTATTATAGCTCCACAGGCGCCTTTTCTGATGTGCTTCTGAGAGCAACTCGTTTTGGTGCGGTCTCTTTAAATGCAAATGAGACACTTCATACCCCGCCCCCTCTTTAGGTGACACTCGGTTCAACTCCACCCTGCTCGGCCATTTTTGTAGTTTGATAGAAGAGATACGGCTATGTAACGGCGCATAAACTTTTTATTCAGAGGTTATTTACAAAATGTCAACAACAGAAGACTTGTCCATCCAGCCTTACATGTTTGAGCCAGAGTCTGACCCAGCGGAGCGAGATGAAAATGAAGATGATGAACCTGCAGAACCCTAACAAGTGAGCTAACACAAGCACCGAGCTAACGCTAGCGCCAAGCTAACGTCACGAAATGCATTTTAATAGTCTTTTCAAAGACAAAAACGGCAAAATGAAATGACTAATGAAAACTTTAGACTTAAATTAAATCACGTAGGCCATATCATCAAGGATCTAAAACGAGCACACAGCGCTAACATATGAAGTCTGAAGACGGTGCAACTGCTAATGCTAACAAAACAATGACAGGGACGTCTTGGACTACAAAATAAAAGCGAGAAATAAAAATGGCGGATTGCTCGAAGTGTTGGACCTGGAGTTGATGTCCTAATTTGGCAGTTCCGCTGCAAATACTGTGATGTAATAGTTCAAACAACGTAATAGAGAATAGAAAAATCGAAACAGATTGAAAAATATGAGCAAAACAGAATAAAAAGATATCTACGGAGCACCTGAAGAGACTAATTTGATTTTTTCTGTACTTCTAAGCACTCTAAATATACAACAAAATGCATTTAAGGGCTAAAAAAGTGGATTTAGCATGATATGTCCCCTTTAACTAAATCATTTCGATATAACATTAACTAAAAACAACTTTTGTCACAACGGAGGCCACAAATATGTCTAATCAAGGACCACATTATAAATATGCAGGTCAATATTTAGAATAATAACCAATATGAGCATGAACAAAGCATTTTACTTTTATTCTTGTGTTTCTGTTGTATGTTTTGCTGTAATGTGTATTTCTGATGTAATTTTGTATATAGTTTTCTTTCATTTTGTGTGTTCCTGTTATAATTAAATCTGTCTTTTGAGTCCATTAGTCCATTTTTGTTGTTGTTTTGTTGTCCTTTTGTGTATTTCTCTGTCATGTGTGTTATTAGTATAAATTGGGCGACCGTGGCTCAGGTGGTAGAGGGTCGTCTTCTGATTGAGAGGTTGGGGGTTCGATTCCAGTACCTGACTATGTGTCGAAGTGTCGAAGTTGCTCCCAGTGGTCGACTAGCGCCTTGCATGGCAGTCCTGTCCCACTGGTGTGTGAATGTGAGAGTGATTGGGTGAATGAGCTGATATGTAAAGCGCTTTGAGACTGCTTCAGTGTGGTGATAAAGCGCTATATAAATCTAGTCCATTTACCATTAGAACTTTCTGTTCATTTACTTTGGGGGCTGCACAAAATAGACCAAGGGTCGTGTGTTGACCCCGGGCTGCCAGTTCCTCATATCTGCCCTAAGGTATACATATACCTTGCAACATGTGGATAAATACTTTATCTGTTAATTCAGCAGTTAACTTGATTATTTCCCTCGTTTTACATGCCTAAAACTACAGTGTCTAATGGAATTAATTCAATTGCAACAAAGACCCTTTCTTCTCCAGTTTGCTTCAACTTTGTTATTATTAATCTTGTGAATTTCATTCATCCATGTTATCAAATCATACACACACTGACTATTTTTTCACATGATTGTCATTTTTATGGTACAGATTATAATTAACAGTAAAGCTGCAACCAATTCCTATATAATTCAAAGCCCATGCTGCTTACTTTAAAACGGATGCCAGCTTTTCACGCACGCACGCACGCACGCGCACACACACACACACACACACACACACACAAAACACCACTCATAAAAGGAGAAAATAAAGATTAAAAAAGAATGAAACAGGGATATGCATCACGCCCCACAAACTGACATAAATGTTCACACAGAATCTAATAAAAGTGAAGAGGAAACAGTTTTTTTGTCTGTCCTTGAGCTGGAAGTTTTGGTCACACTTTACTATAGTTTTATACATAAAGGGCAAAGGCTGACATTACTCTGTCATTACTATGACATGACACCTGTCATTAGCATAAATAAGGTGTTGAAGGGCCTGAAAAGTAATGCAGAGGTTTCTGTCTTTCTGTTAGAAAGCTTATTATTTGTTTTACTTTGGCGGGGATTTGTTATTTTTATATTGGATGTGTGTTCAAGTTTGTGGGGGTGTATTTTTGGACGGAGTCCCGACGGGAGCAATTTTAAGTTAACATAAAATTGTTTTGAATAATAATAATAAAAAAGTTGTTCTTCTTTTTGGCATGTTGAAGGAGAAAGCATGAGGAAGCAAACAAATAATATTGTCAATGCCATCGAGCTGACCAATCAGCATCGAGTTGGCAACAGTTGTGATTGACAGCTCACAGTCCACAAAGATCACGTGAAATTCCTTTTAGGGTCTTTTCCGTCAGCGGCATTAGACTAGATCCATTTAAACGGGATAAACAAGACTGAACTTGTGAAAAACCGGGACAAATAAAGGGTTTGGGAGAAATTGTCTGTGACACGGGATGTAACTCTGAAAACCGGGACTGTCCCAGTTAAACCGGGACGTCTGGTCACCCTACCTAATCCAACTAGATCCCAGCTCCAAAGGTGTCAGAATTTATGAACGACACTTAATGACAGCCTTCATGGCACCTAATTCATGCTAATGATAGCGCAATGTTAGCCTTATGTATAAAATTTCAAGTAAAGTGTTTCCTGAAGTTTCTTATCAAAAGCGAAAAGTTTCTCTCTCAGGCTCATAGCTGGATGTTTCCAGACTGGATGTTGCTGTAGATCTCTGCCGTCAGTGGAATGTAGCTCTTTACACGGTCATCAATGATATAGAGAGGCTCGTGGATTCGTCCTGGATCAAATCCCTGCTCCACCAGCTTCATCTTGATCTGCTTAAATGTCCCGGTGACTTCCACAGCATCCTAGAATGAAAGGACTTATCACAACTTTTAAAATATTTATATAATAACTAGGGATACACAATATTGTTATCAGGCCGATACTTTGCTGATATATTTTTTTTATCTGTACCAAGAACTGATACCCATGGCCTGCATTACTTTGAATGGTGGCCTGTCATTTCTGATGTATTTTTGGGGGTTGGCCACCGGGGGGATGGTGTGATTCAAATGGGGACATGATGCATAGTTTCTTCATGTTTTGTTAAAGCTGCAGTTTGTAGAATCTGTGAGACTGGAATGGAAACAACCAAATCCCCTCGTCATTCACCAGCAACAGTGTTCGTTTAAAAGCAAATTTTGACTTAGTTTCAGTCTTAGTCTTTTCACAAAAATGCAACTTAGTTTTAGTCCAAATTCAGTCATCAGGACTATTTCAGTTATAGTCTCAATTTAATCAACTAAATGACCAGTTTTTTAGTTGACTGAATCTGTGACAGATACAGTTGACTAAAATTGAAAGTATAAGAGTTTATGCATTTTTAAAAGATTTAAAAACTGCTCATAGAACACTTGTTTAGTAAAAAGATCACTGATTGGCTGAATAATACCGTCACAGCTGAATTACAGTATGCTGAAAGGTCATTGTGGATTTTTGACCAAATGAAACAAAAAAATGACTTACATACTGCAGCTTTAATGTGAAAGCTGGAAACAGCGACAACACATTTATTTAATTGGAATCGAAAGTAGAAACTGCAATAGTTTCACAGAAAATAATTGTATTTTTTACTTGAAGTTTTATATTCATTTAAAAACTCTGCATTTACATTTACTCTGCACTCACTCATCTTTATGAAAAGTGCTTTACAAATAAAGTTTGATTCAATGTGATGTGATGCTGGTTGAAGTGACAAAACCTCCTAAAGCATTTCAGTGTGTGGTTTCCTTTCTAGTAAAGAACACATCTGTAAATGTAAACCAGCCAATGGTGAGCTATTTAGAAAAGTTATGCCTGTGTAATTACTAACTACGTTTGTTGTAAGACTTTCAATAACTGCTCATTGAGTATAACAGAAGCAGGGTGTGTTTGGACTTCACATCTCTCCCTGCTCCAACACAAAACATAAGAAATCTGTTGTGCAGGTTCCAGTTTTTTTACTTTGATCCTGACTTTGATCAATTCTTCTGACTGTAGGCAGGCATATGGTGTTATATTTCTTTCAAACATATGTATTAAATATTAGTTTTGTGATGAGTCCACCATATTGATGCAAAAAACAATAAAGTGTGAATGTGAGGTCAAATCACCTGTATCCTGATGAAGCGAGGTCGTGCATAGGAGGGCAGGCATTTAACCACGTGGTTATATATTTTACTTCCATCAAACTGGACCCCATCTGTCAGAGTAACCGCTGCCATTCCGATTCTTCCTTCGTGGCCTGAACACAAAACCAAATATTCGGAACGATGTATGAAGACATTTTTTTTTAAGTCTCGGACACCAACACTGTTAGATAAACTGCTGAAGTTTCAAACTGAGCAACATGGTGGTGGAGAAAGGTGGTTAGGTGCCTTAAGGCTGGGGTTCTCAAACTCTATTTGCTCTCGTATCTAAATCCATGTACCTCCTTTGTCCAACTACAGCAATTTGCTCAGAATACTATGAAAAAACAACTACAGAGCATAATGATAGAATGAATGAGTGATAACACAATGTAAATGTAAATGAGTTATTTACAAAATGAAACAGTATTTAGTGCTTCCTGAATAGGATTATTTCTACAGTTTTTATCATTTCCGGTCATCTCCCACCTGTTGTAAATTCTAATCATTATTATGATTATCATTTTTAACTAAAATATACATGATGAAACCTCATATTTTTAATGCTATTATTTGTAAATTTCCCACTCTCTCTCTCTGTCTCCCAAGTAACCCCTGTAGTGCCATTGCGTACCCCTAGGGGTACACATACTCCCATTTGAGAAACACTGGCATTAGGGACCAAAGTCTCTGAGGTTGTTTTTTTTTTAGCAAATTGTTGATTTCATGCCAAAAAGAACCAGACCCGCGTTAAAGGTGAAAACAGCTAGAATGTTTGCACTCTTTTTCTCAACTGTGTATGAATGACAGGGAGATTTTCAATCATAATATTGTTGATTTAAAGTTTTTACTGCTGATTTTAAATGTTTTGATTTAAAGGTCCTATATCATGCTAAGTCAATTTGTTTGAGCTTTTAACCTTGTTACAATGTTAATTCCTTATCAAAATCACCCCCAAAGTATTATTGGGCTTCCTTCCTGCATCTCTGAGCAATCCTTACTAATCCTGCTCTCTTCTAAAAAACGAGCGGTCCCTCCGGTTCAGACTTTAGTGATGTCACTAAAGTCTGAACCGCTCCCTCCAGGAAGTGCCTGCTGCACATACACGCCCAATCTCTCAAAGCTAAAGGCATGCGAGCGGCCAAAGAACATCTTTTTTGATGGTCGAGCACGTAAGGTTCCACAGAACTATGCTCCTCCCTCTTTAGAAATGTGTTTATGACGTTTCGTGGGCGTGCCTGTTGCCCATGCTGCTTTGCCGGTAGTCTATAGGCTACATCATGAAATGGGCGGCACTCACACAGGGAGAGGCGGCGCTCCAGAAGAACTGTGTGTCTCAACGTCCGGGATGAAAGAAAATAAATAATATTTCCTAATAAATTAGTATTTTATTTAGCAAAATGTTTAATATTAACGGTATCATATGTGGCTGTATTTGACTTTGGAAGATTTAAAATAGCATGATATAGATCCTTTAATGTTCTTATTAAACTGTTAAATGTTTTCTGTTGCACTTTTTAATCATGTAAAGCAGATTGAACTGCCCTGTGTATGAAACGCGCTACACAAATAAAGTTGCCTTGCCTAAATTATTTGTAATTTAAACACTGAGTCAGGGCTCAGAGTTTTCCCATTGTTATACCAGATGATGGCAGTCATTTGTTATTGCAAACTGTTGAAAGAACTATATTTTTTTTCCCCCAAATTCTACACATTTTCTCAACTTAATCCACAACATTTCCTAAAATTAAATTAAATATGGTGACAAAATCAAGGAAATGTAAAGTGAGCATCCTGCAGGGACTGATATCTGTCACTTGTTGCTTGGATATTGTTTGTTTCTTCCATTATTTATTTATCATGTATATGTGGAAGCAGTTCCTGGGTTTGCGGTAGCGGTTTTTGCACATACACTGGTCTACGATGCACTGGCACGCCTTGGGATGTGGGATAAAACTTTAAACACGTTGATCCCAAATACCTGCTTTAGGTATTTCCACTCACTCATTCCCCCTGTCCACAGCCACCAACTTTGTAGCTAAGCTTGTCACTATCCTGGCTTGATTACACAACATAATAAGCACAATATGTTCTAGAACTTCACATCTCACCCTCACTGTAAAATAATCTGTTCTTCCCCACCCTTTCTATTTCCTACCTTGAGTCTCTCCCCCTGCTCCCCCACCTAGGTGTAACACTGCTCTCCCTTTTTATATCCTCCCTATAATAAAAGATTTCTTACTCTTCCTTAGGGAGGGCTGGTGATGGTCACAATTAAGCATTAAAATAAATCAATTTATTTTATTGCAATAACAAAACATGCATTGCTGTCTCATAATGATTGCACTTCTTGTAGTGTTGACCTTTGACAGCATGTGCAGACAACAGAAAAAAAGAAAAAAAAATGTATATGTGGAAGTGCAAACTAGGGTACTTATTTGGCCCCTGAATTAAAAGGGGTTTGAAGGGCCGCAACAGGCCATGTTGTATTCTTACTTTTCCATGTCGGTGTTTTAAAGGTTTTTGATTCCTTTTCATATTTTCTGTGTAGCCATGTTGTATTCTTAATTTTCCACATCTACTTATTTGTATACATTTACATTTATAGTTTATATGTGTTTTATTTATGAAAGCCAATCACCTGGCACTTGGACTCCATAAGCGTTGGCTTCTTTGATACAGTCACATATGGTTAGGATGTCAGACACCTCGGTCGTAGCAACGTTCTCTCCTTTCCACCTGCAAACTCACACAAATGACAACTTTAAGTTCTACAAGTTAACTTTAAAAACACAAACTAATTGATGTGAGGCTAAAAACGTGTGCACGATTTCACACAGTAAAAACTTTAGATGAAAGAAATGGTGGATTTTTTTTCTTCTTTTACAACACTGCTTGATATGAAAGTTACTATATAAGTAATTTTGAATACTTTTTTAGTCAGATAAAGGACTGTACCTAAATGTGTCACCCACACGATCTTGGAAGTAAATGAAGTTCTCTTCGTCAATGCTCATTAGGTCACCACTATTAAAGTACAAATCTCCTTTTTTGAGAACATTTCGAAGTCTTTTCCTCTCCGTTTGCTCCTCATTTTGGGCGTAGCCAGCAAATGGTGCAATGTCTGTGATTTTGGACACCAGCAGTCCAGGCTCGCCTAGAAAAACAATAGAAACCATTAGTCTAGTGGTTCCCAACCTTTTTCTTTCACAAATCACAAATTTCTGGCGACCCCAGAGACTTTCTTTCTCTAAAATGTGTTTTTTGATCATGTTTGTTGTACTGTGTTACAAATCATTTTAACCTGTGTGTCTGTGTGCGGTGGATGGGGTTTGTACGGCTTGGATGTTCTGTTTATTGTTGTCTTTGTGAGAGCACTTTTAGCTGTATTTTATTGTGGGATTTCCTGTGAATTGTTTGCGTGGGGTATTTTTTATTGTATGTAAGGTTTTAATGATGTAAAGCACTTTATATTATATTGTATATATGAAAAGTGCTCTATAAATAAAATTTGATTGAAATACAAAGTGACAATACGCACCAAATCAGATATTTTCATTCTGTTTTTTATTTGAACTAGATTTATATTTGATAAAGTTAAAGTACAGAAAACAGTTGTTACACATTGTGTGTGGTGTTTTAATTTGAGAAAGAATAACATTTATTTAAGCTCTTTGAGCTTTCTGCCTCTTCTTGCACTGTATATCTATTTCTCTGATATTGTTGTCATTTTGCATTATTTTGTATATATTCTATTCTATTTATATTATTGTTTGTCTATTTGTATTCTTCTATACTGTTATTCTTTTACTCTATTTATTCATTAAGTGCTTAACGGGGAACTTGGAGACATTATTTTGTTATATACGTGTTCATGCACATAATGACAAATAAAAATCCTTTATGTATTGGATTTTTTTAATTGAGCAAAATAATAAAAATAAATAAATAATGTTTTAAGTGCTTTTCCCCTCTTCTCTCCTCCTGTTGTCCTCCCACTTTTCACCTAAATACGGGGCGCTGCCCTTGTGGCGACCCACAGTTCTCCCGCCCCTGTCCTCCAATGTACTCCCATGGTATACGTGTCTTTTCATGTTTTCTTGAATGTGATGTAACTGAAACTGAATTGCCCCTCAGGGATAAAGAACGTTTTCTGAAACTGAATCCACTATTTGATTTGAATATAGCAGCTGCTCTGAGATAAAGAGGTGTCCCTTACCTTTTCGTGTCTCTATGCAGAGCCCGTTTGCGTCCCGCACTGGCTCATCGAGTTCCGTGTCATACTTAACAAGAGCGTAAGGAAACAGTTTCTACAGGTGGAAATAAAGGGCACAAGAAAAAAATAAATGAAAAAATTAAAATCTCACAAGATTGATTTCTAAATAACCGCTGGGACACACTTTCCACTTTCCACACTTACCTTATGAAAGAAATTAACCCTTCCAATAGCGCCAATCTTCCCAGTATAATTGACAAATCCCACATTTCCTTCGGTGGAAGCATAAAACTCGCGGATCTGAATGTTTCCAAAGCGGTTGAGAAACTCCCTCCAGATCTCGGCTCTGATACCGTTGCCAATGGCTAGCTTCACTTTGTGGTCCTTGTCATTGTCTCTCTGCATTTTTAGAAACACAAAAAATAAAAAAAAATCCTCAGTGAAACAGGATGAACACACAGCTGTATACCACAAACATACTGTATGAAACATTTTAGTTCCCTTTTCGTTCTTGGCAGGAAAAATATGAGTTTGTGAACACAGCCGTTTCTGGCCATATGCAGATTGTGCAATATAAGCCCTTACGCAATTTGTGTTTGTTTCTGTGTTGTGTTACTATAGAGCACATGTGTCGATTTCAAGGCCCGAGAGCCAAAAATCTGGACCTTCAGGGAATCCGATTCGGCCCACTGGAGAAAGTGAAATTGATATACAATATAACTGGAGGTGCAAACTTTGGCACATTAATGTTGAAATTATTTGTGGTCAAACTTAGTGCTTACAGGCTAGACTCTGCTACTTTACAGAGCCACACAGTCTGAATATGAGGAGTATATGTACAGTACAACATGTACAGTACATTTCTGGCAATATGCAGACTATACAATTGCATAAGTCACCATGAGCCACAAGAGGGCCCCAAATGTGAGACCTAGGCCTTATCTATGCAGAATAGAATGTACCTTTTTTATTTCCTAATATATTGGAAAGTAAATGTTGGATATAAGAATAAAATAAACATCAAACATAAGCTTTGGCTCGTTATTCTGACTTATGTTCATAAATAAACATTTCTGCACACTAAATATTTGTTTTTATTTACTGACATTTAGCAGATTTTTTTTCTTCTCATAACCAAATTTTGATCAATTATTCTGCTGGAGTGGCTCATCTTATGATGTGTAGTTTTAAAGAGAGGTTGTCATGACTCGTGTAGTGTTTAACTGGTGAAGTGTAGTATTACAATTATAGCAGTGTGTGGAACATGGAAATAAATAGGACTATATCTAATAGTGCACTGTAGTTTATAGTGTAAACTATAGTGTACACTGTACAAAAGGCTGTTCGTCTTTTTTACATTAAAAACTAAATGTATACATTTGGCTTAAATACGCTCTACCTATTTCAATGACCCAAGTACAGCAATAAGGATGTCATGCTTCCTACTATAAATACAAGCCTGAACACTTGTATACAGAAGATTTGTAGCCAAGTCACTACATATGGTCCTCCTAAGTAAAGGCCAAAATCTATTCCTAGAAGTGACCAGATAAAGACAAACCACGTCCTGAGATTATACAAGGGTCATGCGGTAAAATGATCCTGCTCTTCATGTGATGCCACCGGATACTCTGAATGGCCTTATAATTCAAAGTACTCCAAAATAAACAAACGCTACTACCGGCACATTCTTCTAAACATCTCACTGTATTGAATCAATTCTGACCATTTCGAAAGAATGAAATTAAATTTTAACTCATGCAAACCAGCCAACAGTGACGCACAAGACTGGAACCTGAGAGTCGGGATTTAATGATTTCTATTTTGGTAGGCCAGCTGTGCTCGACTGTGCTGTGAGAATGTACAGATTTGGAAAGTTATCTCCCTCTACATTAGGCTGAATTGCAGCTTGTTGCTGCCTGTTCACAGCAATCCACCCCACCCCCCACCCCCACCCCCTGCAGCTGTCAAAAAAGGAAAAGGAGGAGATAGTCAGGGAGAAGCATGCGTGAACCTTTAAACGGTGCCCAATGAACAACTGGCCCCGGATTGACTCGGTTTTTGCTGGTTAATGAGCATTCTGACATTGTTATCGTATCCTTTTTTTAATGGTGCCTGACCTGGAAGCATGGGTGGTGCCATTTGGCATACCGGGCATCGTTCCCGTGGGCCGTCGACTCGAAGTGGGCCAGTCCGGTCCGCTGGCTAAAAATGGTCCAAATGCGGCAAAAACGTGGCAAAAAAAGAGTGAAAAGTGACTAAAATGGGCCAAAAGCAGACAAGAGTAGCTAAAAAATGGTCAACTAAAGAGGAACCGGGTGGTATGTAATGGCAAAGGGTATCTTAAATGAGCACAATGTGGCAAACAATAGTGAAAAAGGGCAAATGTGGAACAAAAAGAGGCAAAATGTAAGGAAAAAACCCCAAGTGGTATTTATTAGGCAATAGTTAACTTATTTGGATGAAAAGTGGCCCAAAATTGTTTAAGAAAGGGCATAAATTGAATAACAGTGTCAAAAGAACTTAAAAAAAAAATTGGAAAAAAGGGATATTTATTGGCAAAAAGCAGCTGAAGCAAAAGGAAATAGGTGTAAAAAGGTTTTAAATGTTTTCACCCTTATAAAGTTTTCTGGGGGAATAATAATTAAAATGAAGACATAAAAAGCTTCATGTTGAGCATCACTGACTTAACGGCTTCTACATGCTGTTTCTGATAATGTACCGGGCTGGTCCAGATAGACGATACCAGGGCTGACACATCCTTTAAAAGAAATCAAATAAAAATAATAATCACACATTTTGAAAGTAGTCTAAACTATAATCTAATCTAAAAAGAAAGAAAAATCTTCACAATGTTTTTAGCCGTTCACGCCTCACTACTACCACCCCATATAAAGCGATCGACACTTGAAACCCTTGAAACACTGAATCAGTGTCATAGGATATTTTTCACTTAAAGCTGTCAGGGCAGCAGGTCACATGGCTGGATAGGCTTTTCATCCTCATAAAACTAAAGAAAGTGAGATTACAGGAATAAAAAAAAAACATTCAAATTAAATCAGACAGTTATTGTGCTCTTACCTTTGGTGCACTGCAAAGGTAACGCATCACCTCTCCAATGTACTGGATGACAGTCACGTTGTATTTCCGACAGTCATCCCAAAACTGAGAAGTTGAGAACTTCCTCTTCAAAATAATAGTTGTCCCTACAAAATAATTGAAAACAAAAAATAACTATTACAATTTAAAAGGACAATATTCATGATATATGTGCAAATATCAATTTTGTAACATGAAAAATGATCTAAGAAGATGTGTAATTTATAGGTCAGGCAAGGACAACATGGGCACTTGATCTAATTATATGCCGCCCCCAAAGCAAATACACAGAAAATCAGGGGCAGATCTACAAAAAAATCAGTGGGGTGGCAAGAAGGGGGCAGGAATATTTTAGAGGTGGCAACATATAGCAGACGTACATAAAGCATACTGAATTATTGAGCTGGGTATTGCCAGGTACCTCGCGATGCGATATATCGCAATATATTTTTTTGCCTGCGTTAACGATATTATCGCGATAATCAATATATCGCAGGAAAATTAATCCACGATACATCACGATCACTGTCACTGGAGAAATTCAGAATTTATCTACTGCACTGAATCCATTTATCAGGAATTACAAAACATTGTAGTCAGGCAGCGGCAGCGGGGCATTACCGGTCGGCGGACCGCGGCCGCATAGTTCCGCGCTCGTGTGTACAAATTAGGGTGGCAGCAGGGGTGGCAAGGCTTTGTTGTTGGGTGGCATTTGACACCCTATGCCACCCCGGTAGATCCGCCACTGCAGAAAATATATTAATATACAAAATGACAACAAAAATACAAAACATTATAATCCAAAAACAAACAAAAATAATTAAAAAGGTTTAAAAATACACAAAAAATGAGAATGAGAAAAAAAACCAAAACAAAATCCTTTGACATGAATGTTAATAATGTCCTCGTATCAGAGAATCACATTTTTGTGGCGCCCACTGAGATCACATTTCCATCTGTCAAACCAGCTGTATTGCTTAGTTGGCATTTGTCACTTAAAAACATGTCCTGTGTCATATTATCGGCACTATAGAATGTCTCTACAGCAGTTTGTAACGACTGGTGTTTCCTGTGGTTTTGTATGATAATGGAAAGGACTTTATCCCATTTAGAAGAAAAAAGAACGTGGGACGAACTTTACCCCATTTAGTGAAAAAGGATCAGTTCAGATTACTGGATGTCTCTGACAAAAGCCTCTTTCACAGCCTCAGCAGGCTCACATTGTTTTGTTGGTGGGCACGGAAAAACATTTTAAATCTACAACACGGTTTTGGAGCAAAGGTTGACAAGCGGAAACTGACGGCTTTTGGTCTAATTATGTGCGGTTCACAAATTTAAAGCATAAAATGACCCCAAAAACACACAATATGATAGACTATACAGCAAAAATACACAAAATGACACAGAAAAAAAAAAGAAAAACACAAAATGACACAGAAAAAAAACAAAAAAAAACACAAAATGACAAAGAAAAAAACACAAATTTAGAAAAATACACAAAAGGAAAACCAAATGCACAGAAGGACAATTATGCACAAAAATAACAGCTAATAAATACAACATATCAACAAAAATCTGCATAACAACAACAAAATGATGACAAGAATGCATAAACCCCTTTGTTCTTTCCATGCTCAGATTAATCATTAATCAAGGAATGTTGAAGTTGTCCATCTATAAACAAAGGTTTCATTGCCTATTAGAAAACGTGTTTCATATTAATACATTTATCTAATGGAAAGGATTACTTTCTCTCTTCGCCTTCAGAAAAACACATTTGTTAAGTTGTGGACCAAGTGGAACAGATACGTTAAACCTTTATAGACAGAAGAGTGGATGGATGACTGTAATTCTGGGTGTATACTTTATTGTTGGATGTCCTATTGGGCCTAATAATTGGTTTGTATTACTTATGATTGTATTTTAAATCTCCCTGTGGGACCTTTCTGCCAGCGGAGCTGAAGTCAGCATCCAATGTGAACATTTTTAAATCAAAGTTAAAGGCACTTTTTTTCTCTACTGCATATGATTGAGAGAGAGATTTTTTGTCATGTTGTTGATGTAATGATGATTTTACTGATGATTTTAATTGATTTTACTGATGTTCTTATTGATTTAAATGTTCTTATTGATTTTAAACAATTGAATGTTTTATCATGTAAAGCACATTGAGTTGCCTTGAGTATGAAATGCGCTATATAAATAAATTTGCCTTGCCTTGCCTTGCCTTTCTTTATTTACTTTTTAATTTTTTTTCTTTATCTTTTGTTAAGCGCTTTGAGAAGACTTTGTTGTAATTTACGCTATATAAAGAAAGTTGAATTGAATTGAATACATTTTTCCAGTTTCTTGAGTTTTCTGAAGCCATTCACTTGAACTTCTGTATTTAGTTTTTAGTTGTTGTTGTTTTGTAGCATAAAAATCTTAATTGTGAGCAGCAAAAGATGCACCACTGTATACTGTCTGATACTGTCTGAAAGTGTCATTCTCATTTTTTTTTTGCTTTACAAACACTTTTTTTTTTCTTTATGACTGAATATTTTTTTTTTTTAATTTAAATGTTTTATTTTTCGATTGATTAATAAAGACACAAATGTACTACCATAATATGGCCCAAATACAAAAAAGATGTCTTCAATGAAAAAAATATATATTTTCAATCAAAGAAAAAAAAGTTTTCAAATTCAATTATTTGGGTCTCAAATGTTTTTTTTTTTGTTTTTTTTTGCATTTGAACACTTTTTTTTTTCTTTGATTGAAAATATTTATTTTTGATTAAAGTAAACTTTTTTTGATTGAAATGGTTTTTTGAATCTCCCTCCTTAAAAGTGTGCACAGTATTTTAATGCTTTCACAAAATAAAAACAAAAAATTGAATGAATAAATGAATAAAAAATAGCAGTGTTGGTAGATAAAGTTTTTTTTTTTTTAATTCTAAAGAACTAATTTGCCATCTCACTCAAATCTCTTGAAGGATCTCCCTCCCATATGCCTTTACCTGTCTCGATGGAGCCAATCAAACCCACTAAAAATCCTGCTGTGTGATACAGTGGCAGGTTGACGTAGATGATGTCGGTTTGCTTCACACCGTTTGAAGACAAAATAACCAGAGCCGTTAAAAGGCGGTTCTGGTTTACCACAGCGGCCTTTGGGAGACCTAAGACACAGAACCAAACAGAACTCGTCACTTTGTCGATTACGACCCAGTATAGAAACCTAAGGATGAAATTCCGCCATTACCACACCTGTAGTTCCAGAGGTATAAATATAAACTGCAGGACTTTTGAATGTGACGTGTGATCGAAGGGATCGGGGGAGTGGTGCGTCTGTGGCCTCCTCCACTTGTTCAGAGAAGCTTTGGATGCCTGTTGTGTCGGAGTCTTTGGCCATCAGGAGGACGGTGACGTTCTGCTCCAGCAGCGAGGGCAGCACATCCTTTACTGCATCCTTTAAATCTGTAGTATACGGAAAACATTCCCAATCTTTACTAAAATAAGATAGGCCTACACAGATCAAGCAGGTAAATTCAGTGAAAAAATTAAGTTACTGTAATCTTTGGATCAGCGTTGGGGTCAATTACGGTACATTTTTCACTTACAATTACATCTTTAACTATCCATGTTCAATTACAACTCAATTACAATTATGTTCTCAATTACTGAACCTTTAATAAATAACATAAAGTTTCTCTTGTGTTTAGCTTTCTGTTAGCGTCGCTTATGGCAACGGGTCAGTTTTGACCCATGTCTTAAATCAGCTGTAAAATACACTAAAAATATTATCTATCATGCAATTTGTTTTTCATGTCTTGGTTACCTTGTTAGGGTTGATTTATATACATTAAAATATTGGTATTAATAATTTTGATGTGGGCATCTTACCCAGGTATGCGTTTAAATTGTTAATGACAGCCTTTATAGAATTTCCATGCCAACTACAAAGTAAATTATCGGAACACAATTACGATTACAACAGTAACATACAGTATACACATAACACCCAGCTGAGGGTCATAAAACAGCTCATGTGTGGAGTTTCCTTGAATTTCTGTATTTTACTATTTCATGGAGCCAAGATTTTGTGCAATTATTCATGTTCTATGATCTATCATTTTCACTTTACAATTGCAAAATTACAAATGAATACTATTTTTCATTACTGACCCACTTTTGTGACCATATTATTATTATACGTACTGGTAGTAGTAGTAGTAGTGTTCACCAGGTATTCATTTTCTATAGAAGCATGGTGTGTAGCTTTTTGATGTCTAGCTGCAAGTTCCTAAAAGTCTTTTTTTTTCTAATGAAACATGCCAAAACGTTCACTACAGAGACACCTTTCAGCACACTCCCATAGTTAGTGGATCCTAAACTGAGTCAAAGGGCACTGGGGCATGTTCTAGGTTTCCTATAACATAAGTAAGGATACAAGGTGTCGAATGTAAAACGTTTTTTTTTTATAGCCAACATATATTGAACATTTAGCTCATTATTATTAGCTCGTTATTTTGTTTCTTACTATGGACTTAATATTTTGTTAAGCGCACTGAGATGACTGTTGTAATTTGTGCTATATAAATAAAGTTGAATTGAATTGAATTAATTTTCCATAAAATTTAATGAAAATAAAACAAATGCATACATTGGGAAAAATTAAATGTTTCATGTTGAAATGTAAACATTTCCTCCATTTTTTTTAAGTTACTGCTGGCTTTCCAAAATTAAATATGTGTTTAGTTAACCTCTGTTAGAAAGCTATTTACTATTTATATCATACTGTATATATCTACATGTTCAGGGCCCATCATTGTTTACGATCAGTCATTTGTCATTTTGTATCTTATGGGGGTGAATAAACAATAGAAAGTTTAAAAATAATAATAATAATAATAATAATGAATAAGATGAATTAAAAAATGAACAGAAAGTGCTCTGCAGTGATTGACCGAGGCAGGACAGATGTGCACAGCTGTACCTGAGGCAGCTATCAGCACTGAGGCCTTGCAGCAGTTGAAGCAGTGCAGCAGAGACTTGGAGCGGATGTTGTGGTTGAGCAGAGCCGCAGGAGAGCCGAGTTTGGTGAGAGCCAGCCAGGTGAATATGAAGGAGGGTTCGTTGCCCATGAACATAGCCACGGTGTCCCCCGCTTTGTAGCCGCTCTGCGCCCGCAGCGCGTTGGCTATTTTATTACTCTGTAGATCCGTGTAGCTGTAGGTGTAGCTCTCCTCCCCAAACACTAGAAACTTCTTGTCAGGATGCGCAACGCTTTGCTCCAAAAAACGATCCAAAACCAGAAATAACGGTCTCCTTCTGCGCCTCGACAAAAAGCGCACCAACATACAAACCAAGTCTCTAATGTACAACATGTCCATCCAAACGTAAGGATGGAATGTTTTCAGTATGAACGGAATTATGAGAATAGTTGCTAAAATAACTGATAAACAAAAAAGTTCCATCGTGAAACCGTCGAAAAGTTTTGTGGAGAAAAAAAAAAAAAACAAGAAAAGAGGAGGAGGAGGAGGGCGCAGCAGCAAAATGTGGAATGTGGCAAATAAGGAGTTTAAAGGATCAGGGCGGAGCATTCACACACACACACACACGAGGAAAAACTTGGGCCTATATGTTCCCAGGAGTGTCAGAGAGAAACCCCTTAAGGATCTTCAAGGAACATCACACATGTAGCCTATACTGTAAATCCATAAGAGCAAAATACCTAGACACAAGCAGCACACTGTAGTGCAGTGTTTCTAAAATAGGGGTACAGTAGGGGTTCGAGAGAGACCCTACAGTCCCATTACATTTATGTATATATAGATACATGCATGAATAGATACATATGTAGGTGTTTGTGTACATGTACTGTATATATATATGACCAGAGATGTACTGTATGTGCTTGTATAACCAGACGCATATGTGTGTGTATATTAATATATGTAAAATTCTGTACATAACCTCCCCTTTTATAACATTTATGTCTTAATTGTAAATTGTGTTCTACATATATATAATGAAAGCCTATTTTATTATTTTATTTTAATCTTCTTGTTTTGCACAAATTTTAAAACATTTAATAATTTCGTGTGTACATGGTTCTCACACTTGCTTTGGCAATGTAAACCTGTTTTCTCATGCCAATAAAGCTGTTTTGAATTTGAATTTGAGAGCTGACAGACAGACAGACAGAGTCAAATTAACAATTAAAATCAAGAAAAGATGTGGATTTTTATTCAAGGGTCACTCTTGGTCCCACACAAGTTGGAAGATGACCACAAATAATAATAATTTAAAAAAAACTTTAGAAATATATCTATCTGTCTACACTTAACACAGTTTCTTTCCACTTATTTACAAAATGGGATTCTTTATAATGTGTCAACACATATATTCCATCTTTATGCTCTATAGATATTTTTTCACAGTATTCTGAGCAAAATGTTGTCGGCCAAAGGGGTACTTGCCAAGGCCAAAACGTTTGAGAAGCATTAGGATACAATATTTTTGGCTTTTTATGTAAGTTTTGTGACTTTCAGGTTTGAAATTACACTTTGTGCTAATCCCCATGTCAAGAGCAGAATCTACTAAGTTAAAAAAATCAGCAAACCTGGAGAAAAAGGTCAGAGGGAGAGGGGAGAAAGCACAGACGGGGAGAGAAGGGGGGGTTAGGGGTTCTATGGTTGTGGCTTCTTTGAAATCCACTTGTTACAGTCTCCTCAAGAAAATGTGGCTTGATGAAGTGAGACCACTAACATATACAAAAGGACACAGACAAAAGGGTTCGAGTTGGCAAGTTTATTGTAAATAAAACATTAATGAGTCAAAACAAATCAACAAACCAAAAAGGCTACAGGCGCCGGCCAAAATAAGGAAAAGAGGGGTTAAGAACCTGGCTAACCGCTCCATGGGCCATCGGACCAGGCCCCACCCTGGCTAAGCTACCTCAACCAAAACTAACTGTTAAACCAAAAAAGAAAACCCGGAAAAAGGAGGGAAGGAGGGAGACCGGCCATAGAGGAAACACGTAACACCACTATTTAAGGACCAGGGGAGAGAAGATATAGATACAGATAACTTCACTGTGCAATGCAGAATGTCTCCTATGCAGCATGAAATCACAGCAAGCAAACACTAATTATACGCTTCCTGTTTTTGTACAGAGGAAAAGCTAACCCTTGCCTCCTGTCAGGGGTCACATGGGGCAGTTCACTGCAGGTTCATATAACATAAGGCTTCCCAAGTCACAAAAATAATAAAGACACAAATCTACCTCATAGAAATAGCTCTGCACTCTGGTGATCGAGGATTTCAGACGTAGTTCCGGTGTTGCCTGCCATAGCAGGATGAACTACAACTTGTACTAGCCCACTCTCTCATAGGCTGACAACATTCGGTTCAGGGAAGTAATCTTTTTTTATTATCAATAAAATGTGTTAATGAGATTTTGAGAAAATTGAGACAGTTCTGTGTTTATATACCCACCCTCCGTTGTGGAAACTTGGTTAAAAATATTGGTGGATTTGACAACCACAGCATTGGCATCAGCAGAGTTGCCAAGTCTCACGCTTTGAGTGTGACAGCCACGCAATTTGACGCATTCTCACACCACATGCCACACTTGACATTTCTCACGCTAATATTTCCCCATTCAATACTCTATTTATTTTTTTCATGATAATCAACTTTGGTCCTCACGGCTTGCCGTAGCTTGAGTAACTCTGATTGATTCAATCCAATCCAATCCACTTTATTTATATAGCACATTTAAACAACAAAACGTTTCCAAAGTGCTGAACATGCGACCACAACAATAAAACCAAAACATTACAAATGAGCTCTGCCACTAAATGAGTATAAAACAATAAATAAAAATAAAACAGTTTAAAAGAATAAATATAAATAAAAACACATTAAAAACTATAAATAAGAATAAAACTCAATAACATAAAATAAAAGACACAGAGGACCACACAACTTGCGCGGTGCTAAAAGCCAGAGAATAAAAGTGAGTTTTGAGACGAGATTTAAAACACTCCACAGTGGGGGCCGTACGGATGTGGAGGGGCAGAGCGTTCCACAGCTTAGGGCCGACAACGGAAAACGCTCTGTCCCCTTTAGTTTTACGGTTCGCCTTCGGAACCACGAGCTGGAGCTGGCCCTCAGACCTCAAAGCGCGCGGGGGTCGGTAAATTTGGATGAGGTCTGTGATATACTGAGGGGCCAGTCCATTCCAAGCTTTAAAAACAAACAGTAAAATTTTAAAATCAATTCTAAATTTAACAGGGAGCCAATGCAAAGATAGCAAGGATTGGGGTGATGTGTTCACGCTTTTGGTCCCTGTTAAAGTCGTGCCGCTGCGTTCTGGACTAACTGCAAGCGGTAAGTGCCTTTTGGCTGATGCCCGAGTAAAGTGCGTTGCAGTAGTCCAGACGGCTTGAAATAAAAGCGTGCACGACTTGTTCAAAAAGATTAAAAGGCTTAACTTTGGATAAAAGACGAAGATGATAAAAACCCGATTTTAAGACGCCATTGATCTGTTTATCAAATTTAAAATCACTGTCTATGGTGACGCCAAGGCTGGTGACTTTGGGATGCAAATACTTTTGGAGTGATCCCAAGTCTGTGAGGGTACATCCAAATGCCATTATTTCTGTTTTTCCCTCATTCAGTTTTAAAAAATTCTGGGCTAACCAAGCCTTGACGTCACCCAGACAGTGGAGCAGGGGTGTCAGGGGGCTGTGGTCATTTTTTGCAATGGGCAAGTAAATTTGACAGTCATCTGCGTAGAAGTGGTAAGACATGCCATGTTTCTTAAAAATCTCTCCAAGTGGGAGGAGATATATAGCAAAAAGTATGGGACCCAGGATAGATCCCTGGGGGACTCCACAGTGAAGTGGGGCAGAAGATGAAGTGGAGTCCCCCAGCCTGACGGAGAATGACCTCTCCGACAGGTAGGACCTAAACCACTCCAACGCGGTCCCCCTGACACCCACACGATCTCTTAGGCGATCTAAAAGAATTGTGTGGTCGACTGTGTCAAAAGCAGCCGTCAAGTCTAAAAGCACTAAAATGGCAGAACCTCCAGAATCAGTCATTAAAAACAGGTCATTAAAAACCTTTAAAAGTGCAGATTCAGTACTGTGCAAAGCCTTGTACCTTGTAGCCTTGACCGAGATAACCAATCACAGTCCAATCCATGTCTCCTTGTGCCTAAATCTAACCAACCACGGCAGGCATCACACAATAATAAACCAATCAGAAGCAACGTAAGGCGGGCCTTGACAAGCAGTCTCAGACACCTCCCACAACACACCGAGTCGTGACATGCTTTCAGAAAGAAAGTGTTTCTAATTGACAGACGTCTGAGATGGTATGTAACTACCCACTTTTGTTCATCGTTTATATTGCTGTCTGTGTGTGTGTGTGTGTTATAGTGTTAGTTAACCCGTCTAAAAAACGAACCCCCCCAGTGCACGGACAAACACAGTCAGCTGTGTTTGCGACTGTCTGTCAGAGGCTCAGTGCAGATGTCTGACAGTGCCGCTGGCATGGAGGTGAGGTCATCAGTCATCAGGTATAAATCAACGTTAAAACAGGCCAAAGCCGTGTTAAAAAAGGCCACATTTTTTTCCCTCCGGAACACATCATGTCACTACAGTCTCACTCGTCATTTTCTGAAACTTGGCAGCCCTGCATCAGGACAGATTTATTTTGGGTTTCCGTAGCTCCATTGTATCTTAATGCAGGGAGGCAACAGAAATAATTCTATGCAGCCATCTTTACTGTAGACACGGCTCTTCATTGGATGCAGAACCAGAGTTTATGATTCATCGGAGACAGGCCACATACACTCTAAAGTGGAAACAGAGCAGGTGAAATGTGATTGGCCACGTTTACATGGGAGCTTTAAATCCTCTTTAAAGTTACAGTCTATGTTGTAACACAGAGCCACGTCGTTTAGGAAGCCATTTTACATTTTCTTTAATGCAAAGCATTCTGGGTACAAGTACAAATGCAACAATACCACAAGGTGGCAGCATTACACAGGCATCCCATTATTACTGGAACAGTCTCCAACTCTTACAAAAGTGAGTTTTTGTCATATTTGCTAAAGCTGTCACTATGCAAGGACATCTTTACATCAAACTAGTAGTTTCTGTGAAAAAAAAACAGACTCATTGAGTCCCACCCCCTGCTGCTCCTGCAGCTTTTGGCAGATTGCCAGAATGCACCGCGATCGAGCAAAAAGAACCAATCAGAGCCAGGATTGGGTTTGGTGGACTGTCTGACAGCTGTTGCTCACAGGCCCCCCGCTTTCCTGGGCTGGAGCATCATCTTTTTTACAGTGTATGGTCTGGAGGAGTAGAAGATGGAATTGGTGACTTTTCTGCTTGAAAGGTAATTACTGCTGCTTGATTTACATTATGTTTGATTTGTGATTGTTACACTAGAACTATGTGGTGCATGTGTTTGTGTGTGCGCGCAGCAGCCTCCGTTTGGGTGCTGTAAGTGACACTGTGTTGTTGATGCTGCTAGAATCTGGTGTGTGCACAAAGAGAGAGAGAAGCGCTGCTGAAACATGCTTTTAACAGTGCATGTTATATTACTGTGATGTTGCTGTCGGACTAACGTTAGCTTGTTAGCTGCTCTGAGGGAGGGACTTTAGAAAGTTTGGAGGCAGGGCAAGAGAGCAGCGGGGCGAGAGGGATCTGAGAGTTGCAGACAGCACCTTTAAAGGCACACTGTGTAACTTTTGGTCACTAGGGGTGCTTGACCTGTAACTTACACCAAGCCCCCTAGTGTATGAAGGTGGGATTCACACAAGAAAAGTATTTTGTGGTTCTTTGTACCGGCAGAATCGAGAAGTTGTAACCGGAGAGTTGGAGTTGTAAATGATAATTCACGTAAGTAATTTAAAAAACTATCGCTACCAGCAACATACTAAACCCTGAGAGCTCTGAAAAGCAGCAGACTCACTGAGACACATGCTGAAAGCTTGTTTACCTTCGAATTACAGACTGGTCTGTTCCCAAAACCTTGACCAAATAACCCTGTGTCCCTCTATTTGTAGCCCTCCCAGTATTCCTTTACCTTGTATTTCCTCTTTCACAATGATGTAACTCTGCCCTCCTCTTTTTATATGGTCTTTTCCTCCTATAAAGTCGGGTTATCCTACAATAGGGAGGGCTATGGTCACAAATGAGCAAAAGAATAAAACGTATTACAACTTAATTATTTTCTGCATGAACAAAGCATGCATGTGTGTCGCTAAAAGATTGCACTCCTCATAGTTAACTTGTAAACCTTTGACAACATGCGCAGACTTGATGAGTTTTTACAATCTAAAACCTGAACTGCACGGCTTTCTTTCAACTCAAAAGGCAACGAAGAGAGATAAAGACATTTAAGGCTTTTATCTCTAACTCAGACTCAGAGAATTGGAAAGTGAGCCAACTTGAAAACCTGCCAGTGGGAAACTTATATGACAGGTGAAAAGGTGACTGTGAGCAGGGGTCACAAGCTGTTGGGCAGTTCACACAGCCGGATGGACCGGACTGACAGATAACAACAAATAATGGAGAAGCCAATGAATGTAGTGGGAAAGAAAAACTGAGGCAAGCACCAAGTTTCACGTAGTGTATAGATCACTTATAGTCGGGCTTCTAGTCACACATAGGGGGAAAAAGGAAGAAAAATCCATGCAATTGAATGTTTTAAGAAAAGATTGTAAACCTAGCATGGAAGAGCCTTTGATTTGACTCAATTTGGCTGAATGTTCAAAGTGCTGTTTTCTTTTCTTTTGTTCCTTGGAGTGACGAACATCTGCTTGACACAGATGTGCTCTCAAACTCAAGGACTTTGGAGCTGATCGTGTGCCAGCACAGTGTGCAGATGACACGTGGCCCTACTTTGGCACCAATGTGCCCCAACGATTTTTGATATGAGAGGTTGTTACAAGGCCATATAAAGTGAAACAGTGCAACAGTTCACACTATATATAGTATTTACCTCAGCTGAGCTTTTATCTCATCAGTCATGAAAGCTGTGAGTGTCCCTAGCTGCCATACCTTTAGGGCACCCACACATTGGGTGATACAGGCCTGTTAAAGAGAACATTTTGCTTCTTAGAGAAATATGTAATAAAAAACTTTTTATCATTAATTTTGAATTACTCTTGCCAGGGTCTTAGCAAACCTTTGCAGCCCAATCCGATATTTGTGTGTTTGTAAATGTTAATGCGAATCAAATCAATAAAACTTTGTTATATTGTGCTTTTCATGCATAAAAAATAATTCAAAGTGCTTTACATCATTAAGACATTACATAGAATAAAAAAATACCACACAATATAAGAGATCAATCTGATGTTGCAAAGCATGCTACTTTTTTGTCTGTATTTGTCCTCTTTACTAATCGGCCGTTACAGATGCACAAATGACTTTACTCGCGTGAATCTGCGCTGCTTGAATCTTGCAACACATTTTGTGAGACATACTGTTGCAAAACAGATTTGTAACCGGAAGAAATTGATTTTTCATTTTTATGAGACAGATCATATGTGTTCATTGTTTTATTGCTTTGTCACATTATACAGATTGTAGATTTTGTAAAAAATTGTATAGATTTTTCACGTACGTCATGATGTAATCAGACATTACTGATCTAATATTATGTTATTTAAAATTCATATGATTTTTATTATCATACTGCATTTTCAAAAACACAAAAATTCTAATATAAATCTATCTATTAAAGCAAGGAACATCTGTGTGTCCGTGGAGCGAATATCTCCCCGACGCAGCGTCTGACCGACCTGAAACTGTGTCAACGGGTTGCGCATACCCCGAGTATGTGCATCTGTTATTTTGGAGTAATTCGGACAGAGCTGAGAGGACATGGGGGTGGACTTTCCAGTGATTAGATAAAAACATTGGAACATAGGGATGACATCGTCACTGTAGAGGTAGGACAGATGACATCTTTGCTGGAGAGGTAGGACTAATGTTCTAATGTTCTAATTATCCAATGTTCCAAAATGGGTGGGCTGTGGGGGTGGGCTCCCCAGTGATTGGCTCTGGCCCACATTGTTTTAGAACACTGATGATGTCATCAGAGTCAGAATGTTCTAACTGATGATGTCATGATAAACACGGGTCAAATTGAACGGGACATGAGCCGCATACACTACTATTACTACTACTACTATTACTACTACTACTACTACTACTACTACTACTACTACTACTACTAACTACTACTACTATAACTACTATTCTACAAATCACTTTTGGTTGTACCATTCCCAAAAATCTATGTGCAGAGAAAGAGCGGAAATGTGAGGAAATGCGCCAGGCACGTGATGCTGAGTCACCTAAAGTCCGAAATGCCCGCCTGGCCAGCAACGCTGCACGCATGACTAGACGTCATGCAGCTCAAACGGGTGAAGAACAGAGTAATGGCCTAGCTAACAACCTCACACTCTTTGTACATCCAACCTTCAAACACATACTCATTTGGCCGTAATTGACAACTCTACTTAAGGTCCCACTATATGAATACATACCTCCTACGGGCACTGTACTAGTATAGTTTAAACTAAAAATAAAAGTCTGAATTTTTAACTCAAGATGATCTTTGGCTGTTCCTGGTTGGATGTTACACGCTGTGAGAAGTTTTAGGTACGTGAAGGATTATCCAATCAAAACAGCTCGGGGTGGGGCCAGACACCCTACCCCGCCCTTGGTCCGACCCCACCACAATCTGCGTTCCGCAGCAACGTCCCTCTCGCTTTAAATTCAGCTTTGTAGAACATCTCAATGTTGACAGGTAGTCATGGCAACGTCCCTCTCACTTTAAATTCAGCTTTGTAGAACATCTCAATGTTGACAGGTAGTCATGGCAACGTCCCTCTCGCTTTAAATTCAGCTTTGTAGAACATCTCAATGTTGACAGGTAGTCATGGTAACTCAGGCTATGGTATAAAACTGCTTAGATTCTACAAGAGTGACTTCATAAAGGAACATCAAAGCCAGTACAGCACTTAAAACATCCCCATAAAGATCAACCAGTAGACATCCTCAGTGAGCAATGTTTCCTTTACTGAACAAAGTAAGTATTTTAATATTGTAAATGTTAAAGACATATTTAATGATTGAATGAGTCAAGTTACTAAATATTGCTTGTTTTATAATCGTGTACATTTAGTTACTTATTCAGCTAAATTCCTGAATCAAGTAAAAAATACTGCTTTTTATTTACATATTCATTGATAATTCTGTGTGAATGAGCAAATTTCAATTCAATCCTAAACTGACTTAGAATTGTCTATTAACTACTAGCTCAACATTTTTGGCACAAGCTATTTTCTCCTAACTGGAGACTTCTGTCAAATATCTGGGTATGTGGCTGGACCCTGAAGTAATTTTAAAACCACATACCGATTATATATTAATGGCTTTCTATTGATCTTCAAATTGTTTCACACTACAAGTAAGGAAGAAGATCATTTCTCAGCTTATTCTACCTATAATTGACTTTGCAGATAACATGTATCTTAATGTTTCAACACTTTGTGTAGATTCATTTTTAAATATCTATAGAACTCATCATTGATCAACTTAACTGGTTACAGCCTAAAAAAGACTTTGAGTTGAAAATATTGAGATTTTATTCGTATATCGCCATTTTAAGAAAAAATATTGAGCTATGAGTTTTGGTCCATATTGCCTCCAGCCCTAGTTAAAGGGGTAGACGTTTGGGTCCTTTCTGTGTGGAGTTTGCATGTTCTCTCCTTGCTTGCGTGTTCTGCATGTATAGAGAGGGCTGGCACTGACCTTTGCTCATCTAAGGACAGAGCAGCAAGGTTAAATATGTTATCACATCAGGTGGTATATGGCTGTATGCAGGCAGACTATTTGCCCTGTTGTCGAAGGTCAAAGCTATCCTGCGAACGTGTGAGTCTCAGCGTATCAAGGAGTGTTTGAGCTTTTGTAGAAGAGAGAAATCTATGCTGCTGATTATTCACACAGAGGCCCTGAGTAACTGAATGTTTCAGGTCAGGGATTACCTGCCACTGATTCAGAGGAAATGGAAGGAATGAGGGTGAACAGGCTAAGGCGTTTAACCCTTTTGGAGCATCTAATTTTGCCCACACAAGAAAGCCGACAGAGAAAACATGAATCACTGTGTACACTAAGTATCTGACTATAAAAAAGGCAGTTTTCTCATGCTTATATATAATATGATGACAGTCATGTTTAATCAGAAATTGTCAAAAGAACCTTACATTTTTCCATAATCCTCACATTCTATTATCATTTCACAAAATTTCTCCAAATGAAATAAAAATAGCTAAAAAAAATCCAACAAATTTAAGTAATGATCCTGCTGGGACTGATATCTGTCACTTATTGTTTGGATATTGTTGATTCCTTAAATTTAAATACTTAATTTTTCTATCATTTATATATGGAAGAGCAAATTAGGGTACATTAATTTTGAAATTGCTCCCTTTCCCGTCTATAGTCTGCATTCTCAGTTTATTCTGATGGTTTGCTACAATTTCAGGATTTTGAATTAATATTATTACCAATAAACATAAAACAGCTTCAAAATCTACTTTCCTATAACCCTTTTTGCTCAATTCTAGAAGAAATGTATTATCAGGACATATATTGGAACCTTTGGGAGTCAGCCAGAGACTTTTTTAGAGGCCAAAGCAGTATCAGAGGTCACTGGGGTCAGTGGGTTGTGAAACAGTTGAGGCCAGCATGTGTTTTCTCTGCATAGCTGTCAGTCTATATCAGTGGTTCCCAACCAGGGGTACATGTACTCCTAGGGCTACTTGAACACATTGCAGGGGGTACTTGGAAACATTGATGAATCTATTTCCAACATGCTCGGTCATTTTTAAGCCTATTTTAGACACTGTGCATACTCATTCAACATCTTTTCCACTTGTTGACAATAAACGGCATTAATGGAATAAACAATATTGTGGCCTTAATATCCTACAAAATTGTTGCCAACATGTTGGGCACATTACTAAAAAATTTTTTTTAGTCAAACTTTTGCAGCTTTTGATTTCTAGTTTGAGGATAGAGTTTGAACCAATCAATTGATATAAAACAAGTATTATTAGTCTGTAGATAAATCTATGCTCAATGAAGGAGTGAGTTAAGCTCAACTTGACCTTCTTTTTCTCAGTTATTATACATTACCATTTGTCTTGACAGCATTAAACTATTTAAATCCTCGCCGCTCTGAAAAAAAAAAAAAGTATTGACACTTGGCAGACGTATGAATCCCATGCATGCTAGAGGGTCAATTATTGGCCTTCTACTTGGAAAACTGAGATATGGAAGGGAGAAGGCGGAAAAAAGATGCTTTTATGGTTTGGACCAAAAAAGGAAAAAAAAGTAGTGGTTTGGTTTTGAGGCACCGGCAGACCCCCGTGACCCTGAAAAATGAACATTTGGGTCAGAAATGGATGGATGGTTTGGTTTTGGGTTTTTTTTGCAATAATGGAATTACATTTAAGACTTTGTGAAATGGTTAATTTTGTTCCTCTTTATATTTCTGAAAGTAACCTTTCAAACATATTTAGGACCTTGAATGAGTATAAACCAGAAGTAGCATAAACTATAACTATAACTTTACATGTATCATGTGTCGACAAATATCATAGACACTTGTATAAAAATGAAAACTAATTTTGCCACCTTTGAATAAAAAAGTGAGTAGAATCAACATTATTCCAAGACCTTCTAATGTCTCATCAACATTTGAAGAGAAAAGTGTTAGTTTTCCAAATGAAGACAAACATTCGCTTAAAATGAAAATCATTCCAGATAAATGTGCAGATGTTGCCCTTGGAAACATAACTCTACAAGCCCAGTTGATAAGAATTTGCTGGCCTAAGAGAGTTAAGTTTCAGAAAGGCTTTTTCCTCCAGTCACGTACCCTCTCAGCATGGGAGGCGACCAATGATGTTGGAGACACGTAGACCCGCTGCTATAAAGTAGGGCCCCTGCACTGACAGCTCTTCATTGATCATCACTCTGAGAAGTGGATCCTGGGCTGCTGTCTTGTGACTCTTTTTTTTAACTGAGACACATTCACTATTACATTGGACAATGCTGCGAGTCAGGTGTCTGAGAGGAGGTAGCAGAGGGGCCGAGGCCGCCCATCTGATCGGAGCCATGGTTGGTAATTGTGGTGGTTTCATATTTTACATTTTCTTTACATTTTCCCATCAATTACATCTATTTTACTTTGGGTTTTAAAGCACACGTCAATAAAGAAAGTGCACTTCTCTTCATTGGGTTGCATTTCAGCTGCTTATTAATGGATTTTTTTTTTGATCATGGAGTTTTTCTGAAAAGTTTCAAATACAAGAAAAAAGCAAAGGAGAGAGAGAGAGTTCAAAGCATAGATTACGTAAAGTAAGATTGATGAGTTTTTTTTGGTGCTGGAGATAGTGTGCTCCTCTTTATTTCTTTTGCGGTCCCGGGGCCTGAGTGACGGTGAGCAGCTGTTTGGCACAGGTGCGCTCCCACAAACCCGTTGACACTGGATCTTGTTCCCGAGCCTGCAGGGGCCACACAGTGGGAGCGAGCCGCCCTATCTGTGCAGATAACACTCCTTAATAACACGTGTACTTTGGCACCAGCATATCTATTTGGAACTAACTTGTGTCACCATATTTGCAGGAAATCTTACTGATCGTACTGATTGTAAATCGAGTGTTTGCTTGTTGATCTATTATTATTTTTATTTTTTTTTACAATGTTTTGGTGTCATTACATAGCTATAGAAGTGACCCCTTCATAGGGACATTCCTTCTTTTTACTTTTAATTCTTACTTTAAAAAAAAAAAAAAAAACAAATTACTGTATTTTCTGCTCCTTACTCACGATGTAAAAAGAAACAAAATTTTGGTAGTTTGACCTTTTTTTTTGTTCAGCAGTCCCTTAGTTTTATGGTTAACATTTGAAATTTTAAAAAAATGTCAAACTAAAATCTGCTCTGGGTTGAATTGAGCATTTGCATTTTTTTCTTAAAACATTTTACTTACAAATTGAAATTGTATCTATAATGAGTGCTAAATTATCCAGGTGTTCATAAAGGGTAACATATATATATATATCTATATAAAACCAGTTTTTTAGAAGTTCCTAAAACTGTTAAAACTCAAAGCTACTTTGGGATTTATTGAGCATTTGCACTTTTTTTTTTATCTTGACATATTTTATTTACAAATTGTATTTATTACTAGTGCTAAATTCTCCAGGTGTTCAAAGGTAACAGATTTAACTTGTTTACATGTACCAGTGTTCTACAAGTTGCTTAAAAAATATGGAATATGGAATATGCTGGTTTAAAAACCCTGTTTTATTATTGAGGGGACATTCGTTTTACTTTTTACTTTTTTACATAAGTACATTTAGTAGCATCAAAGTTGGTGATTTAAATTGTGCAAAAAAATGCTCTGCAAAGACTCATATTGAGTTTTTTTTCACCCTTAGTTTAGGGGGCCTATGGGCCGCTGTATGCAGAGGGCTTTCCGAAGCGCCTCTAGTGCAGTCGCTGCACAGCCGCGTCTTGCCGTTGTTGAGGAACTTGTTACTGAGTCTGTGCAGCAGGAGAGCCCTGTCTGCAGCTACAATGAATGGGACCCACTGGAGGAGGTGATCGTGGGTCGAGTCGAAAATGCTTATGTACCTCCCTTCTCTGTGGAAGTGAAAGTGAGTAGACATTTGGTTTGAAAATAGATTGGAGATATCAGGAATCAGGATAACTTTCTTTACTTTCTGATGGCAGGCAAACACATATGAGAAGTACTGGTCCTTCTACCAGAAGCATGGGGGTCAGCCTTTTCCTACGGACCACTTGAAAAAAGCTGTTGGTGAGATTGAAGAAATGTGCAATATCCTGCGCCTTGAGGGCGTCAATGTGAGGAGGCCAGAGGTCCTCGATTGGTCCATGGAGTACAAGACTCCAGACTTCACTTCATCAGGTAAGAAGAAGAAGAAGAAGGACACTTTCAGTTCATGCATTTTTCCTAATGGCCTTCCATTGTGTTGTCCACACCTATAACAGGATGTATTGTGCCATGCCCAGAGACATCCTCTTGGTTGTGGGCAATGAGATTATCGAGGCTCCCATGGCCTGGAGAGCTCGCTTCTTTGAGTATCGAGCCTACAGACCTCTGATCAAGGAGTACTTTAATAAAGGTGCTAAATGGACCACTGCTCCAAAACCCACCATGGCTGATGAGCTGTATGATCAAGTGAGACCCATATGCCTACTACTACTACTACTACTACTACATGTATACTCTCTGTCCCATGCATCTGACTGAAGACTGGTTCCCCGTTCATTGTGTCTTTTCTAGGACTACCCCATGCGCACAGTGGAGGACAGACACAAACTGGCGGCTGAGGGGAAGTTTGTAACCACAGAGTATGAGCCGTGCTTTGATGCTGCAGATTTCATACGTGCTGGGAGGGACATCTTTGTTCAGAGGAGTCAGGTTCGTAGACCTTCACATAGACCATACACGTCAAACTCAAGGCCCGAGGGCCAAATCCGGCCCATTGCAGCATCCAATTTACATCAAAATTGGTTACAAATTTAAAAAAATATAAAGTAAATATCCTGCAGGGACTGATATCTGTCACTTATTACTTTAATATTATCAGTATCTTAAATATCTTATCAATTATTTATACGTGAAACTGCAAACTAGAGCAATTACTAATTTTCCTGCCCAAAAATCTGAGACCCACTTCCGATAAACTACTCTGTATTTGGCCCCTGAACTAACATGAGTTTGACACCCCTGACATAGACAAAACATGATTACACACCATTTCAGATGTTTTCAATATCGCTGTAATTTTACTTTACAACAGGATGAAAACAACACATTTTATGTATATTCTAATCTAAAGGTTAGATGATGTATCGTGGTTTGGTGATAGAACAATATCCACATGATCTACTACATGCCACATTGTTATGGTTTTCTTTTATTTTCTATATTTCTGTTGAGTGGAAAAGGTCATAGGCAGAGCAAATATGTCCAGAGTTAAAGTCAAATTGAAATATAGTTATTTTTCCAAACTAAAATTCTATTATTCCAAAAAGTATTGCAGCCAAGCCCATTATCAACCATCATATCGTCACACCACTAATATGTTCATATATTTTCTTCAGGGCTAAATTTAAAGATGCATCTTTACTTATAATTACACAAAGTTTATATCTTCTATTACTTTTTTCTGATATTGTTTTTTTTTTTTTTCATGCATTACTAAAGATAATTCTCTATGCACCATTGTTGACCCAAAGTATAGCTTCAGAGTTCCTGCTACAGGAAACGCTCCCGTCATTGGCCCATTGTGTATGTTAGTGATGAAATGGGGTCAGTGTTAATTGAACATTTGTTATATTTTGTCATATTTTGTCGTTGCTTTACCCATCATTCATCAAAGTAAGCCAATGTTTTAAATATTTTAGTATCATCTCCCTCTTTTGCCCATCATGTTGGTCAAATGATGTCATAGTGTGTTATTCTAAAATACTCTGTTACCTTAGCTTCCCTGATTATAAAAACACATACCATTAATAAAGGCATCACTCCTTTATTAATGGTGTGTGGACTATTAATGTGGACCAGTTATCCACACATTCTACATCACATGTATGCAATGGCACCACAGGAGGCACTTGAGAGAAAGAAAGTGGAAACTTAACAAATGAAAGCATTAAAAATATGGGGTTTTATAATGTTTATTTTTTGTTAAAAATGATAATCACACTAATTATTACCAGCAACTCACAAAACGACAACAAAAACACACTAAATGAGAGAAAAATATACTGAATAATAAGAACAGACGAAGATGAACAACACAATACACAAACTGACACCCAACACACACATACACACACGAAGAGAGAAAAATACGTACTATTACCAGCAACACCAGACACACTAAATGAGAGAATAATCCACAAGATCACTACAAAATACACAAAAATAAAAGAGAAACACACAAAACAATGTTAGAAATAATCTTGATTGGAACATGAACGACTAGTATTCCAAAAAAAGAATTTGTCACCAAATTAAGGACATGTACGTGTAGATATTTGTCAGTTATTGCTTAAAGATTGCCAGTCACTTACACACTTTATATATTATTTAAAATGCTCGTTTATGTGGATCTTGTTGGGTTCTTTCTTTCTTACTTTGGAATCTATACTTTGTTAAGCGCTTTGAGATGACTTTGTTATAATGTGCACTATATAAATAAAGTTGAATTGAAATAAACGTCCCACTTGAGATGAAACTGCTCCATATTTGGCCCCTGAACTAAAATGAGTTTGACACCCCTGTTCTACGTCACTTTAAATTATGCATGTATTGTATAGGCCTATTGATCCTAAAGAAGAAACCTTATCTGATTGTAGAAGTTTCAACCGTGGCCAAGCACGCATTAGCCATTCAAAGCTCCTTATGTATGTTTCTCTCATTGTTTGGTCAGGTTACAAATTATATGGGAATTGAGTGGATGCGTCGTCATCTGGCTCCAGACTACAAGATCCACATCCTCTCCTTCAAAGACCCAAACCCCATGCACATCGATGCAACATTCAACATCATTGGACCGGGTCTGGTGCTGTCAAACCCCGATCGTCCCTGTCGTCAGGTACTGCATAATGTGTCATATCATCGTTTCTTCAGTCATACAAACCCAACAAAGCCTGAGTCTGTTTCTGCTTCTATTTCAGATCGAGATGTTCAAGAAGGCTGGTTGGACTGTCGTGAAACCTCCACTTCCTTTGATGCCTGATAGTAAGTACTCGTCAGAGGTGAAAGTAACAGATTACAAGTATTATTCATGTTACTGTAATTGAGTTGCTTTCATGGGTACTATATTTAAATCAGTCATTTTACTTGTACTTAAATATGTTTTAAAATAAGTAAAGTAATTAGTTACATTTCTACCCCCAACTGTTACTGAGTAAATTTATATATTGGTTTTTAAAATGATCAGCAGACATTGTGAAACTACAAAAAATGAAATGACCAGAAAACAATCAAATGCATCACATCATAGCCGACCAATCAGATTAAACGTAATGCACCGCATTAAAACAGCATTGAATGCTGGATATTTTTTTCAGTTTTAGAGTTCATAAATGTAGCTATACTTAACGTATTTTATGTAGTCTGTTCTTTTCTTCTTCTTCTTCTTCTTCTTCTTCTTCTTCTTCTTCTTCTTCTTCTTTCTTCTTCTTCTTTCTTCTTCGTCTTCTCTTCTTCTTCTTCTTCTTCTTTCTTCTTCTTCTTCTTCTTCTTCTTCTTCTTCCTTCTTCTTCTCTTCTTTCTTCTTCTTCTTCTTCTTCTTCTTCATCACAGACCACCCGCTGTGGATGTCATCCAAATGGCTGTCAATGAATGGTGCTGATGTTGATAGAAGCGCGTCATGGTGGACGTTCATGAAAGCACCATTCATAAGATGTTTGAAAACCTTGGTGAGTATTTGTTTTATAACAAGGACAAAACACTGCACAAATAGGAGGAAAAGTGTTAGTTAGAGCTGGGCGATACATTGAGATTCAAGATATATTGAGTTTTCTATTTTGGGTATATGAAACATTACAATATCACCTACGTATATAGATTTATAAATGTATATATTTTATGGCTTATTTTATATTAAAATACTGCTTTTAGGAGTCACTGCTTTCCCTACTTCTCAGAACAACATAAAAAGCTCAGTTAGATGGATTTCTGACTGCGTCCTCCTAAGAACTTTCCCCAAAAACAAGCCATACTACACAATTTACTCACACGTGCTGTCCCTTCAAGGAGAAAAAGACTAAAGTGGCACAAATTGTGCAGCTGTTTGTTAGTAAATGTGCCTGTGTGACATTTGGATCATCACATTTAATCCAAAATTGTCTTTCTGGTAAGATTTTATTTGAACTAAAATTATCGAGATATATGAGTTTTGGTCCATATCTCCCAGCCCTAGATAGAGTTAGATTAAACAGAATATTCAAAGGTAATGTGTTTATCTATGTATCTATAGATAGATAGATGGATAGATATAAATATATAGATATAAAGAGATTTAGATAAGCTTAGAGATATTGATAAGATATAGATATACATTTAGAAATTGTTTCAAATTGTTTTCATACATGTACGTTATTGTTGATTTTACACCAGGTTTTTTCTGGAGAAAAAAGGCCAGCTCTGTTTAATGACTTTTTTTTTATATATATATATATATGCAGGTATCAAGACCATAAAGGTGAACATTCGCCATGCCAACTCTTTGGGTGGTGGCTTCCACTGCTGGACTACAGATGTCCGCCGCCGTGGAACCCTGCAGTCCTATTTCCACTAGCCATGCCAGAAATAGGCAGTTTTTATTGAGTGTTGGAAATAAAAGCTAAAAGCCTCAGTCCTGATTTAGATTTTACTTTTTTTTCATTTTTAGATAAAGCAGGCTTAACAAAAAATTTAAAAAAAAAAAAATAAAAAATACATTTTTCAAAATTAATTTCAACATTTTGGATTTTTACTGGTACAACACGGTGTCAATCTAAACATTTTGTTCTTCAAGGTAACAAAGGTAACAAATTTCCGGATTGTGTCTTTATGCCCTTTAATGAACATTTATCATTTGTGTTGATATGACATTGCTGTACGTCACAGTGCCTTTTGCAAACAGCTTTGTTCAGATATAGTGTACTAAATAGCAACCAAATTACCAGTACCCTTTCTGAATTAATAATCTCAATAATAACTGCATTTCTGGCCTGACTTACACACGCTGATGGCTCACACACCTAAAGCCACAGCTTTGAGGACAAGGTAATATTTGGTATTGGGAATGTCATCGAACTATAGGGCACAGGAGGATAGAAAGTACCTCCTCATCAATCCTCAGAAACCACTGTTTTCTGTTTTTCCAAAATCCTTTTTTTTTATTTGAAGAAATGTGTAAAATGTTTATGTAGTTCATTAAAAAAAAAAAAAACTTTAATGTCTTATCACTGGTTTATTATTGTGTAGGGATATAAATTGGTTGAGCAAAAAAAAAAAGAATTTATGTTTATATTTTTCATTGTCTTTATTGGATTTACCGACAATTTGTGCATTTTATATTAGACTAAAATAAAATAATGCGGTCCATATCAGATATTGTGTACCTTTTTCCTCTTGTGTTGACTTGTGTTGCAAACCTGGGCCAGTTATATGCTACTCGTCATTCTCACCTGCTTTGCAGCTTTGGTGTGTAGAATATGTTTTTAATAATGAAGTGTTTTTCATCTGTGGAGACTAGTGCTGTATGATTTCTTGGCTGCACACATGTGTGTCTGCCTTGAGATTCATTTTACAACAATTATGAATTCAAGAGATGCTGCAGCTTGACAGACAAATGAGAGTGATGTTTTATTGTATGCAGTCTTATTAAATAAAGGTTCAAAACGCATTGGTGTGAATGTGTGTGAGTTTGTACAGAGAGTTTTGAAATGGAGTTGTAATATAAAATTCACTCATACATACATTCATCAACTTAAGGATTTATTTACGTGTTTATGTTTTTAAAGAGAGATTATGTGCTTTTGTTTTGTTTTTTTTAAACCAAAACCCTGATAGAATAAATGCATTCATCTATTTTAGAACTGCAATGTAAGTTGTTTTCTGAATATTTCCAGTACTGAAATATATGCAACTTTATTTATTCATTAATGCCAACGATGTATACATTAATTACAAACAAATATATAATATATTATTTATCTATCTATTTCTGTGTTCATCATCATTCATCCATTCATTTAAGAATATAATCAATTTATAAATAAATAATATATCTATACCAAACTAGAATATACAGCTTTTGGAAACAATATATGTAATCCATACCCAGTCAAATTAGTCAACTACAGACTACAAATATACCAGTGGTTCTCAAACTGTGGGGCGCGTGAATGCATTGCCCCTTTTTTTTTTTTTTTTTTTTTTTTTTTAATGAAATAGAACATTTATTTTTTTTATTTTTTAAGTACTTTTTACTGCACTACAATATGTGATTGCACATTTTATGTTAAACATTCGCACATTTTTTAAAAAAAGGCGAATAACTGAAAAAAAAGTGACAGCAAAAAAAAAAAAAAAAAAAAGAATTTCAAAATAAAATCATGATATTTACAGGATACATTAAAAACCTATATTTAGTTAGATCACCTGAAATGTTCTCTAGTAAAATAGATGAGAGGACCAACATGTGAACGTTTTATATGCAGTTTATAGGGTTTATTCTTATGACAACTTTACAGAAATGGATGCAATCATCCCAAAAAAGCCATTGTCCTGAGGAATTTTCATAATTACCCCATACTATGACAGATAGAATTTTAAGTTTTAATTTTTTTTTTTTTTCTTCTTCTTCTTCTTCTTCTTTTTCCTGATTGTGCCTTATTCAACGTGTATTTTATATTTCTGAATACAACATTCCTTCATTTTAAAATGCTGCTGTGCTGCCCTCTAGTGGACACTCAATCTCATGTCCCTCTTCACACCGCAGACTGAAACTTGCATAAAACATGATCCCAATCAACAATAAAGATAACATAATCGTCCAATGTAAATATGTTTAGTCTATAGAAGGAAGTTGGTGAAGATAAAGGCCTTATTTACAAAGCATGCATGCAGTACACAAAATAAATCACATAATAAGCATATAAATATGAGAAAATATTTCAATATTTCATCAAATGTTTTTTTTTGTTTTTGTTTTTTTAATGGAATATCAAGGGGAACTTTATTATTCATAGCATCTAGTGATTCTCTTCAAAATGTCTCTTATTTAAGTCCATAGATAGTAACTACAACACAAATGTATGCATAGAAAATTATAACTTGTGAGTACAAATTTGCGCTAAAGCAGGGCTGTGCAACTCATTTTGGTTCAGGGGCCAAATATGGACCAGTTTGATCACAAGCGAGCCACAGATTATGGGAGGAATGAACAAGTAGTTTGAACATTAATGTGGATTAATTTACACTTCCATGTATAAATGATATGTAAAGCATGTTAGGGCACGAATAATATCCACGCAATGAGTGACAGATATCAGTCCTTCGAGGATCTTCACTTGAATTTAAAAATCACTTGATTTTTGTGACCATTTTTTTTAATCCAATTTGGGTTAATTTTGTGAAATAAATGTAATATATACATATATATATTGTAGAGTTCATTAGATTTGTGTATTTGGATGGACTGAGATATCTACTGAAATATTTGGAAATGTACACAATTATTCATGTTTTCTAAGCCATTTTTACTCTCTTGCGAGCTGAATTGAATGCTCTAATGGGCCAGATTTGGCCCCCGGGCCTTGAGTTTGACACATGAGTGTTAAAGTGTTACCACTAGCGTTGCCAGGTTGGGCACTATGCATGGAGACACCCTGGACACAGCGACAGTCCATCACAGGGCAACATACAGAGACAGATAATCGCTCACACTTACCTACCTAAGTCATGTGTTTGGATGTAGGACCATGGGAGAAAGCTAGAGCACCTGGAGAACATGCAAACTCCACACAGAAAGGACCCAAGTGTTCACCCCAGGGCTTGAACCTTGAACCTTCTTGCTGTGAGGCAGATGTGCTAACCACTACAGCACCATGTGCTCCCATTTCTTTAACAAATAAGTGCAAACCTTAAATCAGCCCCTGAATGCATCATTGTTTGCTGAAAAATCTACATCAAACTGACATCTGATCAAGAGTCATCTACTACCTTCTTTCTTTCTTTCTTTCTTTCTTTCTTTCTTTCTTTCTTTCTTTCTTTCTTTCTTTTGTTCATCACGTTGTTTCTCTTGGTGAGGTCTCCCAAAAAACTACTTCCTGGCATTAGAAAGCTCTGATGAAATAAAGCCATTAAAGCAAATAGCTCCATTACCACTAAGTCAATAATCAAGAAAAAGTGTTCTCCCAACAATAGACTCATGGACTTTAGAAATAAACCACAATCCAGTGAAAGGCAATGGCCTGATCAATGAATCAATGTATTCATCTTTATATAAGTAGACCAATATAGAGACCAAGACTTGCTCGAGGCCAGAATGCACTGAGACAACATCAAGACTTTTTGTGAGACAATTAAGACCTGGATCATAAAAATCATAATGAAGTCTGGCCTTATTCCTTTAGAAATATTATTACGTCGATATTTACATAAATAATCTAAAATAATATGTAGGGTATTCAACAGAAAATCATCTTTTTTAATTTATGGATTCCATTATCAGGGAAAACAAGTGTTGTTCAGTAAATTTCGTTCCAGGATAAGGACTCAATGTTTGGCCACACAACTATTTTTGACATAAAGATGTGGATGAATAGGATTCATTCAATGATACTGGCCTTAAGCAGAAAGAGTTCAACCATATCCACAAGGAGACTTCCTCTGTCGTTCAATTCATGCTTTAAACAAGGTGTCGTTTCACTCGTCTTTTATAATCTGGGTAAGGATTCCTGCTCAAAAACCACATGTTTCATAATTCATATACAGCATGTACAAAGTGTACAGTCGCCTCGTGACACAGAGGAATGGATTTTGTGTAAAACTCAAGTACAAAATACATTAAACTTATTATTTCAATGAATCCAATCAGCAGGTATATTAATAAGTCTGGTCCTGGAAGTCTGATGTCCTCCATGTTTCAAATCTTTATTTCACAATGCAGTTCTAGGAAAGGCCTCATAATAACAATAATAATCATAATAATCATATTTTTTGTGCACTCAGTCAGAGCACAGAGATGTCTAAAGCGAGCAGGAGCGTACAGTCATATTTCTTTACTAATCTTTTACTATAAGGTCTCTATTTTACTGAAAACTTGATTATTCTCTTTGACGTTTTATTTTTAAGTAGCCAACAAAAAGCGGACACGTCAACATTCAGTTTTCAGACCAGAACCTTAAAATGGTAAACCATTACAAATACAAAAAAAAATGGTTACATTTTTTTATTATCGTTGTTTTTTTTGTTATTGTATTTTTGTGGCAATAATAAATAACAATATAATAATTTATTTATTAATTTGAAGCAAATAATCAAAGTTTAATTGTGAGTTTATGCAACTCCTGGCACTAAAAGTAGCTGCAAATATTCAAACAGGATTTTTTTGGTCCCATCGTCAGCCTCATACTGAGAAATACCACTTTTTTGCGCTCTCTAGTGGACATATTAAATCATGTTTAGTAGAAATTTGGGAATTTGTGCTATCAATATAATTGAAGAAATGCAAGATTAAAAAAAAAAAAAAAAAACAAAAAAAAAAGTACGGCTACACACAATCAAATTTTATATAACTTTAAGTTTTTCAGTAAAATCCTTAAATTAAAGTAGAAATGTAGGCCAAAGGGAAGACCCCGATCACCCTGCTCCGGAGGCGGGCACCCGCTAAACACTCGGTGCACCAGCCGAACCTGTGCACCCACACTTGGAAAAAAAAACAACACTTTGGTGTTTTACCAAGTATGTCGTGAATGCATTTTTGTAACTTTTTTTTTGGGTAATAGAAGCATAATTTGATCTACGATGTCCATAAAAAAGTTTTATATTAAATAATTGTGATTTGTTATGACACCAAATAAAGTTGAAGCTTCACAATAATGTGACTGTGAATGGTGCTGCATATAAACCCTTTTGGGGATGAGAATACTGATTATGTGTTGTTTCAGACCCATCTTCATAATACCCTTTGGATAGTAGATACTCATTGCTACATCTTTATGTTACTTGAGTAAAAAATACAAAAATTTTCTTCAAAAAAACACACACTCAAGTAGCCTATTGTACAAGTATTAATAAAATGTATTAGGGTGACCCGATGATACGATATCAGCACGGATCATACAGTACATACTTTGATTACTTATTCTGGAGTGTGAAATGTTCGAAATGGCTTGATCAAGATGATGATGACAATGTAGATGTTGTTACCACTTTTTTATTGATTTGTTTGTGGTTGTTGTACAAATTAACACCAAAAAAAAACAAACTTGCAAAGATAAATATAGTTAGCAGATGTCGTTAGTGCCTTGGTGGAGTTAAATAATGCTTCACTTGAAATGAACCATCTTTAAATGTTTACTTTCACTGAAACATTGTGACAAATGTGTCACAGATAGCATTTTTTTTAAAGATGCTGCTGATTTGGTGTATAGATTGTGATAAGAAACTAGATTAAAAATAATAATAATAGTAATACATAGTTGTTACATTGTACAAACATATTACAAGTTTTATAGTTAGTTAAAAGTTGTTTAATGTATAGTAAAATACGAACATGACAACTGAACAATTGCATAATTTAAGACAAGTCAAGGGTTGCATGTTGCAACTGAAACGTTTCCTATTTTTAAAGTTACTACTAGTCTTCCTTTCTTATCTTTACCCAACAAGAGTGAAGCCGGTATTTCTTTGTATTTCAGTGTATATTAAACTGGTAGCCCTTTGGATTTTTCCGCCCCTTTAAAATAGCTCATAGATTCAGAATGCTTGCTTTTATGAGTAAAAGTGTGTATGCTATTGCGTTTACTGTAGTGGTTTTCAACCTTTTTTGGGGTCGTGAAACCCATTTTGACCCCAGAGACATTTTTTTTTTTTAGAATTTGTTTTCGATCAGTTACGAGAAGCCAAGTGACAAGATACGCTAACTCAAATATTTTTATTCTACATTTTGTTTTTAATTTGAGAAAGAGAAAGCATAGACTATAGTTGGTTGAGATTGTGTGTGGTGTTTTAATTTGTAAAAGAATAATAATTTATATATATATATATATATATATATATATATATATATATATATATATATATATATACAGTATATGATTTTAACCAGTTATTTTTGTAACCATTACTAGACAATTCAGGTGACCCCATTTGAATTCCAAGGCGACCCCACATGGGGTCATGACCCCAAGGCTGAAAAGGAATTCTTTACAGGGAAGTAGACTTGGACAATATGATGAACTGGCTCCTTGACCAGGGTGTTCCACCGCTATAGTGCCCGATGACAGCTGGATGTATCAATGGATAGATGTATAGATGTCTGTATGTATGTATGTATGTATGTATGTATGTATGGATGGATGGGTGGATGGGTGGATGGATGGATTCGTGGATGTAGGGATGGATGGTTGATGGATAGAAGGATGGATGATTGTATGAATGGATTATGGATAGATGAATGATGGATGGATGGATGGATGGATGGATGGATGGATGGATGGATGGATGGATGGATGATGGATGGACGGATGGACGGATGGATGGATAGATGGATGAATGGATGGATGGATGATGGATGGACGGATGGATAGATGATGAATGGATATATGGATGATGATTGGTGGATGTTGTATCATGTACAGTATGGAATGATGTATGTATGTATGTATGTATGTATGTATGTATGGATGGATGGATGGATGGATGGATGGATGGATGGATGGATGGATTGATAGATGGATGGATGGATGATGAATGGATGGATGGTTGTTTGTTTGTTTGTATGTATGTATGTCTATATGGATGGATGGAAGGATGGATGTATGGATGTATGGATGTATGGATGTATGGATGGATGGATGGATGGATGGATGGATGGATGGATGGATGAATGAATGAATGTATGGATGGATGATGAATGGATGGATGGTTGTTTGTTTGTTTGTTTGTATGTATGTATGTCTATATGGATGGATGGAAGGATGGATGTATGGATGGATGATGAATGGATGGATGGTTGTATGTATCACAGTAATGTGGTTGTTTCTAGTCTCTTCATAGAGTTGTGAGGGAAACTCACAAATCATCACGAGTGTTCAGATGAAATTCTTATGAAGAAGACTGACCTATTAGCAGATATAGAAGTTTGCAAGCACATGTACTGCGTGCATATCATATTTAACCACGTGTTGCCGTAACTTAACCACTGAACAGTGCAGCAGCACAAAGTACAACAGAGTAAATAATTCAGCCTTATTACCTCCAACCAGAGAGAACATGGAAATGTTCTGTCAGTCACACATATCTTATTTTTACCTGATTTGAATTTTTTATTGATTTAATTTTCTAAAGACAATATAAAGTTATCAGGTTGTTGGGGTTTTTTGCTGCTAGAAAAGTATAGACTTGTCAATCTAAATCATTTGGGGCAATTTTAATTTTAGGGACGTCGTATTTTAAAAGAAAATAATCCAAATGCGGCAAAAGCTTAAAAAAATAAAATAAAAGGTATACACTAGAAATAAAATCTAATCTAAATCAGGGGTCACCAACACGGTGCCCACGGGCACCAGGTAGCCCTCATGGATCATGTGAGGGGCCCTCAGGAGCTCTAGTCACCAGTGAGCTCCATATCAAATCTGATTTACTTTCCAGGATTCAAACTCACAAAGATAAATACATATGACAGATGTAATTAGTACTTAGTAGAGTTAAATTAACCATCTTTAAATATCTATTTTCAGTGATAATTGTTTTTCAGCACTGCAGATTTGGTGTAGGGGTGATAATCTGTGTAAGATGCAAGGTGGATTTTTAAAAAATGACACAATTGTTACATTTTACAAATGTTACATGTTATACAATTATTTCAAAGTTGTTTGTCAGTAGTTAGTAATATTATACATATAGTTATATTTCTATGAAATGTTATGAAAATGAAACAATTGCATAAATTAGGAGAAGTGTTGCATGTTGAAACCTAATTCATTCCAACTTTTTTAAGTTACTGCTAATCTTCCTTATTATCTTACTCTCTAATAAAGTGAAACCATGAACATTTAGTAATTAAGAAGTGCTTTTCAAACTGGTTTCAGCGCTGATGAAGTAACTCACAGTTTCAGAAAAGTTGGTGGCCCCTGATCTAAATATGACTGCACTAATAATGCCTGCAAAATGTAATTAGATATTTACCAAATTTGCATTTAAATCAAATTAAAATAAAATAAAATAAAATAAAATAAAATAAAATAAAATAAAATAAAATAAAATAAAATAAAATAAAATAAAATAAAATAAAATAATCTTACTTGTAAAAGTTTTATTCAATGTCATGGATAAATGAAAAAAATATTGGTTATTCAAAATTAAACTAAAGTGAGTCTGACACAAGTCAAAAATCCTTTTCTAGCCAAAAAAATAAGCAAATATCCAAGTGTGAGAGTTGTGTCTCAACTCAATATGTACTTTATTCATTAGGATGATAATAATAATAATAATAATAATAATAATAATAATAATAATAATAATAATAATAATAATAATAATAATAAAAACGTTTGTTTGTTAATGAATGTAAACGCAAAGCTAATCAAAAGTGCTGACCTTCCAGCAGCTTGTGTGGAGCCATTGAGGTTGATGTTTTTTCAAGCATCCATCATGGTGTCAGGTGAAAAGCTGAGAGCTACAACACACGCTGCAGTCAGGGCTCATGACACAGGGAGGAGGAAAAGTGCACGGCACAAACACTGGGCTGGTTTATATGGGATCAATATTGTGTATTGTCATATTTCCAGGGGGGAAAGTCCATCTGACATCTGATCACAAAGCGTGTAAAACTAATTTTATAAATGAAAGGATGTAAAGAGCATTCAAACACAAGGTCCCAATGTGTACTACAGTATGGCTACAGTATACAAAGAATGGGATGGATTTAAGGTTGAAATGCTTGAAGGAATTTTAAAACAACCATGCATTCTTTATGTAACAGTGTGAATATAATGTGAACAAAATGTCCCACATTGAAAAACAACTGTAATAACATACTCACATGAAAAGATCTTTTATCTTTCCAGTCTTTTTACATGAAAAACATTTGCTTGAGACATCATTTATTTTATCTACCAGTAATTGATCTTAAAGCAGTTTTGGTAGTTCTTTAACAAAAACAATAAAATTATCAAAAAGTATTAACTTAGATGTTCAAATGTAAAAAAAACTACATACTGTAAATATACATATATTGTATTATGGGATTGCTAAAACTACAAACATAAAACCTACACCGAGGCAGACAGAATCCGCTGTGCAAATAAAAATGTTAGTTGGCGCTACCATGGCCTAATTCTGTCAGGCATATGCAAACTAAATGTCTAGTCAGAGTGAAATATGTTTGCATTGATCTAACTAGCTAGGAATATCAGCGCTAAAGTAAATGATAAAGTTACCAGTTGCTGGGTAACTACCAGAATAACCAGTAATAAATAGAGGTGGGCAATGTTATTGGATGGCATTTGCCATAAAATGTAATATTTGTTGATGAGGGTATCGGTTTTTCCACTGATATTGGAAAACCGACATGTGCTATTTAGAAAATAAACATGGTACTTTTTTCATAACTGAATTTGAATTTGTTATTTTTATTTGACATATGATGTTTGATTTGGGATGCATCTTGTGGGGCATCACATTAAAAATATTTGAAATCCATGGAGAAAATAAAGTGATCTAAAATAAGGTTGGGGAGGGGGTTCTATGTACAGTATATATCGGTATTGGTTAATATTGGATATTAGTATTTGGTTAATAAATTACATTTAATTTCCCATTATTATAGAAGCAATCTATTCTTTTTAGATGCTTCTTGGATTTCAATATAGCAGTAGGTGTTGCTGTTGATACTGTAATAAAATTTACTTTAAGTTTGAATTTCTTTATTTTTTTGGTAGTCATCAGAAAAACAGAAAAACAGAACAAACAACACTCAATTTTCTATCTAATCTGCCGAAAGGATGTAGGTTGAAGCAAAAGCTTATGCACAACTACCCCATAGGCTCTCTAGATAATATGACAAAAAAAAAAAATGAATAAAAATAAAATAGGAAACTAATATTACTATTTTTACAATACACAATCAATAAAGTTTGTACACAAAGTTTTGTATATACAGTTTATTTTCATGCACATCAAACATATATATTACGTATACACAAATAAACACATGCATATACAGTACATACATACATACACATGCATGCACATAATATCAATAATATACTATTTAATATTTACTCGACAAATTTCATCAATTAAATTCGTAAAACAAAATATAGTGTGACAATATTGAAATTAATATTATTCTCTACTACAATATACAATATACACTTTTGTTATTTTATTAAGTATTAATATATTTTATACCATTATATGCATATTATATATTATTGTTGTTGCGCTTCTTTCTTATACCTATAAAAGATATATGACTTAAAAAGCTTTTTCAACTAGTTCATGTTGGTGCTTTGTTTTATGTCATCCTTTTGACAGTATTTTTAAAAATGTATTTCAAAGGTTGTTTTTTTTTCAATTGAAGTAATCTTTTTTGTATTTTGCCCATATTATTGGTAGTACATTTATGTTTTTATTATTTAATAAAAAAATAAAAAAAATTCAATCAAAAAAATACATCCTCAGTCAAAGAAAAAAAAAGTGTTCATATGCAATCATTTGGGTTTCAAATATTTTTTTGCATTTGGACACTTTGAAAAAAAATGTTTTACATAATTATTTCTGATTGTTTTTAGCTGTATTTTTTTTTTTTATTGAAGTCATCTTTTTAGTATTTTGGTCATATTATGGATAGTACATTTGTGTCTTTATTATTTAATCAAAAAAATGTAAAAATTCAATCAAAAAAAAAATATTAATCGAAGAAAAAAGTCTTAAAATGCAATTATTTTGGGTCTCAAATATTTTTTTTGAATTGGCCACTTTTTTTTTTTTTTTAATTTTTAATCATTATTTTTGATTGAAGTTTTTTTTTTTTTTTTCTCGATTGAAGTGATTCATTTTTTAATTGAATAATAAAGACACAAATTTACCTCCATATGCACCTGAACACACCACTGGGCTGTGTCCGCGAAAACTCTAAAGTGTTGCGTTTAAAGTTCCCACGGAAATCCCAGTTACGCCCAGCTGCGTCGACCGAGGCTCTGATTGGCTGCGCGAGGCTCATTTGCATTAACGTCAGTAAAGGCTGTAGGTCAATCCTTGCGGGTGCTTTTATTGGATGTGCGCTGTCAAGCAGTGCTGAAGAATTGGAAGGGCAAACGCTGAGAAAAGGCAGAGAAAAGACAAACATTCAGTCAGCGGTTATGTAGCTCCTTCCTCCGCTGCTCGTCCCTGAGCTCCTTCCTCCCGCTGCCGGACACAATCCTGCCTTGTCCCCGATTTCACACCCGAAACTTGTGGACGCGGAGCGGCGTGTCTTTTTTTTTCTCTCTCCCTCTCTGAAGGTTTTTTTTTTTTTTTCTCTCTCTCTCTCGGGGCGGCTGCACTTCTCCAGAGGTGCTGGTACCTTCACTCACTGCAGCCTGACAGCCGCTATACCTCCTCTTTAGAACCCCTCTGAACCACCATGAGAGGAGCCCGCTGCTTGTAAAACGCGGCCGGGGTCTGGTCCTCCTCCTCGGATCATCCTCAACCGGGCCAGCGGATGTCTGAATGGAGACCGCAAGACATCCAGCAAGAAATCAGTGGTTGACTGCGTGTGTTCGTGTGTGGGGCCGCTGTGTCACTATGTGCCGCTGTGGGTTGGTAACACAGCACTGTGTGGATATTTCAGCCTGTTGATGATGAACCGGGCACCGAAAGCAAAGTGTCGTGAGAACCGGTTTGTGGCCCGTGCCTTCTTGAGCTCAAGTGGACAACAAGGTCGCTAAAGACAGAGGGGGGAAAGGGGAGGAGGGGGTGGGAGGGAGGGGGGTGCCATTGGCATCAAAAAGACTTCAAAGTGCTCATGGAAACACGAAATCATGGATAAAAGTGTTGCATGAAGAGGGAGGAAGGGCACTTGAAGCTGCACGCGTTGGGCCTACTAATATACTAAGTTGGTGGGAAATGGTGATGTGGTGGTACGATGAGAAGAAGAAGAGGAGGGATATAGAACTAGAAATCATTCATGGAGATCACTGCAGATAGAGATTTGAAAGGATCCAGGATCACATTTTACTGCTGCTTTGATTAAAGACTTCCAATTAACTTCATGTGAACAACAGGGAGGAAATCAGCTTCCTGGTCAGGGGGTAGTGGTGGTGGGGGTAACACATATATTCATGCCTTGTCTGAGGGAAAATGCATAACTGGCTTTAATGTGGCCTAGATGATATATATTTATCCCTATATTATTATTATTACTATTATTTTTTTTAAAACCCTAAACCTTTACAGGAAGTGTGGACCTAAGAAACCCTAAAAAGACTGATGACACTCCTGTAGCCTCAAAGTGAAGCACTTGTGCAAGAAGGAAAGAAGAAGAAGAAAAAAAAAGACTAGAGGCTGAAGTGGGCTGAAGCATGGGCTGTGCTTCAAGTATTCATATCTCTGATAGGGTGGTCTACCACAGTGGAAAAGAGTCAGAGGATTCCCACTCACCCCAGCAGACTAACACCACTCAGCATCAAGGAAATCCTGCCTCTGGAATACCCCTGAAAGCGCCTAACTGCAAGGTGAGGGACACACACACACAGGGCCTCAGTGTGTTTTATACGCATGTATTGGTACCATTAACAGAACGAGTAAATAAGGCATTTGATGGTAAACTTTTATCACCAAAATGTGATTTTTTTTCTGATCCAAGGGCCACTTGATGAACATTCATCATATCAGAATTCAGAACGAGGGTTTCCAACTTATTTTAGTTCAGGGGCCGAATTTCAAGAATACATTAAGGAAAATTGCCAGATTTTAGAAAAAATTGAGAGTTTAAAGAATAAAAATGGCTGCCGTCATGTGATATAAACATGGACAAACTGTGAGCCCTACAAATATTGTGAATTGTTCATGCATTTGTGTGTTTGGAGGCACTGAGATTTCAACAAGTGAATTAGTTGATATGATTTATGTTTTCTCTGTTATTTTATTTTCTCCTGTGGGCCGGATTAGATGCTCCAAAGGGCCGAATTTGGCCCCCGAGCCTTGAGTTTGACTTGTAGTTTAGAATAATAAACAATCTGGGCATACATGAAAAAACGAACGGTTAGTGTATTTTTGTTATAGTCATTTTTTGTAAATTTATTGTCATTTTGTGTGTTTTTGTTTTTGGAGTATTTTTTGTTGTCATTTTCTGTGTTTTTCTATTATTTTTGCATGTACTTGTAGATGTCGTGTGTTTTGGGGGGAAATTCATGTATCTTTGTTGTTCCTTTGTGCAATTTGTGTCATTTTGCATGTTTTTTTTTTTTTTTTTGATTAGTGGTGTGTGTTTTTCTTTTCATTTTGTGTTTTTGTAGTAATTTTTTTTTTTTTATATATAGTTTTGTATGTTTTTCTTGTATGTCTTGTGTTTTTACTTTGGGGGCCACAGAAAATTAGGCCAAGGGGCCCCACCAGTTGCCCATGTCTGGTCTAAATTATTCAGTAGATTTGTAACGGGACCAAAAAGGCTTGCAACTGTTTGACTACGAAACGCAAACGGCCTCACGCTGCTTTGTCCGTTCACGATGTTTATCCCAGATTATTCTTTTTATATCTCAGAGGAAATATGCCACATACATATTCCTTGGGGAGTTCACAGGGGCACGGGCCCTTCATACCAAACTGGTTTTTCTCTGTGATCTTTTTAGACTAAAACAAACTCCTGTTGAGATTATTACCTGATGTATTCAATGCCTCTGTTTTATTCCCAATTTAACGTAATTTAAACTTTATTTTATTACCTTAGCCGAAGCATGAGATAATGTAACGCAGATGAAACGAGGAATGCTGCAAAAGATCTCTTTCGAGCATTCATACATGGCCCCATACGATCATAGTCGTTTGTGTTCATATGATTTTCCTGTATTAAAAGTTTAATCTTGATATGCTTCCTATGTGCAACACATAACAGCCCTATTTGTGAACTGGGCCACAAATAATAACACTTAATCTAACCAAATGGAACCCACTTAAACGGGTCTAATCTAGGTGTCTCTGCCCTCATTTGACATTTTTAATTGTGTTGGAGATTACACCTGCACATGCATAATAATAATTACAAATTAAAATTTCGTACCACGCTTAAAGGCGGTGCTTGTGCTAAAAATATTCAGTTGGCCGCAAATAATCCCACTGGCATCATAGCACAGTGCAATGGTTACAAGGACTTTACATCAAGTTATAGATCTACATGAAGGTAGAACATTAAGTAAATGTTACCTATTAATGTTCAACACATGCAAACAGATTGTCTTTTGAAACAATATATTATTTATATATAATAAATATAATGTAATTCTACAGTTTTTGATTCTTCCTTTTAATGCTGCTGCAGACAAAAAAAACAAACATTTATCAGACATTGTTTAATTGCTAATAATAATAAGCCCCATTATAGATCAACAATTAGCAACAGTCATTTGCTTGAAAAATTATGTAAATGTTGAAATTTCATCTTGAAAGTTGGTTTTGATTTCCACTGTACATACTCGCTTGGTGAATTGCATTGTGGGATGTGAAGTCCCGTAGACGGATCCATAGACGTGTTTTTCCTTCATTTATACCTGAGATTTTTAGTGTTTTCTCCCAAAAGACGCGTGATTTCTCAACATTTTTCTGGCATTTTTATGGTCCTTAAGAGGCAATTTATTTTGGGGTGTACACGGGAAGATCTGAATCCGATATCAGGGGGAATTCTGGGAACAAACTACGACAAAAGTGGTGTCAAGCGAATCACTGTTTGACAAAAACACACAAAATCACGGTATGAATGAAGGTAAAACACTGCTATGCATCCCTCTACGGGACTTCACTTCCCACAATGCAATGTGCAAAACTAGTGTTTACTCTGGAGATCAAAGCCAACTTGTAAATGTAGAAATTTCTACATTTACATCATTTTTCAAGCAAATGATGGTTGCTAACTGTTGATCAATAATGGAGCTTACTATTATCATTTAAAATAAATTCTGATAAATGTTTTTTTGTGTGTTCAGCAGCTTTTAAAGGAAGAATTGAAAACTGTAGAATTAAATTGTTTCGAAAGACAATCTGTTTGCAGGTGTTGAACATTATTAGGTAATATTAGTGCTGGGCAATATGAGCCAAAACCCATATCTTTATTTTTTCTCAAATTAGCAATATACGATGTAAATGCTGATATTTCTAACTCAATTTTCTGATACAAAATTCTACACAGGCTTATTTATCAACACAAACAGCTACACAACATGTGCCACTTTTGGCTTTTTCTCCTGTAAGGGACAGCACGTGTGAGTGAGTTCTGTATAGTGGTTTGTTTAGGGGAAGGTCTGGGTTAGGATGGCACTCAGAAATCTATCTAACTCTGCTTTGCATGTTGTTCTGAGAAGTAGTAAAAGCAGCGATTCTTAAAACAAGTATTATAATACAAAATTTAAATAAGCAATAAAAAAAATATTGCTATAGGCGATATTGTAATTTTCTATATCGCCAAAATAAAAAAAACTATCTTGAATCTCGATAGGCGTAGGTAATATTTAGTCTGTTCTACTTTCATGTAGATCTATAACTCTATTATTGTCTACAGAAATCCACATCCCACAATGCAATGCATGAGTTTTTTTTTTTTTTTTAGCAAATGATCTTGGATTTATTAATATATATGGACTACACAATGCTTCTATCTGATTGTCACATCTTAAGCAAGCTTAAGGATATTTTCTGAACTGTGCCCCCTATTGATTGGTCGCTGCAGACCTTGAGCGTAGAATGCTTTCTCGATTTATACCGAACTAGAAAAAAAAGCACAAACTGAAGCGATTTCAGATGAAACTAACCGTTTAGATGTTCATCTGTAGGCAAGCACAAGGCTGACGCACTAAAAGTGTGACCCAGTGAATATTGTTGTGTATAATTCCGCGTAAAGACCGCCGGCTATTCGGAGAATCTCTTGTCAAGCTGAATTTTGTAGCCAAATGTCACGGCAGCGTGCAGTGAGAAGTCAGTGTGACAGATGCCCCCAACGTCAAGACGCACACTGTGTCTTTGATTGAATTAGTCCCCTGATTGAGTTACACTAATGGTACACAATCTTCTTCAGCTGGAAATTGTTAATCCCCATTCAGTGAGGTGTCATCTGTAAACATCCTCTCTGGTCTTGTCAGTGAGGAGCAAAATTTGATTTTGTAATAATTCAGTGACTCTAACTTTGTGTGCAGGGTGCTATGGCCTCCACTTGTCAGTAAGGAAGAGTTCACAAACAATAAAACATACTGAAACGATAGTCAAATACATTAAAAGAACACTTTGTAAATAACTGAGTGGTAGTTCACCAATTTGCCCAGACAACACCTCAGCATTCTCTGCAGCAAAACATAAAGTTATGTAATAGCAGCTCGGCTCCAAAATCATCCTTTCATCATCAGCCTGTTGGGATGCCAGTGTTTCCCACAGGACCAGAGTTCGTGCTGGGGGGAATGTGGTACATGCACACATGCCAAAAAGACTGAAAAACAAGGAGTTAGAAATAAACTCGAATTAAAATAAAACTTAAATAAAATAAGTTTGGCTAACACTACCAACATCATGAGTTAATGTTTATGCACATGTTGAGTTTACAGCTACATTTATATTAGGGGTGTCCCGATTTGATATTGATGTCAGTCCGATATCAGCCAGAAAATTAATATCGGATTTTATCGTACTGCATATACAATCTCCGAAATTAGCACTCTGATAATTTATTTATTTCATTCAATTGTAGAATACAGTAGATATTATGTTGAAGGTTAAAATGTATGTAACCAATTGGTTAATAATAAATGGGTGAGTTTTTCTCATCCCTACTGTTGCTGACTATTGTTCTCTGTTTGAGTAACATCACTTGATCAAGACTTTTCTAACATTCCACATTACAAAAAAAAGTAATGAAACTATGTATGATTCATGCTGATATCAGTATCGGTCAATAATCAAGACTGCAATATCGGTATCGCATCGGAAGTGAAAAAGTTGTATCGGGACATCCCTAATTTATGCAGGCACAGGTTTATATAACATTGAGTTTGAGCTGTTTTACCTTCTGGACTTGTTTGCCCACATATTTGTACTGAGAGGTATTGATAATAACTAGGAAGAGGAAAAATGAGAAAAGCAAAGCCGAAAACAAAACACTGAAAGAAATGATTATGCCATTTATTAGTACCGTAGCATTCATGGCTCTGCATGTTACTATCATAACTAAAAAGATCATTACAATTGCATAAATTTATATGAATTCTTCAAAAAATAAATCAATTTAAAAAAAAAAAAAAGACAATATTTATTTAGCAGTGACATTCCAACAATGCACAACAATATAAAATAAAATACTAAATGTGTGTAACTTGAACTATTTCATGTATATATTAAATAATAATGTACAGGCCTGGGGGGGGGGGGGGTGCCAATATAAATAAATGTATGGGGAAACACTGGATGCATTCATTACTAGTGGTGTAAAATATAAAGCTGGTGATGTTATGACATAGCACTGCAGATTTCTTCTTAAATAAATGATCCGTATTCATCATGCCAGCACTGACCCTATGTTATAAGGCTTTCGTCACCGCTTTCATATTGTCTACGTATGAAGGGAAAAACACGATCTGTCAAAGGCTGTGTGGGAAGTAACAAAAGCAGAACATTGACGTGATTATGGGCGATATTATCGGCCGATATTAGCCATAAAATGTGATATTGGTTGACATCGGTATTGTTTTTTCCAGCGATGTGGAAAAAGGATATAATAGAACAGAATATGGCACTTTTTCCATAACTAAAGTTGAATAAGAAATATTTTTCTTTTGTACATCACATGAAAAAATGGCCATAACCTGTTAATTCAATTCAGATATACATTATGTGACCTAAAGTTAGATTGGTGGGGAGGGGTCTATGTATATATCAGTATCAGTTAATATCAGAAATAAAAAATGTAGTGTTAGACAATATCGGCAAAAAGCTAATATCGAAGATCCCTAGATCTTCCCTTTTCCACATTGGACTTTTCTATTGTAATTGATTTATAAACACTTCACATCATAACCTGCATTGTTTTGTTTGGTTTTACGGGGAAAAAAAACCATCACTAAGCTTTTCATTTCCTCCACTAACTCTTTTTTTTTTTACCAATCCACATTATGTAATTCTAGACTTTATTACACAAGTGTTGCACCATACACTTGTGAGGCTGTTTACTCACCCCAGGAAAAAAGATGAAAAATGTCTCATTCTCTTTGAAAAAAAAAATTACTGTTACAACCGTAGTTGGATAATAAATAAAACTTTTTTTTATAGACAAGGGGTGACCAAAGTCATTCCTGATTACAAGGTTTTTGTGCACAGCTACACAATGACATTGTCATCCCATTCTTTCCTTTTTTAACCTCTAAAATCATGCATTGCTTTAGGTGCTTTTTGTTCTAACAATTCTGTTTCATTTAATTTTTTTCCTATTTTGATGTAGTCATTGACAAACTAAGCATCCATAAGTCCTTCCAAAATATCGATAACAATTTCATTTTTCTATGTTTCAGAAATGAAAAAAAAAAACATACCCTCAAGTTTTGTGAGATTTTGCGTGAGATTTGTCATGTCCGTCTGTTTCTCTCATTTAAACACTTGCTACACATTCAACTACTCATTTTATTTGGAAAAAATATTGTCACAATATGTGATTTTTTTCTTAAAACATGTAGGTGAGTATATTTAACAATATGGAGTGATTTCTGTTTCAGAATGTTGTTTCCATGATTTCTGTCCCTGACCTCAGAAAAATATTAAAGTTAAGTACAATTTAACACTAAATATTGAAAGTAGGGCTGGGTCATATAGACCAAAACTCATATCTCGATATTATAAATCATGATAATTTGAACTCTATAAAGTCTCACCAGAATTCTGGGTTAAATGTTCTGATGGAAAATGCCACACAGGCACATTTATTAACATAATAGCTGCACAATATTTGCCACTTTTGGCTTTTTCTCCTATAAGGGACAGCACCTGTGAGTGAGGTCTGCAGTGAGGCTTGTTTAGGGGAAGGTCTGGGTTAGGACACACTCAGCAATACATCTAACTGTGCTTTTTATGCTGTTCTGAAAAGTAGTGAAAGCAGCGACTCCTAAAATGAGTATTTTAATACAAAATAAGCTATAAAAATACTGTATATCTCAGAGATATGGAAAAATTGTAAAGAAGGAAAGTGTTGGAATGTACTTTATGAATAATATTAACTACTTATCTGGTATTTGTACTGTGTGATTGTATAAATAAAAACAAGTAATAAAAAATATAGATGTCATTTTCTACATTGCCAAAATGGATAACTCCATATATCTTGATTCTCGATATATTGCCCAGCCCTAATTGACAGTATTATGAAAAATTACATATTAGTTAATCCGTATAATGTCTTAATCATAACTTTGTCCTTACTTTACTACTACTACTACTACCGGTATTTCTTTCCTTTGGTCCCGGTGTAAATGTCTTTTTCTATCCAAAGTATATAACTTTTAATTGGCTGTTGTTAAGCACAAAACATACTGTAAGTTTATCACACAATTCACGTCAAAGCAATGTGCCGTATCTTTGCTCAGTGTTTTAAATGCCTGAGTGGGAGCTTGTCCAGGCACCAACAGTGTGAGAATAGAATAGAAGTTTGGGAGTGAGATATGAGTCTTTGTCAAGGGCACGTTACCATCTGGGCTGCTCTGGTGATGATAAGACTCAAGTACAAGGTCGTGTGGTGGTAGTGTGCTTTTGTGTATTGGGGGTGGGGTGGGGCTCAGCACACCACGGCACTGTTTATCTGGCCTTGACATTTGCAGTCCCATCGTCCCCTACTCAAGAGAAATCCAGCTCCTCTCTACTCAATGGAATAAGCCTAAATGGACATAAAAGGTGCTTTAACTGCATGTATTTTGGAAGTAATGCCATCTTGCTTCCATATCAGGGGTGGGATTACTTTACATCATAATACCTACGACCATTTGATATCAAGTGTGCTCAACTAGAAAGAGAAAACAAAGGCAAATCCAACAATATTGTGCAGTTTTTAACACTTTTACATGTGGCAGAAATGGTGCAAAAAATAGATATCATGCGGTTTATCCCCCTTCCATTTAGTTATACTCCTAACTATTAAAGTGCTTCCTTGAGTTTAAGTCAATAAACACTTTGATATTTTTTTATTTTTATTTGGAAGATGTTGTCCTCATAGAATTTTTGGTGGCTTCTGCTAAAGATATTTTGTATATTTGTAAAATCACAAGTTACAGTACAGATATAAGGAACTAAACTATCTCATTATTCATTTTTTCCAGTAAAATCAAGCTGTGGGCAGAATTTTCTTGGCCCGCAGCTCTTGCCTTACATCACGTGGGTCAAACTCAAGGCCGGGGGCCCAATCCAGTAGGGGTTCTCAACCCGTCTGACCCTGGGACCCACATTTTGCCACAGTCCTTAAATCACAACCCACTTTTAGAACTCAACCAACCAAATATAGTTTTAAAAAATAGTTGTTGAAAACACACATGATATTTTTTAAAACATAAATCGCTATATTTGCCTGTGCAACATGCATTTCACAGCAAGCCTGTCAAAAGAATAGTTTCTTTCAAAATAAAATACAAGTCCAACATGAGAGAAGAATGTATTTATTTTTGACCAAACTGTGCGCAACCCACCCAGTAAAGTTCCGTGACCCACCGGTTGAAAATCGCTGCTCTAAAGTATCTCATAAAAATTACAGAAAAACACGATAACCATTTTGTTGTGGTATTAAAAATAATCAGTTGTAAATATCAGTCTGTCCAAATTCACAAATTCAATGAAACCCCACAGTATTTGGAGTCATTTTTAATCGCACATTGTCAAAAAAAAAAAACTGCATTCTTGTAAAATAAAAATCCAAATTACAGAATTTTAAATGAAGATCCTTCAACCACTGATATTTGTCATTTATCGCTTTGATATGTAAGTGTCTTACATATTATATCATTTTATATGTAGAAGTGCGAACACAATAATGTTAAATTTCTCCTGTTTTCACCCCATAATCCGTGGCCCACACTGTGGTCCATATTTGAACTAAAAAGAGTTTGACACCCCTGCCTTACTTTTTCTCTCTTTTAATCGTCTTCCTTCACTAATGACAGAACACACCCAATATTGCTTTTCTAGTGTGTAAGCAAAATTCACGTGCTGCTGCTGACTAAAACCCTCTCAACCCAACAACTTGTGTGCAGTTTTTAAAGATGTAAATGATACAGTATTTACCTGGTGAATCTTTACATTTGTCAGCTTTGTCTATTACTGTATGTGCTCCCTCTGGCCAGTCGTGTGTAGCCTGTGTGTGTATTTAGTCCCAGTTTAGAGTCATTGGCTAATGTATTCCAGTGCAGGGCAAAGGTTTAACATGGTAATGAATTAATCTATATCGCCTCTTTTTCTAAGACCATTTCAGTTAGCTATTAAAGTTTTATTAAATTTCTATTTTTCATTCCTTGTCCTATAAAAAAGTTTTTTTTTTTTCTGTATGTGTAAACATTACTACATTCATCTCCGTTCAGGCAACAGCTGTTTTTATTGTCACATGATTTATTATTTTACAGGACTCTTTCTCTGTGCCCCTGACTTTGGGGTTTTAGCTGTCGGCTTCTGTCTTCACAGCAGCTGTAGGGATCGAATGAAGAGCCTCGTCTATCGAGGATGTCATGTGTATATGTACAGTGGTCTTTTATAACTCAAAGCATGACGCTAGCCCCCTGGCGCCTTGCCTTTCTGAGCAGTTTGAATCTCACTGGGGCAAAGTTCCGCTGCTATAAATTCATGGTTGAAACAAACAAAACAGAAAATGGTTTATTAGGTGCTGTCAAAGGTGTTGATAGATTAGTTTTTCTTACCTTTTGATGCACCCAGACTATCATTTTCTCATTTTGTTTCCTGCTGCCGTGCTAAGCTAACATCTGCTGACTGAATGAGATCACACTTTTTTTTCCATACATGTACAATGAAACATTTGGAAGATGGGACATTCGGTGTAGTGGTTAGAGAAAGAAGGTCTTGGGTTCAAGCCCTGACATGGAGTAGTCCTTTTTGTGTGGAGTTTGCATGTTTTCCCCTTGCTTGTGTGGGTTTTCTGTTAGGTTCATTAGAGTCTCTGGTTGGAAAATGAATGGATGGAAATTTGGGGGACGCATGAGAACACTTTTCAGCTTTATACGTTGCACACTGACTCTCAGTTGCAGATATAGATTCAGCAGCCACTGATTTGGTACACTCATCTATCCACAGTATTTTCTGCCACATGTTCTCTTCAGGGTCATCAACTAAAGGTGTGGTACACCCACGAACATGTCACAAGTCCGTCACTTCACAAATGCATAGTGGTAATGGAAACAATGCCTCTCCCTGTTTATTTTTGCTACATCAATGAATCCAACATACATTATTGTAGACTGAGAGTGAACCCAAGCACCTACACTCAAACTCCACACAGTATGCCAAAGATGGAAACCCACAACTTTCTTACTGGGTCATTTCAACTAAGTTTTAGGACATCTCACGCACTTCAGTCTAAAAAAATTCTGAATTTTTCACCAATTGTTCTTGTACGGTTTTATTGGACTAACTACCTTTAATCCACTAACTCTCACCATAAAGGGTGTGCTTAACTGGTGAAAAGTGTGTCACTCAAGCTCGGACATTGGATTGCTGTCTTTTAACAGTTTTGATTCCATGCAACGCTAACTATTATTAGCAGAGTAACCGTGTCGTTTGCCAGCCAGGTAATCAACAGACACAACATAAAACAAACACACCCAAAACATTAAAAACACGGACATAATATCGACTGTATAAACCACACACATGAACATTTAAGGTCGTTAACACAGGTTTAACATCTACACATTAACTCACCAGTCAAAACAGCGACATCCGAACAAATGAAATCCGACAAGTAAACACATACGCGGGTAACACACGTCACGCCCTATATTTTGATAGATTAATCCACCCCAAATAAAATACAGAAAAATGCTGTAATTCCTCAACATAAATACAGGGCTTTTGGTTGGTGATAAATCAAAACAAAACATACACCAATATATAAAAAATAGGAGAACTCCACACAGTTCTTTAATAACTGAAATGGCACACTGTACATTTTTAGTTTGATGGATTAATACTTTTTAGGATAGGGACAATTTAGTTGTTTTTTTTTTTTCCATTTTCAGCTTCCGATATCTAAGAAATTACACCACATAGGAAACTATAAGTTGGTGTACTACTACAACTCCACCTAGTATTTCAGAATACACAAAAAGATCTGCTATACATCATATCTGGTGGACATGCCAGTCCCTCAAAATTGGAAAAAAGTTTGTTGGGGTTATATAGCAGATCTTTTTGTATATTCTGAGAGAGTAGGTGAAGCTGTATTACTATACCAAGTTTCAGTTTCCTATGTGATGTAGTTCCTCAGATATTAGAAGCTGAAAATAGAAAAAAAAATGACGCACGACATTGGACACATACCCCTCCTCAATAACTTGGCCATATCTCAAAAAGTATTCATCTGATCAAACTTAAAATGTACTGCGTGCCTATTGAATTATCACGAAACAATTAGTTAAAAATTTTGAATTTTCTGAGACCAAAGTCCGTGCGTGGGCCATTTGTGAAATGACATGGAATGACCCTACTGTAATACTTTTGATCAGAATCAGATATACTTTATTTATCCCAGGGGGAAATAGCTCAATGATCAAAGACTAATTAATTTAAGCACCAACAGACTCCGTGACCCTGAAAAAGAGAAAGAAGGTTGGAAAAAGGATGGATGGACTAACTATTATCTGTGTGTTAACATTGAAGTTGTTATCGTTGGGTGCATTACAAAGCATGGAAGAGGTTAATCAGTAGTTTTACCTCTGAGTCGTTTGCTCATAAAGTCGTTACCTGCTAATTTTTCAAACATCTAATCTGCTTCCCTCAAGGATCATTCCACCTAACCTGTTGGATTAGGTTAGTGCTTTATATGGAATTTATTTGATTGGAAATTGAAAATGCTAAATATTCATCATTTCACATAATGCACTTTTCTTATCGTTTTTAAGCAAAAATATGTTTTAAAACTCAAGAAGGAGCTGTAGTACAAACTACCTGTGTTCATGTGGATTAACTTCAACGTTGATATACACTTAAAAAGAAATAGAGCATGAAATTGCCTTACATGTAATTCTAAATTATATAAATAGAAACTAATATATTAGAATTACAAAAACCCAATTAACAAAGATGCATCACAAGCAAATTCAGATCAAGTGTTCTTGTAGTTCCTAACTAGTCTCAGACTGTTCACTAAGGCACTACGAGTGGTGTGCCATGTCATTTATCTCCCTTTTTTCACACAAGCAGCAGTTGATAGGAGGCGTGATGAGGCCACGGGAAAACCCACAGCCTGCTGATTGACGTTTGAGCAGCTCTAGAGCTTATCACTGTTGTTTGTAACTTGACATGTCCAAGAGTTCAGGGTCAAATGCTTTATTATGACTTTTATGTGTTGTTTTTTTTTCCCCATCATGGAAGCTTTCTGCTCTTAAAACAGCAGGATGCTATGATACTTGAGGTAATGAAACTGTGCCCAGCAGTGCCATAAAATTGAATTAGGATAATGTAATGAAAGTCGTTGTCACAGTGGGTGCTGACATAGAGGGTCTCTTCATCTCAGAGAGCTTGTTCGCTCGTGGGGTGTCATTTGGCTGTTTGTACTTGGGAAACAGAACCTACCGTTGTATTTGAAATAGTCGTAACAAGTAAGGCTGCATTCAAAGAGTTTGGTATCAGAAGGTCTGCATGTGATAGTTTCATGACATTACTGAAATGGTATTCCTCCAAAGCAAGGCACTACAAGTGTTTACTTAGTAGCAAGGCCCACTGCTCTGTATCAGACACTCACAGGAATGTGGATGTGAGCTGGTCTGGGTCCACCGGTGGACTATTATTAAGTTCCTTTGATTGGTCCTTCCCTGCACTTTCTAAACTAGGCCAAGAGCATCTTTAAGGATCACTGTGTTGTGCTGCTAATGTGTGTTTCACATCCTGTTTTATGTACCAGACACTAAGACAAAATGAGCTTAGACATATAATTATGGTTTAGTAATGAAGCATTAAAACAGTACTGTAAAGCAGTAACCAACCAGTAAAGGGTACACTTCCAAATACTAACATTGAGTGATTGAGTTTTGCAACTGACATCAAAAGCTCTGAAACTCTGAAAAAGTGTAAAAATGACTAGATGCCAAGAACTTTATCAAACAATCGTTGCCGGTCAAGAATGCTAGGCTACTTGTGTTCTTGAACATGGCTATTTTTTGTTGTTGCCCACTTTCTTGGATTTAAATGCTTGGTGAGCTATTTTGTAATTGTTTTGTAGCATCTCTCTTACCTATTATAGGGTGAATAAACCTAGACACAAACGTAATGTAACGTGCAGTCTCTCTCACCTAAGCACATCATGTACTGAACACATTATCATTGTTCCTCCAAAGCCTGAGTTCATTTGAGTCATCTATCTTACATTCTATCCCAGTATCAGTCCAACAGCGTGTTTTTAATCTCCTTTGCATTGATATTTGGTGATCGTAGACTCCTGTAACCATGCCCAATACGCTATCACGTTACCAATGTCATGATACAAACATCTGGTTACCAAAGTCCAATGAGCATATTCACCCTCCATCACACTAGCATCTGTTCTGCCAGAATGAACCAATGAAAGATTGTTTACTTTTATCAAGAAAGAACTGCTAGTCCTGTGGGAGTTTTTAAAAACCTTTATAGATTTGGACATACATCAACTAGTTCAAACGTGTGGTGGCTAATCCCCAACTTCTACACAATGGACACAAGCAGACACAGAGCTTTCTGCTGATTCTCTTTACTGAAGAAGTCCTAAGAAGACAAGAGCCTTGCTGGATTTAGATGAGCAGGACAGCAGATTATTGACACGCAAGAGACTCATTCAACTACTCACTGCCACCTTGAGTCAGCAGTGCTTCTATGAAGCAAACGGTTTGAGGTATCTGGCACCCAGATGTTTATACCAATTCCATGAAGTCCATGAAGGAGAAAGTAGAAAAGTCTGGCCTTCATAGATCAAGCATGTATGTCCAACACATCCTTGGTTCTCCACTGGATTAACATTTCGAAATATAGCCAAGTCCAGGCCTTGAAATAAGTATTTTAATCCTGAACAGGTTTTCTATTGTTACCATAAAACAGTAGTATATTGCTCAACTTGAATCTTCAAAAGAAGCCGTTATTTATTGTTCATAGGTCAGATCCAACACTGATTCATTCTTTGTTGGCATTTCTAGTTGTTGACGAGGTTCATAGGCACCTGCACAATGATGCAGTGTGTACTCCAGCATATTGTCGCCCATTTCTTCCAATGACTATCATTGGTTGATACCGACCACTGCACCTTTAGAACGTTCTACAGAAGCTGTTAGTTTTGGATGGTCTGAAAAAGTTGTCTAGACATCCCAATTGGGTTCCTGTCAAATTTGCTTGAATCCTGAGCCATTTTGGTGCTTAGAAAGGTCATTCATTCATTCATCTTCCTCCCTTGTAATTCCTGTTTAGGGTCGCGAGGGTCTGCTTTTGCTCATCTCCTCCTCCAAACAGGCACTTTCCAGGGTGTCCAGGTACACCCTGATTAGGGCACCAGTCAATCACAGGTCAAACAATCAATAACTACTCCCAGCTATCCCTACAGGCAATTTAGAGACTTCAATTAACTTAACATACATAATTGGTGATGGAATGAAACTGGATTATCCTGCGAAAATCTGCTTGAGAACATGGAAACTCCACACAGACGGTCACAATTAAATAGAAAACAAATTAGTTTATTTACAACAAAACATGTAGGGTTAACTTGTGACAAGATATGCAGATATAAAAAGGAAGCTCCACACAAAGCCCCAAGTATGCTTCCAACATGTCGAATTACAAAGAGGGTGAATTTCTGCTTTAAAACAGGTGACATTAGGGGGACATTGGACCTTTTATACCTCTGTTTTGTAATTGGTTAATTTGTTTCTTTAAAAATAGCTTCAATATATGCATGGTGTAAATGTGATCAGATAAATTCACTGATACAAACTTGTATAGAGATATCATATAGTCCAAATTTTAGATTGTATATTTTTATAAATGCTTTCATATTATTGCATTTGTATAATGTAAGAATATTTATTTATGTATGCAGATGAATCTTATTAGTCCACTTCGATTTAGAATGTAATGTACTTTGAAAGTTAAAGTCTAGTCTGTTTCCTGTTTAGTTATTGGGCAACAAACGGTTGAAAACAAATTCCAAAAGGATAATTTGACCAAACCCAAACCGCAAAGAGCAAAGCATGTATTCTTTTCTATAGCTGACACACATGTAAAGAACAAATAATGAGACTGAGTCGTGCGCAGTTGAAGGAGTTCTATGGTTGAGCCCTTATGCCATTTATGGACCTGTTACACTGGCTGGGAGACATTCTTTTCTGGTCAACTGTTATAACTACACCTTCAAACACAACCGGCAAACTTATATAGAAAAAGTAACCCTTCCCTAGTGGGCTCTACTAATGACTATTCACAAGTGAACACATTTATAAGCCATCGTTTTTGTATTTTGCGTTACTGTCTGTTTATTGTTATATAATACTCATATCCTTTTCAAAATGCCATTCTATCAGAGTTGCATCACATCAATAAGTGTTGCATCATGTATTTAGTTTAGTTACTGCCAGTCATCCGACACCCAAAGGAAAACTGGAAGCCTTTGCCAGAGAGTAATCCAACAAACTGTCCTTTCACACTTGACTCATCTTACTCACCAAGAGTTGAGTTGGAGACCACACAGCTTGTAATGTAAATATATATTTCGCTGCAGTTATGATGATGGACTGGTTGAGGGTGGAATACTGAAATTATTGTACATGTTTGACCTGTTTCAAGCTCCCCTTGAAGTATGTTGCTCATTTGCTGCAGAATATAAAGATGGTGAAGTGGCCATAGGCAGCACGGTGGTGTATTAGTATTTAGGAAGTACTTCTACCTCACAGATGAAGGCTCAAGATTTTATTCATTCATTCATTAGAACCAAGACCCATAGATTGTCCTTGTTCTCTGCATGCTTATGGATTTTTTTCAGCTACTTTCCTTTATTTTCTGTCTCAAACTTCACGACAAAAGCAACATCAAAACAATAAAAGCAAAACATGGAATACAAAGAAAAACAAAACAAACAAGAAGAAACTGTATATATCTACATATGTATAAGTAGGGTACGTACAAGCATGATTCTTACATACTATAGAAAGGATACACACTACCAACGATTTGATTAAAATCCAGATTAAAAAAAGAAAAGCAACCGCAAATCAAAGATTGGGTTGTAATGATGCACTTAACTCCTTTAAATTTAAATATATAGAAATTATATTTTGGAGAAGAAAAAAAACAGATTAGTTAAATTACAGATTCTACTTCTCTTTAATTAAATTGTCAATAACTTAACTAATAGATTTTCTTCTTATAACCTTCTTACAAACCATTTGAACTGTTTGAGCTCATAAACCAAAATAAACTGCCCATTTCTTCATTTATCACCTTGCAAAGCTGAACAAAAACACGTTTTTTAAAAACATAAAATAAAAATCTAATGATAGTTTGCTTCCTTGAATTGAATTTACATAATGCGTGCGTGTGTGTGCGTGTACTGTGCTGTATCAGTTTAAATCACCTCTTATTTCCATCAATTTTTAGCCGATTTAGGATATATCCTTACATCCCTAATACGTACAAGTTACATATGTATCATTGTGCTCCAATGTCTTCCTGTAGTTTAAAAGCATGTATGTGAGGTTATTTAAAATATCTAAGATCATCCAACAACAGCTGCACAACATCAAATAATGAAAGAATAAACGTCTCATCGGGGTTTGTAGTTGACACATTAAAAAGATGAGAGGTTAAGCGGTTATATGTTTTATGATAATATCGGGCTGGGCTACTAATCGGATGTTAATGATAGTAAATCGATCAGATTCAATGAAAAACAGGACTTCAGATTAAATGTAAAAATACATGCATTTTATAACCAAGTGTGTTTTCCCGCTCACTAGTTTTCCAAATACATTGGGTGTTTTTGCCTAATGCTCACACCAGTCCCCCATTTCTGTGTGTTGGCATGCAGTCATCCTCAGTCAGTGTCTGTGTGTGTTTAAATCAAGTGTAGTTTGTATGCCAAGCCGCAGCTCGTGTCACTCACTAATCCCTCATGCAAGGGTGACATCAGGGCTCCTGTTTTAGCAGGTAAAGAAGAGGAGGGGGAGCCCAGTGAATATGTAATGCCGTCCCAGTCATCTGAAGAGTCCCAAAGGTCCACTTTTGATATTTTAATGGCAAATAAACTGCTGCTGATGGTGGAACCCACACAGGTTGTCGTCTTTAGGACACAGACTTGAATGAAGTTATTGTACTGGTATGTGTCATTGTAGACCAGTGGTCTCTTCCTCTTGCGTGCGTAGGAAGTTGTTTGTGTGGTTGTCATGCATTTGGGTAGAGTCTGCAGTAGGAGGGGCTAAAGGAGGGTTCCCATGAGATTATAGTTGGCTGCTGTGTCACTGAACCAGACGGTGTCCAACTCGGACCTCTTAAACTCCTTCAGCTCAACTCTTAGCTTTACTGACTGTTTTGTAGCCTAAAAAAAGTGTCATTAAGTTAGATTTTATCTCAAATTGCTTCTTTCTAAAAGAGAAAATGTATCAGAAAATCCCTAGTAATATTAAGAATAATAATAACCTGATGATTCACATGCTTTTCAGCATTTTTTGTCCTACTTGATGTGTGAGCTTCCAGTACTCTAACTGGGAGAAGAAGAAATGAAGGTTTCAATGATTGCTACCCCAGAGGCCTGGATAGCTTAGGATTGTCCAGGTCTTATCAGGATTTCACTGTAATCTGGATAAGGACAGAAATACCTGAAGGATAAGTAGTGGAGAAAGTGCTCGGCTTCTGTCGGATCCTTCTATTACTTCAAATCATGTTGCTTCAACTAATGAACAATACACGTGTTGATGTTCTGTGTATATCAAAGAACACTCTTTAATGGCTGCATTAGACCTCTTGTGAAACCTGTGAACTGAACATGTCTTTCTGTTGTTTCAGTAACACCTGAAAGACAAAAGTCACCTAGTTTTTATAGTGATTGGTTCAGTTAAATGTACAAGATTTAAACAGGTGGTCATTATTAGTAAAAAGGAAGGTAAGCATTGAAACATTTTCAAAGTAAAACTCTGTTAGACCAGGTTACCATGATACGAATGATTGATAAACCATTTATTATTCATAAATAGTAACTATCTAAGGCAACTAATTTAGGTAGCTACTAAACTCAGAATTAAGGGTGTAAGAATAAATCGATTCTGCAATATATCACAATATTTCAACGAGCAATAATCATTTCAATCCAACAAAAAAAAAAAAAAAACAGAATTAATTCCTCTAACATATGCATATCACGTAACCCCCGGTCACTAGGTGTCAGTGAACAACATAAGACCTTGTCAGACTAAATCACTCCTCATTGTATTTTAGCTTGGAAGTTGATAGTACTTTATTTTCATAAACCATACTGGGCACTTTTATAGATGTACTATGTGGTTCCTTTTTAAAATAATTTAATTTAATTTAGTTTAATCAGAATCTGTTGTAGAAGCAAAAGTTAAACGTTTTTGAAAAATGTAATTTGACAGTTTGAGAATCACACCACTTGTTTTAGATATTGGTATTTGAATTACAATTAGTTAGCATTTACTTGTTCAGTGGGTCACATTCTTATTGCTACGTCTGCATTTTTCCTCGCGTTGAGTCGTGCCATCTCAAAGCCTTTTCATCTGGCCAGACGGCCTGAGCCGCTCCTCTGCCGTGCCTCAGTCACTGGTTTTGGCACGGTGACCACAGATCACAGCTTTGTGTTCACTGTGGGCAGCGTGCACACAGGCAGACCAAAGAACGCCATCAGCCGTGGGAATTCAACATGGATGTTTCACAAGTTGGCGCGTAGTCATTTAGTGAATCATTTCCCAACTTTGTGGAAATCCACCACCCTCAAAGAATATTTACTATTTATTTATTAATAACAAACCGTGAAGGAAAGAAAAGATTTTCACAATCTGACGAGATAAACACAACAATGTTAGCTATTTGTGTAAGAGAATAAAGGAAAGTGCATGCTAGAAAACTTCTCCATTTAAGTTTTATATTTTCAACCCATGGATTTGTTCATAATATCCAGGATACATTTAGACTCCTGTGTGTAAGTGTGTGTGTGTGTGTGTGAGATATATCACTGCAGAAGAAAGGTCAGTGCATGTATTTAAAGCCTTGCAATGAATGTTTCTTTGATGAGAAATGGATGTGTTTTAGACAAAATGAAGTTGACTTACATAACAGAGAGCGTAAACTGAGTGAATGTTAAATTATGAAATGTGGAAGTCCGTGAAGTCTGTAGTGTAAGTGTTGTGAAGTGGATGTTAAACGTGTTTGTTTAAGGTAAGGTGGAGAGCTATAATAAGCCACATATGCAGGCAACTGGCGGCCCGGGGTACACATGCAGCCCTCCCTCAATTTTTTTGTGGCCCTCCAAAACACAGAATATCATTTTCATATTCAAAATGATGAAGAACGACTAAATGACAACAACTCTACACAAAAAAGACCCCAAAAACATACAAATCCAACAAATACAAAAACACCCAATTCTGAGCTTTTATAGAATCTGTCTACAGCAGTGGTTCCTCAACTTTCCACAGTCCCGTACCCCTTCAAACATTTAACCTGTTGAGTAATAATGTATAATAATAACTTTTTTTGTAAGGACACAATAAAACATCTTTTTCAGAAATATCACGTGATTTATTGAATTAAGTATCCTACTGGCATTTTCATTAACAATTTCCTTTTTTTGGAAAAATAAATCTACCAAACATTTGTTGATTGAACATATACCAGTAATGCCGCACATTCATCACCCGAGAAGAGTGAGGTTGAGAGGATGCACAGAACTCTGCAATGATCTTAAATCTTAAAGGTAGGGTAGGTACTTTTCTCCAGATTGACTTTTTAAGTTTTTGGTTGAAGTTTTCTTTATGTCCTGACAGAAATTAAGATCTTATGTGTTCTGAAAAAGGAACGAAGAAAATCCATAATCTGTAGCAGCTATAACCTGTAAAAACTTCGACCACTGAAAAAAGGTTAATTTTTTTTTTAAAGAATCACTTCTCTTTGTCTCCCTGCTTGTTCTCGACCCCTCTCGTGCAATAGCCCACACTCAAAGCGCGTCACCGGTCACAGAGTTAAAATTGAGTTTTTAGTGAAGTTTCTTAACATATTTAATGATAAAGTTTAGTGTTTACTTACCGCTGAATGAGACATGAGATGACGTAGTTTCTACACAATACAAGCAATGAGCTTAGGTCCGCTTCTGGAGCACTGGTGCACGTGCATGTGAGTGAGGGGCGTCGCTTTAGAGGGGTGGGGGTGCTACTTTCAAAATCATTCTAGTTTTTGAAAATTACCTACCCTGCCTTTAAATTGTTCTCCATGCAAAGTCTTGTTCTATATTTTGTTTTCATGTTTGTCGAAACTGAAAATCCATTTTCATTGAAGTACAGTTACCAGGAAGTGGCTGCCTGAATACAATTAAGTGACATGACTTTTACATAACTGAGATAAGCTTAAGTTGTGTGTAGGATTTGTTACTGTCCAGCATTACGTGATCGGTTGTGGCTCGTTTTGTGTTTCATTCACTCAGATCAAGGTAGTCAATCACAGTGATGTGAGCCCAGAGGAAAGACAGGTACAGATTTTCAGTTTCATCCCCTATTAGCACAACAATCATGGCGGTGTACGACCAACGTGATGACAATTTTAGTTTATCTCAGTTTAGGTTTGAATGAGATTACTTAAGTTGTAAGCTGTAGATATGTCAGAGTTGAAATTGTGACGTAAACCTTCTGGGGGACTTTGGATCTGGAAGGACCATGATTTATTTGTTATACATAGTTTGTATACATGTGTACAATTTTATTGGAGTGGGTTTCATTTCATTATTACTGCCACTTTTGTTAAATGATCCAATCTATATGAATAACTCATTATTTAAAAACAATTGACATATAATTAGGGGTGAGTATTGGCAAGGACATTGCAATACGATACTTGGGTCACGATACGATATTATTGCGATATTCTACCCAGTTAATATCAAAATTAAACGTAGAGATGAAAAATCAAGTTGCTGTATATGTTCATCAGAAGATATTGATCATTCAGAGGACAAATTGAGTCAAAACTATTTGCTACAAAACATCCTATTTATTACTTATTATTAGTGTATTTGCACATTTTCACTGAAAAAAAGAAAATGCAGTGTTACACACTGCCATCATAAAATAAAGTGCAACAAGTAACCATTACAACACATTGAAAGCATTGTAACCACTGAAATATTGCACAAAAAACAAAAATATTGATTAAAAAAATTGAAAAAAAATATATATATTTTTTTTAAATAAAAAAAGAAATTGATTTTTTTTTTAATAAAAACTCGATTTAAAATCAGCATCCAAAAAATCGCGATATATCGTGAAATAGTTTTTTTTTTTTTTTTTCCACACCCCTACATATAATAAAATTAATAATCTTAAAAAAAAAACCCTTCCTTTGACTTTTTCTTTGAAATCTACTGCTGTGAAAACTGTGAAATGAATTATGACATAAAATTTTCAAGCATGTGGAGGTAAAAGACGGACCCTTCTGGTTGAAAGTTTGGCCACTGTAGCTCATGTTTCACGTGGTGCTGCAGCTGCACATTAGTCAGGGTGCTTATGCCGACCCCTATTCCAGTGCCGATAATGGGCCCTTGAGCGTCAGACCTGGATCACGGAGCAGTAGAAGAAGGCGGCCATCTCTGATGAATCACACTGTTTTCCACCATAAGTGGCTGACGGTCACCTTGGGGAACACGTGGCGCTGTCATCTAAACAAAGAGTGTCCAAACATGGCGCTGGAGGGCTGCTCTTATAAAGTCTTATAAAGGTCTTTTAAAGGTGGACAAAACTATCATTAGTTCATTATTCATCGTTGATTTATTTTCTGCTTGTGTTTTGGTATCAAGCACACACCTTTTAAAGCCTAAGTTGGTCCATATATACTGTATGTATCATTGGGTCAGAGCAGTGGAAACATTTACAATATTCGACACTGATTGGAATGAAGTCAGAATATTACATTGGAGCATTGTCAAAATGTCTTTCAGCGACTTTCTTATTGAAATTAAAAACATTTTTACACTTTTAAATGTTTTTTTTTTTTTACCACATTTTCTGTCACTCACCATGAAACAAAAGTATGATCTGAGGCATAGGGAATAGATATTTGCAATTTGGGATCTGTAAAAAAATTACAATTTTTAGAAACTTTGAAAGCATGACTAGAAAAATATTGATCTAATTCATTAATTAATCTGGAGGCTGATGGTAATTAACATTTAAATTGTGTTGGTTGGTTGACTGTGTGTTCAGCAGAGTTGGGGTCAATTGTAGTTGTAATTGATCATTATTTATGATTTTGGCATTATCATAATTGAAAAAATGTGGTGCGTTGTAATCGAGTTCAGTGAATCGGCCCTCGTCAGCTTCCATAGATTTGGCTTCATTAGCAAACCTTTTATCACGATATTGTATTTTGAGTTCATTTTTGAAATTTCGACTTTACTCTCGACATTTCAACTTTATTCTCTACATTTCGTCTTTATTCTTGATTTGCCCAAAATTATTTTCTCCATCAAAATTGGTGAGGACAAAGCTTGCTGTGTTTTTTTTTTTTTTTTCAAAATGTTCCAGTTCCTCCACCTTCCTCAAAAGTTTTCAAGGAATTTGCTCTACATTTCTTCCGACCTTCTCATATTGCCATAGAAAATCAATATAATAAGTAAAATACCTTTAAAAACATTATTTACCCTTGTTATTGATATTGATTTTTACAAAGCAACAGAAAGTTTTAGAGTGAAGCAGAGAGGAGGAATGGAAGGCGGAGACTATGCCAGACATGCATCAAAGCCAGATCAGGAGATTGTCAGTGAACTGTGAATGCCATGCGTGTTTACCCAAGAATCACAAGCAGACTCATCCCCTGCCTAATCATCTAAATATACTTATGCATACATACAGCTACAGTATGTATGCATATTTTATTCAATATTACATGCATCATTTTTTTTAAAAGTCTTTTCTTTTATCTCTCATGGTGCAAAAATTATATGCATAAACACATCTTTTAATGCTAACCCTGTGCAATAATATTAGCACTTTAATTAACAACTAACCAGGCTAAGGGTGAGGCGCATTTTCTTATTTATGACATAATATTAGTATGTTTACACTAAAGCACTTAATAATCTGCCGTATGCACTTTAGCTGCAATGGTCACGTTAATTCTGGTCTGTCCGAAGCTAAATGTTGTTATATTTGAGTCTTTGTAATTTATTGTACTGGGGCCTACAGATAGAGGAAATTTATTGATTCCACAGTGGGGAAATTTACTGTCATGTGAGCTCAGATAAAGTGAAAAAAAACAAAACAAAACACAAGGCAACATACATGATACCCAAAAGACACCCGAAAAATAGTGCAACGAAGGAGGTCAAATACAACAATACAATAATAGAGGCTATATATTAATAGACGGAGATGAAAGTAACGAATTACAATGACTCACGTTACTGTCATTAAGTTTGTTTTATGGGTTCTAAATCAGTAATTTTACTTGTACTTAATTTCATTTTTAAAAAAGTAATTTCTTACATTTCTACACTCAACCATTACTGAGTACATTATCATTTTTTGTTTTAAAATGATCAACGGACATTGACCAAAATAAAATGACCAAACAACAATCAAATGTATCATATTTAATTTTTCAATTGAATTCATTGGTGTTATTCTATTTAAAAAAATAAAAATAAAAAGTGTACGTTTTGACAAACCTTTTATTTTATACAGATGGCTTTGTGGAAAATAAATGAAGTTTCAATCGTGTAGGATTTTTGTCTCTTCCTTGTTAAGTTTACAAAAAAAAAACATGGGGGGTGAAAGTAACTTGTAACTTTTACTTTGAGTACTATTTCATTGAGCTACTTTTTACTTGGACTTGAATATTTTATGTACTTGTACTTGAATACAATTTCAATTTAAGAAACAGTACTTCTACTTGAGTAGGATATATCAGTACTCTTTACACCGTAAATAGAAAATATAAATAGTATATATTTGTATTGATTTATATGGGAATTAGCCTGTGGCTTCAAACTGTCACATTTACATATTTGTACATTAATGTGCATTGTCCCTCTTCACAAATAAACAAATTAATTAAATTAATAAATAAAATAAGAATCCCAGGTTTTTCTGCATCCTGGTCGCAGCTCTTGGGCGGAGGAAGCTGTTTACTCATTCTATCTCTCCCTGCTGACGTGGGCTCACCGAACAATGTCATCCAATTTCCTGTTTTTCACATTAGTGGAAAGCCGCTCTCGTAGCGTGTACGACGTTGCATGTGTGTTTCTTTGAGCATGGGACAGAGGAGGAGAAGACGAGGGAGATCTATAGGGCAGGATATGGGGTCAGAGTGCTATGTAAATACATGAGGAGGAGACTGCAGAGGGTCCTTAATGCTGTTCAGGTTTGTAGTTTAGACACTTCTCAGCTCTGCTGTGCTTTGATCGGCCCCAACATGTGAAAGAGGCGTGGGATCGCATGACATGAAGCAGGTTTTTTTTACTTCACATTTTGTCTTTTTAACGACTCAGGGCTGCTCAGGGACACATGGGTTGATCCGCTGTCACTAAAGGACTCGCAGTCCTGGCCTTCATGTGTGGAGTTTGCATGTTCTCCTGGAGTATTTGTGTATTGTTTTTATTGTAATTCCAACAATGAGTCTGTTTGGTAATCAGTGTTTTTGCATGTGTCTCAAAGTAGAATTGGAAGAGAATACGGCTGCGTTCAAATACTCATCCTAATGTACTCCACACTACACACTCAATGAGTATATACTGTGTACTATATACTATTAGTATGATTAGGATGGTGACCGTTCCCACTGAAGTATACTTCCAAATTACCCAAGATGCATTTCAAACCTACAATTAAAACCCGGAGCAGACTGAGGCTAAATATTTGAATTCTCCACCTATGAAAGTTCTGAAAGTAGAATATCAACATGTGGTAATTTGATCCATAAAACTTACTGAAACACATTTCACGCCAACATTTCGGAGATTTTCAGAGACCCGCCATTGTGCTACTGACTAAACTTCTGGTTAGCTTCAAAACAAGAGCCCTATTTACATGAGTTTAAAACTAATGGAAGACAAGAAGATATGCTTCTATTTTGAAGGATGCTTGAAGCCGATCCCAGAATGATTTTTTGTTACACTCATAATGCATCATGGGGTGGTTGAGTATGACTAGTGTGCCCACCGTGCATACTTCAGAAATGTCCCGACATAGTATACATCCGTGTATTTTTGCATACTATGTAACTGGAAAGCACTACATACTCAATTTAACGTCAGACTTAGTATGAGTAGTATGTTAGTATGCCATTTCTCAATCACTTCCAATTTTGCAAATCTTTATTTGTAAATTGTCTCCCATTTGATACGATTCTAAGTGTAAACACTCTTATTGTGCGTGTACATGCCCTATTTGTGCTCACATATTAACCCAGTGGTTCCCAACCTTGTTCGGGTCGTGACACCATTTTTATGGAGACCCCAGAGACATTTTCCCTCTAGAATTAGTTTTTGATCATGTTTGTTACACAGGATTAGTGTTACTTTTTTTACTGCGTTTTATTTGAACTAGAATTATATTTGAGAAGTATAGAATACTTTTGTTTGAGATTGTGTGGTAAAGAATAATAGTTAAATAATAATAGCAAATAAAAAATATACATTTTAATCAGCAGATTTTTATCAATTACTAGACATTTCAGGTGACCCCACATGGGGTAACGGCCCCAAGGTTGAAAAACACTGTACCCAACCCTATGTAAGAAGGCGTTGAAGATGAGTAGGTAAAAGTGCAGGGATTCATTTCTTCAACTTCCACATGTTTTACATTGGATGTTTTCTTGTTTTTAATGTTGTCCAGTGAGCCGTTCTTCAATAGTAATACAGTACATTCTTTTTTTTCTATAGGGTACAGCATATTTTCAGTTTTTGACCCAAAACCAGTTATAATATGTCTTTATGACTTTTATGAACTGCTAACCAACAATTTGTTTTGTTTGGGAAAAAAAAGAGAGAAAACAAGTAATCTAGGAATTGAAATAATAAATCTGTTGCAAAACCCATTATTGAAATTTGAGCATGTGTTTATTTTGACAAAATATCATCTCAATTTACGCTGGCAGCATTTTTTTTTTTTAAATGAAGAATTCTATACAAAATTCCATTTTCATCACTTTTCCTTTGACTATTTGAATAAGGATTAAGACATTTTACTCTGCCATTAATGTACCCAGCATTTGGATTTAAACTGAACCTTTTTAAATCATCTATGGTAATCTGCAAGTTTTTATTTGATAAGATATTCTGTAATTATTGTTAAGTCTGTATTTTTCAATTGGGAGACAACATTTCTGCTTATGTAGAAAATAGAAGTGTTATTTATTAATGTAATACAGTTTTTTTTTTTTTCAATCCCTGTGTCAGTGTAGACAGTCTCACGTTGAATTCATGTTAGGCCCTAACTCAGCATGTTTTAGATGTGACCCTGCTAGAATATTAGAAAATTGTGAATTGTGTCATCTTGCACTGCAGAAAAGCTGATAATGAGCTTCTTGTTACTATAAGGTGTTGTGCAGCAGGGAGACAACAACACAAACACAATGTAAGACATTGATAGAATACATTCAAGCAGGCCTGGAAGATGTATCATCTTGTGTGTGATTTTAATATGAGTGGAGCTGGGCGATCTGAAGCAAAATTATATCTAGATTATTTTCTTTCTCTCAAAACGATAAAATAACTTTTCTCAATTATTGGGTTGGAGTCACTGCGGCAAAATGTCACACAGGCACCAGTGTTCATTTTTCTTCAACTTAAAATTTTCATCATAGTTTTCATCAAATAGATTTGTTTAATTGACAATAACTCAACGATGACATGTAGACGAAAACTATTTAAACATTTGATATTTTCTTAGACTAATAAAAATGCAACTACTGTATAATTTTGCGACATGGGACGAAATCCAATCCAAAGTCTTGTGATCATGTAATCTCAAGCATTGATCACATCCAATCTGTGTGTATTTACGAACATTAATACCCTTCAGTATCAGGTTGATCAATGGCTATTGAATCTTTAAAACAAAATGCAGAAACTCTTATCCTGTATATTTTAAATAACTGTGTAATAGACATGTCCCGATACAACTTTTTCACTTCCGATACGATGCCGATTGTGCAGCCTTGAGTCCGATACATTATCAGCACAAGTCATACATACTTTTATTACTTATTTTGTAGTGTGGAATGTTAGAAAAGGCTTGATCGTGATGTTACTCAAACAGAAAACAATAGTCAACTATTCAAGTTCACTTCAGTTATTTTAACTGTCAGTATATGGTGGGAACAAGTGAGGGTGGGGACAAAAACAACAAAAACTTATTCGAATTTGGATATATATCAGACCGATATCCAATATCAATATCGGATCGGAACAACCCTAATCTGTCACAGATTTATTCAACTAAAATCCTAATGTCAATTAGTTGACTAAAACTAGACTATAGCTGAAATAGTCCTGGTGACTAAATGTTAACTAAAACTAAGTTGCATTTTAGTCAAAAGACTACGACTACGACTAGATAAAAGTTTGATGTCAGATTTAACACTGATGGGCACAGCTAGCTGAACAAAATTGACTTGTTGCATCACTTTTGGCTTATTCTCTCTAAGGGGACAGCACATGTGAGTAAGATGTGCTATGTATCGTAGCTTGTTTTGGCGTAGAACTGTTGAATTGTTGGCTATTGTTGTTTGTTTGATCAAGCCTTTTCTAACATTCCACCTTACAACATAAGTAATTAAAGTATGTAGGATTCGTGTTTATATCATATCAAAATGACATCAGTATTGGCTGATACTCAAGGCTGCAGTATTGGTATCGTATCGAAAGTGAAAAAGTGGTATCGAGACATACCTAGTTAGCATCATGCAGTTATTCATGCATGCACCCTTGGAATAATATGGAATAATGCTAAATCCAAACTGAGCCGTTGTGCTTGTTGTTACTAACCAGTTCTTCCTTATCAAACTCTCTTTTCTGTCGTCATGTCGCCTAATAAAATAAAGCCATATCGATTATAGTTAAACATTATTGTGTTTTTTTTTATATTGCCAATAAAAAAATCACAATATATTTATGGCCCAGCCCTAAAGACGCTATGCTTCCCTCAGCAAAGCCTTTTCCTATTTCCTCTGTTCAGGACGGTGCTACAGGAGTGTGAAAGCAAGGACATGTTTTACCCAAAGGCCATCAACATATTTCTCACCATGTTATTTCAACAAATCTCAGGACAGCTCACGCACTTCGGTCTTAAAAAATTCTGCCATTTTTACCAATTGTTCTGTGAATATTCAATACATTGGAAATATTTAGTTTGATGGGATGAATACTTTTTAGGATATGGCCAATTTAATGAGGGGTGGGGGGAGATGTCACGTTTTTTTTTTTTGTTTTTTTGTGCTTTTTTTTTTTTTTTTTCTATTTTCAGCTTTAAATATCTCAGGAACTACACCACATAGAAAACTGAAATTTTGTATCGTGATAGAGCTCCACCTACTTTGCATTTTACCAGGTTTGAGCTACGTACATAGACTGTTCAAATCACTAATGATTAGTCAGATACAGTATATGCATTGGGTCTGGGGTGACAGTCGCTTGAAATCCAGAATAATACTTTGTTTTTAATTTTTTTTTTTTAAACTATTTTCATTGGCCATAACTGCACGTTGGAATGTATGAAAAAATCTGATCTCTGTTTTAATTCATAGTATAAAGATGATTCTTTCTTGTTTTCTGTTATGTTCTCTATCATTTTATTACCCTTATTATTTTTTATTATGGTCCATATGTCATTTTTTTTTTCTTAAATTTGCAGTTATTTTTGAAAAGTTTTTACACATTGCTGCACATTGGATGGTTACGCCAAAATAAGATTAACGTGCTATAATTCACTATGATATACACCTTTCCTTTTGAATAAAAATAAATAAATAAAAAAATAATATATATATAAATTTTTGGCTCTCTTATCAAGTCATAAATATGGTAAATATTGACTTAGAGTTGCACAGAGAAGATACAGACAAAGCAGATGTCTGACTGCAGCTGGCTGTGACAGATTTTCCCACTGAAGGTGCAGAAGTCCTTTGCCTGTGCCTGACATCACGTACGCTAACACTTACATGTACTATTCTGGGTGCACATTACAAGTACCTTCAAACTGTCAAGTAAACTAAGATTAGGTGCTCTGAGAGTGGCCAAATAGAAAATGCGATAAAACAAAACCTTGGTGGTAATTTTGCATCTGATGACATCAAAGGTCATGGACGCCATTCATTCATGTGTTATGTAACTACTTACAATTTAGGACCCAGAATGAGCGAGAGGATCAGTGGCCTATAGTGAGTCACATACTAGCACAAAATCAGATTTTTTTATATATATATTTATTTATCAAAGGGTTTAACAGGGACTCTGTTACGTTATTTTCTTCTGTACATGTTTGCATAGGCACGGATGACAGTTAATAATCCTTGAGTTCGCACTCATTTTTGTAGTGGACATCCCACTTGGCGCACTTGGGGTTTAATTGTCTTGCTCAAGGGTCCACAGTGGTGGTGATTAAGGAAGAGGTTCTCAACTCGTCTCACCCTGGGGCCAACATATGCCACGGTCATTAAATCACGACACACTTTTTTTTTTTGGAATTCAACCAACCAAATTTTAGTTTTTCAAAAATAGCTGTTAAAATACACACACACACACACACAAAGGATATTTTTTAAAACATAAATCGATATACTTTCCTGTGCAAGATGCGCACACATTTTCAAATGAAAAGTTTCTTTCAAAATAAGACAAGTCCAACCTGAGAGACATTAAGAATTTATTTATTTTTTGACAGGGTTGGGGTCAATTACATTTTCAGTTACAACTACGTCTTTCATTTTCCATATTCAATTATAACTTAATGATGATTACGGTGACCAGCATTTTTTCCATTTACAATAAAAATTACAATGATTATTTTTCTTCTAAAAGTCAATTACAGTTACGTTCTCGATTAATAAAGTTAATATTCAATTAATCACAATTACAAAAAATAAATAACCTAGCGTTCTGTTAGCATCAATTTCGATAACGGGTCAGTTTTATCCAGGTTTTAAATCAGCTGTAAAATACACTAAAAAATATTATATATCATCTAATTTGATTCTCATCTCTTGGTTACCTTGTTAGGCTTCATAATCAATGATAATATTGGTATTCATATTTTTGGTGTGGGAGTCTGAACCCTTTTTCTCTCAGTATACCCCTAGATTTAAAGAATATTTTAATAAATGATAAATTGATACTCACGAGAACTGAAAGGTAGTGAGAAATGTTGATAGCTAACAATCAATAAATTGTGTTCATGTGTTAGACATAGAACTGTAACAGGATTGCGTTTAATTAAATTGAAATTGACGGTTTTTAATCAATTACAATTGCAAACTAAATTATGATTACAGCAGCCACAGATTTTTTCAATTCCGACTACAATTATAATTACGTCATACTTGAAGTTAATCATCAAAAGTAAGGGGTTAATATTCTTTTCTAACTGCAGTGATCAGCTAGCATATGGTACGGGTTTAAAGGTCAATGCACCGCTCTGGAATCAAGAGGAAAAATCCTGGAATTAAATGCCATGCTTGTCTTGTAAATTCATTGATTGTTTATATCCAGCTGTTCGGCGAACACAGTCTCTAGTGTCACATGTACGGTGTAGCGGTAGAGCGGGGGGCGGGACGCAACGTATATAGCGTATACGTCAACATGCTTGCCATGTTCACCACGCCGCTCTTCCGCCTGGCCTACATGCTCGCTCACTTCCCCTGCTTTGTTTGCCTCTGGTCGAGTGCCAGCATGATGTTTGCGGGATGCAAATGCTTAGCTGAATGACTCATCTGTGTGTGTGTGTGTGTGTGTGTGTGTGTGTGTGTGTGTGTGTGTGTGTGTGTGTGTGTGTGTGTGTGTGTGTGTGTGTGTGTGTGTGTGTGTGTGTGTGTGTGTGTGTGTGTGTGTGTGTGTGTGTGTGTGTGTGTGTGTGTGTGTGTGTGTGTGTGTGTGTGTGTGTGTGTGTGTGTGTGTATTTTTACATATGCCTGTGAGTGTTGGTGTGCATCTGTGTGTGGCAAGCAGCTTTTTTTTTTTTTTTTTTGTTGCACAACCTTGGCCGACACATCCAACGCAAGTTGGCTGTGTCGTTGTGAGTTAGAGCGGGAAGTCTCCCTGTAGTGTGCTGTTCTCTTCAGGCTTCGGCTCGCCTCAGGATTCGTGGCCCAGCTTCTACATCAAGGCCTTGACCTCAACCAGTTCATCAGCGCACAGCAATGCAGTGGAAACCTGAATTTTCTTCTATTTCTTTTTTTCTTTTTTCTTTTTTTTAATGTGGGTTTGAATTTGTTCCCCGATACTCAACCTTGACACTGGGACGGGGTGACCCGATGCCTTTCAGAAACTAAGAAGATTTTTTCACCAATTTGAGCCCATTTTTGCTTATTTTTACCCTTTTTTTCTGCAACTACACCAAACTCGCTATTTTCTAAACTATTTTCATCACTTGTTTTTGCTCTTTTTAATGCCTTTTTTCTATATTACTCTTATTTAAATGTCTTTTCTGCAATTTTTTTCCACTTTCAAGGCACTTGTAAACCCTTTCGACCACTTTTCCACCTAATGCCACATATGTTGACCCATCATTGTCACTTTTTAACTCTTTTCACCATATGTCATGCTTCTTTTTGCCAGGTTAACCACATTCACAATTTGTCACTCCCGTTATTTACCAGTTTAAACTAATTGTTCCAACTTTTTTCTGCCACTTTCAAACCAATATTGACACTTTGAACCCTTTTTAACACTTTTTTTTTGTCCGTTTTCGCACACTAATTTGCAACTTTTAACCAATTTCTATGGTTTTTAAAATTCCATTTTCAACACCTTTTCCACCATTTTTGGTCCCTTTTAGCCTATTTTATTTCTGATTAAAACAAGGATTTACATTTATAAGATGACCATATACTATCGCCCATATAATAATAAACTTCCTGGATAACAGTGGATATTATTCAGAAAAATAAATAAATGTGGTTATCACAGATTCATAGAACAATGGACCATCATTTTGGCTGACTTTATGGATGGGTAACAAAAATCTCTCCCCTTTATTCTGCCTTAAAGATGGCCCTGTCTTCACATGACTGTTCTTCAATGTTCATGTCTGTATTCAACCACCTTCAGGTACAGTGGGGGTCCCCGGTCTCTGGAACCTTTATTTTGGGGGTCACGAGCTGAAAGGGTTGAGAACCACTGCCCTACATTTGATTATTTAATGTTTTATTTGATTTGATTGTTCATTATTTTATTTTTTCAATTTAAGGTGACCGTGAGAGATTTTGAAAGGCGCCTGAGAAACAAAATATATTATTTTTTTATTATACGATCATCATCTACAGTATGTCTTTTACCCAGTGGTAGTCTTTAGAAAAAAGTATCACTCCTGCAGGAAAATGAATAAGCGGTCTGAGTCTCTAATCAGAGTGAATAAAGCTGAGAAGGGAGTTATTTGTTCTGACACACATGGTTGGAGTAACTCAAATCACATCTGACAGCAGTAAAACTGGCTCTTGTTTATTGAAAGCCTCTAACTGGAGAAATGGTTTGTGGCATTTTAATGTGTTAGCTGCCATTGTGAAGCCACCCAGACGCACACGCTAGCGTGCACAACCCCCCCCTCCCAGTGCACATGCGAATATCATGCGACTTGGCTTGCGTGTCTGTGAAGGATCAGTTAATCACAGAACATCAGCTTGTAGCCATCCTCATTCCAGACTCCGTGTTTGTGGACAGCTACAACAAACGCTCCACTGTGGGGATGACGTCAATTTGGCTACAACCGAAAGCTAATCAGCTTTTTTTCCCCTCTTTGTTGATTCACAGAGCTTTTCTAAAGGCTTACAATTTAGCAAGAAGTGACTTAGTGCAGCCCGGCACGCTCTGAAATTCCTCACTGTATTCCTCCTCACATGTGTAGATTGTTTACGGAGACGAGGAATTCTAGAGGGATGGCGGTCCATGAGGGGCTAGGTTGCTATGGTTACTAGCCCCTGCGCTCATGCTCATTTAGCAGGAAGGAGGCTAAATCATTTTGAAAAAAGAAGAGTATGCTTGTGTAAAAAAGTTAAACAATTTCAACAAATATATGTTGCATAAATTGTCCCACAACAATAAATTAATATTACAGATGTTAGTTGATCTTAAAGTAGAATTATTGCATAGATTAGTCACATTCTTACGTGCATTTGCAAAACTATATTAAAAAAGTAGTGCATATTGTCTCACTTTATTCAAAATCAATTGCAATGTAAATGAAAGTGTAATTCCTTGTGCGGGCGCTTATACAAATTTGTGTTCTTTAACCAAAAGCAATAAAACTGTATTTCATAAATTTCCACAAGTTAAAATGCAATATATAGCAATAACAAACACAAATACTTTGTTAATATGGTTAAAGGTCCACGGCATCATGTTGAACTGTTGGTAGTAAAACAGTATGTTAACATGAAAATGTGCAAACACTCAATATTTACCACAAAACCTAAATATATTGAGAAGATGAATTGCACACATATGCCGTTACAGGCTTTCATTTTATCATTTTTATTGATATATGTCTCAAAAACCATAAATAAATTCAATTTATGCTTTATATTTTTGATTAACTCTCCCTCACAGTGACGGATAGATCTGTAGAAGTTTAGAAGAATACTTCAATAAATCATCATTTGAGCATTACAGAGTGATTTTATGCTTTAGCCTAACTGTATGTATAATAGTAATGTATGTATAAAATATTGTTTTCATGTAGAATAGACCGAATAACGAAGACTGCTCATGAGCAAACAAACAGCTTTTTCAATTGCATTGTTGACACAATACCACACTTTGTATCTCTGCAGTGTCTCGGCCTGCTAGCATTTTAGCATCTGGCTATTAGCATGCTTGCTTCTCAGGAGCTTTGTTTACAGCAAAGAAGTTGGAATTTTGCAGGATACGAGAAAAAGCTGTTAGGGATTCAGATGTCAATATTGCGATGATGAGTGGATGGATAATAAAATGTGTGATAATGATTTATAATGTTTGTTCTCTTTATGTTCTAAGAGCTTTTATTGCATGGCTATTATTTTTGCTATTGCTGCCTAAAATACATTTTGTTTTGCAGCAAAGCAATGTTCATTTTATGGGCTAAAAAAGTGAAAACATTCAGACTGTATTGTGTCCAAAAATGTAAATGTATTATAATGTTCAGCAAAACTTGGTTGATAATGCATTTCTAATGTAGGCAGTGTGGCTAGGGATGCTAAAATGTATTTTGGCCCCAGTTAGATCTTAAGACCAGACTAGTTTATTACTTACATGTGTAAATTATAACCCGCAGACCACTAAACGTCACTCATTTCCCTTTAATTTTTGCAAAAATATCATGTAGGGCAGCTTAGATGTGGTGATATGTAGCCCACAGGCCTCCAGTTTGACATGCCCTTTGTGACCCCAAATGCATATACATTACTCATTTGAGTATTTGCAAGTCATTTATTGCTTGGATTAAAAGAAAACCCTTATCGATCTCTCTATTCTACTTTATTATTGATCTGAATTAATAGACCTTGTTGGTGTCATCACTGGCCTTGCCTAGACAAAGAAAGAGTTTGCATGTTCTCTCTATACTTTTATGGGTTCTCTGTGTATCTTTGTTTTTTTGCACAGACTAAACTATTTCTTAATTGTGTGGATTTTCAAAATATGTCATAGGGGTGAATGTGTGTCACTCTGTGGTGACCAGGGCATTACATATGGAGTGAGAATCATGCCGAAACCTTGTAAACAAACAAAAAAGGTTTTAATCACACCCAACAATTCGCGAAAATGTACAAAAAATATCCTTCAACTACAAAGCAGGACATCTCTTAGAAGGTTTACTGGCATTTGTGAATCGGCCAATTGAATCTCAATCTGATCACGTGTCAAAAGTCCCATGACCATTTTTCGTTGTTGTGTAATTGGTTTTTATACTTGACTGATTCTTTTTGTACTTCAAGGTTATTGTTTTAGTACTTAACTGATTTATTTATTCATTTCGAAAGAACAAAAAAAAAAAAAAAAAAAAAATGGATGCTGTATTTGTTTGTGAAACATTGTGTATTTGTTTAATAGGTATGTTTCTTATTTGCATAACAAAATGCATTAGTTTGTGAACAATGTTTTTGTATTTACAAACCACTGAGTTTGTTTGTGGATAAAACAGATTTTGTTTTTGTGTGGTTTTGACATGATTTACATTTTTTTTTGAGCAATCAGAATCAGAATTCCTTAATTAATCCCAGGGGGAAAAAAAAAACGAAACAAATTGCAGATACTGTACGTTGTTCTTCTTCACCCTAACTCTATTCCTCTCTCTCTATCTCTCTCTCTCTCTTTCAGACAACATTGACGGAGGTGCAATTTGGACCAATGAAGTTATTTAAAGACCCACTTCAGGTATTGTAAACCAAAGCCACACAGAATTGATTGATTGATGCTTACACAGAACACCTTTCCACAGAACTCCAAGGAAAGCTCCAGGGAATATTTCCTGTCAATAACATTGGGAGCTTTTAGCGAATTTGAAATGTCAACACTAAAAATAGTGTTGACTTCCTCAAAAATATTGTAGCTCTTGAAGGAGATTAAAGAAAACACTAAGTCACCATGCAAACATTCAAAAGAAGACGAGGGAGGGGAGGAAAACTGTTAATGGACGCATTGTGTGCAGCGCAGCCTTGGGTTGTCAAGGCAACAAGGCCGGACATTTATGACCAAGGACATACCATAATGAACAATGAACGTTATGGAAGAGCTGCACAGAGGGTCTGTGGACATCGCGGACAGGACATTCAGTGACGCTCAGTGGGTCATTATACACACTGTGTTCGTTCTTTGGACGTTTGTCGCTGCAAATGGGGAAAAAACTCGGCTTTTCAGAAACTTTAATCACATTCTAAAATTTGTAACTGCCAAGAGTTACAAATAAATCTACAAGTAGCTCAATTAAATAGTTCTCAAAGTGAAAGTTACTAGTTACTTTCACCACCCCCACATTTATTTTTGGTAAGAAGCCACAGTTCCCTTGTGTACAGTAAACATCCCATGAATAAACTTAAAAAGGAAGAGATGAAATCTTAAAAGATTTGTCAAAATGTACAATAAACAAAAAATAACACCAATAAATTAAATTCAAAATTAAAAAAAAATTTATCAGGCTCATTCATGAACTCTAAAAATAACCTCCATTCAATGCTGTTTTGGTGCTGTGCATTACGTTTATTCTGATTGGTCGGCTATGATGTGATGCATTTGATTGTTGTCTGGTCATTTCATTTGTTGTCTGGTCATTTCATTTTTTCTGCAGTGACACAATGTCTGTTGATCATTTTACAGTTAAAATAATAATAATTTACTCAATAATGGTTGGATGTAGAAATGTAACAAACTACTTTTTTAAAAACATAGTTAAGTACAAGTACAATTACTGATTTAGAAATAGACTCTTAAAAAGTAGAAGTACCCATAAAAGCAATTGTAGTAACGTGAGTACTTAAATAACATCTGATCAACTTGTAACTTTACGAGAAATATACAGTCCATGCAACTATCTTTAAAGGGGACATATGGTTTTAAATCCTTCCTTTTTACATATAAATCATACAGTTGTGGTCTATATAAAGCGAACTGCAATGCTTGGGTCTGAATTCCTCATTATTATAGCTCCACAGGCCCCTTTTCTACCCCTTTTCTGATGTGCTTCTGAGAGCAACTCGTTTTGGTGCGGTCTCTTTAAATGCAAATGAGACACTCCATACCCCGCCCCCTCTTCAGGTGACACTCTGTTCAACTCCACCCTGCTCGGCCATTTTTGTAGTTTGATAGAAGAGATACGGCTATGCAGCGGCGCATAAACTTTTTATTCAGAGGTTATTTACAAAATGTCAACAACAGAAGACTTGTCCATCCAGCTTTACATGTTCGAGCCAGAGTCGGACCCAGCGGAGCGAGATTAAAATGAAGATGATGAACCTGCAGAACCCTAACAAGTGAGCTAACACAAGCACCAAGCTAACGCTAGCGCCAAGCTAATGTCACAAAATGCATTTTAATACAGTCTTTTCAAAGACAAAAACGGCAAAATGAAATGACTAATGAAAACTTTAGACTTAAATTAAATCACGTAGGCCATATCATCAAGGATCTAAAACGAGCACACAGCGCTAACATATGAAGTCTGAAGACGGTGCAAAGATAGAAGGAATTGAACCCTCAATCAGACAAAGTCTTTCAGCAAATCCTTCTTTATACTGGCGGAGGTTGCAGAAGCAGTCATCCTTGAAGTGCTTCGCGCACACAAAAATGACCTTACCCACAGATGTGGGTACATTTCCGTGAAAAATAAAACTCAACCAGGCACTTCAAAAAGGTTCTGATGCTGGGAGACGGTGTAATGAAGCTTGTGGGTTACTACATCCAACAACCGAACATTTTGACTTATCCTCTCGTAACTTCGGCATCCTTGAGCTTGGACTACAAAATAAAAGCGAGAAATAAAAATGGCGGATTGCTCGAAGTGTTAGACCTGGAGTTGATGTACTAATTTGGCAGTTCCGCTGCAAATACTGTGATGTAATAGTTCAAAAAACATAATAGAGAATAGAAAAATCAAAACAGATTGAAAAATATGAGCAAAACCAAATATAAAGATATCTACGGAGCACCTGAAGAGACTAATTTGATTTTTTCTGTACTTCTAAGCACTCGAAATATACAACAAAATGCATTTAAGGGCTAAAAAAGTGGATTTAGCATGATATGTCTCCTTTAAGCCACGCTATGATGCACAAACAAAAGCCAGGGTTGGGGTCAATTATAATTGTAATCATGTAATTGATAATTCATTACAATTATTATGTTATTGAAATTGCAATTGGAAAAAAATATGTTACTGTTGTAATAATAGAGTTGTAATTGAGTTCATATAATGTAGTTTGTAATTGTAATTGGCATGAAAAGTCTATAAAAACTCTCAATGCCAGCCATTAAAATGTAACAATTTCATTTATTTTTTTTACTGAGATAAGGCTATCATAAGACCCTAAAAACTAGTTCAGATATGATGGGCACCCCTAAACTGGAATTAAAATGCAGTAAGGCATGAAAAATAACAAAAATCTGGAATTTTATTTTATTTTTTTTTATTTTATTTATTTATACAGTTTATTTCCGACATGGTTACATTCACTTTTTTTTTTTTTTTTTTGTACATGCCGAAAAAGGAGACGAGAGAAGCAGTTTGCTTATCTGGGTCCCGTCCCCTGTTTTACCATCGCAAATTTACATGGGTTCACATGTCTCTCTGGTCAAACATTCTTGAGTTGTTCTGAACAGTCCTTTTTTGTGTATTCTCATTTGTAGTCAGCGTTGTCTTGTTTTTATTCCTCCTCCTCTCTATCGTTGTTCGTGTTGGCCTTGTTCCCTGCCAGACGTTGTTAGCGTTCCTCCAGTTCAAGAATAGTTCCTCTTTCGAAGGTGTTTGGAAGGTTTTTCCCTTTTCATCCATAATGTCACCACTCGGGAATGTCTCTTTTGGACACACAAGTTTGCAGCTTGTTTTGTCTCTACATCAAGGTTAATCCAGCTGTTGTTAGTTCTATTGGCAGTGTTGTATTTTCCACTGTTAGATTTAACTTGTATAAACACATTATTATATCTTAGTTCATAAGCAAGGTAGTAATTTCATTGTATTATATCTTAGTTCATAAGCAAGGTAGTAATTTCATTGTACAGGAAAACGTGTTTCTAACTGCACATATGACAATAAACACTTTGAATTTAAATTTAATGTAATCCTTAATCACCCCACCACCTAGCAATTGAAATGAATAAATGACAGACCTTTTTTACTCTTGGTTTTCACATTTAATTCAGTCTCCGTAAAATAATCACAGTCTGAGTTTTGTTTCCAGTGTTTATATAGATCTGGGTCCATATCCATGATTACCATCAGTAATGTTGTTGTTTAGGTGGATCCTTCGTATTTTCCCAAGTCTTCCATCGTTTTAATGAGGATTGGTTTTCCTTTCTCTTCTCCCAGTGGTGTGATATAAATCCTGCAGTTTCTTGTCCACGTCCTCACAATTTTTCCTCCTTTTTTTATTTGGCGTGCCTTCCATGCAATGCTTGCATTTTGTTTCGTCAGGTTTTCATTGATGTACACCTTCATTCCCTTCAGTTTATTTCCTTGCTTCAGTAGTTCTCCTTTGAATTTCATATTCGTGAAGGTTATTTTTACAGCTCTGTTATCATTTTTCTTTGGCAGGAGATGGCAGGAGTTGATGTTGTCAGGGTTCAGGACAATGTCCTTCGACTCCAGGTAGTCAATGACTGTTGTTCAATCGATTTTGTTTCTTCGTCACTCGCGTAACTCCTGGGTTTTATCTTTAGGCCTGTGATGATGACATCTTTCTCTCTTTCCTTTTGTTCCAGCTGTTCAACCCTGGCGTTCAACAATTTTATCTCTTCAGCATTTCTTTCATTCTTTTCTTTCAGTACCTTTGCTTCGCTTTGTAGGTTTTCCAGTGAGTTTTCCAGCGTCTTTTCCAACGACTTTATCTCGGCAGATAGGTTTCGTAGACCCTCGCGTATCATCTCCTTGACCTCTTCCAAACCCGAATTGGGTTCTGAAGGGCCTCCCTGCGGTTTTTTCACCATTTTCCTTCAGTCTTGGGCCCAATTTTTCAGGCTGTTCAGCTGTAGCCAGCTGTAGCCAGCCATGTGAATGCATCCACATTTTGCAGGTGAAGCAAAAAATGGCAAAACTTTGGAATTCTTTTGCTGAGATAAGGCTACCATAAGACCCCAAAAACATTTCATGGGGTTATTTCTTTCAGGCTCAGTAATTGTGATGTATTGTATTTAAAATTTAGTAATTGAGAATGTAATTGTAATTGACTTTCAGGGGAAAAATAATCATTTTAACTTTAATTGTAACTGAAAAATATGCCGGTCACTTTAATAATCATAATTGAGTTGTAATTGAACATGGATAATTGAAGACGTAATTGACCCCAACCCTGACAAAAGCTTTGGATGATGTTAAGTGAGTGAGACTCAAACCAATTCTATGTTTGAGAGGTCAGACGTTGTGGTCTTTGTCCAATGAGCTTCAGTCTGACCACAATAGGGAAACGAGGTAGAGCCAGATCTCCTCTTCCTGTTTTTGTCACTCACAGCTGATCCTGTCGTGGCCTCCTCTGGCTGCTGCGCCTCCTTTATCACAGCTCACAGGATCTGGTCAGCTCTCTCTCTCTCTCTCTCTCTCTCTCTCTCTCTGTCTCTCTCTCTGTCTCTCTCTCTGTCTCTGTCTCTGTCTCTGTCTCTGTCTCTGTCTTCTGGATGGCACGATCAGATATTTATTACCCTCTTAAAGCTCTTTATGTCTCTTTCTTTTTGTATTTCTTTTTTGACAATTATTGTACATTTTCATCGCACGTGAGAAACGGAAACACTTTTGCTTGAGTTAATTGAGACGAGAACTCATCAAAGTTGAGGCCTTTGTGTGCTGATCTAACCTCACAGGTGTGATGCACACCTAAAGCTGCAGAACAAGCTTTTTTTCTTTCTCCTTTACATTCCCCTTGCCTGCTGCCAACAGTTGGCGAATGACGTCTTTTTGAGACGATGACTCATGGATTTACTCTCAGTGCAGCTCTGCTCTCATGGGCGGGGCTTAGATCTCTGGTTTAGTATTTACGCAAGTAAGGGGTTGTATCAGAGCGTGAGAGAGAGAGTGAGAGGGGTCTCTGTGGCTGCAGCACTTTAGGCCAGAGACTGACTGGGATTGACTGGGACAGCCATAGACAGACTGGGGCTGACTTGGTCATACTGGGGCAGCCAGAGACTGACTGGGACTGACTGGGACAACCAGACACTGACTGGGTCATACTGGGACAGCCAGAGACTGACTGGGTCATACTGGGACAGCCAGAGACTGACTGGGGCATACTGGGACAGCCAGAGACTGACTGGGACATACTCGGTCATGCTGGGACAACCAGAGACTGACTGGGACAGCCAGAGACTGACTGGGTCCTACTGGGACAGCCAGAGACTGACTGGGTCCTACTGGGACAGCCAGAGACTGACTGGGACATACCGGGACAACCAGAGACTGACTGGAACATACCGGGACAGACCACAGTCAGTTAAGGCCAACTAGTGAAACATTATAAAACCTCATAATATGTTAAGGTTTCATTTATTCAGACAACTTTTTTCAGGAAATGTACTTTGATCTCTTGACATGTTTCGACTGTCATCTGCCTGTTTTCCTCAGAGGCAACAGCTGATCGCTTTCATGTGTCCTTATGATTTTGGGCGTGGCTAACTCTCAAGTTTGCCACACCCAGAAAGAACTGAGAAATGAGCACACAGCACTGCACGATAGATAAAATAAATGAATCAGTCATTGTTAGTCATTTTGTGTTAGCAGCTGCGATAGTGAGTGACATTATGATATGATATATTTTCTTTCTCTTTCTTACCCTTATATTCTGCAGGTACTTTTAGTTTTTGCCAAAGAAGATAGTCAGAGTAATGGCTTCTGTTGGGCATGTGAAAAGGCCAACTTCAGGTGCAGCATAGCGCGAACACCTGAGGCGGCCCTCGAGTGCTTCTTGGAAAAGCATCACGACCTCGTCATCATTGACCACAGACATTCCAGACACTTTGACGCTGAAGCACTGTGCCGGTAAGACTAACATCTCCTCCTTGGTGTGCCTTGAAACTTCATTGTCATTTAAAACTAGTGGAAATGTACAATAGAAAGCATCCTTCATAAATATGTCCAGGCATAATAGTGGACAGTCACAAAATCATTATGTAGGTAATATCTAAACCATTTAAATGTATGCTAATATATAATTTGATGCTGTCAAGGATTGTCAAAAGTTGTCAAAAGTATCGATATTCAACAAAACTGTATTGATACTAAAAAAAAAGCAGTGTACTGTACACACCTTCCCTACCTTTCTATGCAGATGATATTCAGTTGTATCGCTCCTTCATCGACTCAGAGTTTCACTTTTTATCTGACTTCTTGGATTGTGTATCTTTTATCAAAAACTGGTTTTCAAATTACTTTCAGATAAATTCTAACGAAAAGGAAACTCTGAGCATCGCTCCCGATAAAAACATCCCCCAGTTTAAGAACTCCCTTGGTGGTTTGAGCTTGTCTGTGAAAACCAGAAACCTTCGGGTTGTGTTTGATCAATCAATGTATTTGGAGGGTCATTGTCGTCAACTGACCAAAAACTGTTTTTATCACCTGAGAAATGTCTCTAAAGTCAGGAATTTCTTGTCAAAATTGGATCTCGAAATGATCATCCACGCGTTCATCTCGTCTCACATTGATTATTGTAATTCTGTTTTCACTTGTTTCAACAAGTCGACTCTAAACAGACTTCAGATTGTACCAAATGCTGCTGCCAGGCTTTTGACCGATGCGCCCAGAACAGCCCACATTACACATTACCCCCATTCTATCAAGTCTTCATTGGCTTCTAGTCAAATTTCGCATAGTTTAAAATTTTAGTCCTGACTTTCCCAGTGTTGCATGGTCAGGACCCTCAGTATATCACTGATTTGTTGTGCCCCTACACTTCAGGGAGCACTCTTTGGTCTTTAGGCCAGGGTTTCCTAAAGATCCCTAAAACTTATTTTAAACCCGGGAGACATGGAGTTCTAGGCTGTAGCCCCCAAACTCTGGAATGACCTTCACCAGTCCCTCTGTGAACTTGACTGTATAGAATATTTTTAAGAAACATTTGGTGACTTTGCTTTTCAGAAAAGCTTTTGGTTAAATGTATTTTAACTTTTATTATCCTTTTCATGATGCTGCTCCTGTTGTTTTAATTTATCCTCTGTTCTTTGTGATTTCTATCTGCGAAAAGCGCTTTATAAATAAAAATGTGCTTACTTACCTTATATTTAGATATTTAGTCTTGCACAGCACTACCTTAAAATATTGTTCTAATTGTTGATGTTTATTTTGTTTTATTTATTTTTTACACTATCTTGGATTACCTGAAACTTGTCATTACAATATCGCCTATATCAATATACATGTTTCTATAGTTTATTTTGTATCAAAATACTTCTTTTAGGAGTCACTGCTTTCTCTTCTTTTCAGAACATCATTAAAAGCACAGTTTCCTAACCCAAAACTTCCCCTAAACAAGCCACACTACAGAACTCACTCACACGTGCTGTCCATTATAGGAGAACAAGCTAAAAGTGGGACATATTATACAGTTGTTTGTTAATAAATGTGTCTGCAAGATCTATATCTTATATCAGCGTTGGGTTCAATTATAATTGTAAGTGCATAATTGTTAATTAATTACAATTATGGCGTGATAAAATATGAATGTAATTTAAATAATCTGTTGTAATTGTAATTAAATTGTAATTGAGTTTAGGTAATTCACTTTGTAATTGTAATTGCCATGATAATTCTATAAAAATTGTTCATTAGAATTTTACACAAGACTGGGGAACCATGTAACAGTTCTATGTACAGTTCTACACAAATGTAGTTAACAATTATTAAAATGTGTTTCACATCAAGCTTTCCAACATTTTACCATTTAACAATTGTTTTTAACGATACTGACACAAAAAAGGCTCAGACGCCCACACCAAAATCATTAAAACCTATATTTTCATTGATTAGGAAGCCTAACAAGATAATCAATAGGTAAGGAAAAAATTAGATGATGGATATTTGTTTTTAGTGTATTTTACAGCTGATTTAGGACCCGTTCTTTTAGGAGATGCTAACACAAGACGACGGTTAACTTTTATTAGGTTATTTCAGGCTTAGTGATTATGATTAATTGTAATTTAACTTTAGTAATTGAGAATGTAATTGTAATTGACTTTCTAGGATAAAAATGAATTGTAATTGAACATGGGTAATTGTAACTGAAAAATGTAATTGACCCCAACTCTGTCGTATGAGTTTTGGTCTATATCGCCCAGCCCTAGCGCAATCTTGGTAGAACAAAATGGCGATCTCCTTCGGCCTCCGCTGCTGGCTAGGCAAGTGTAGTCATGTCAGACCACTCTCTATCTTTAGCCTCTGCCTCAAACCAAAAACAGATTTACAAACATTCATTTATCCTGCCCAGTGTGTATGTTACCTCTGTTCATTTTAGATGATCCATATGTTTAGTGTACACGCTTGGGCTCTGATGGGGAACTAAAGGGCCTTTATGGCCACTGGCTTGGGGAAAAAACCACAGGCGGATGAGTGGCCCTGTACACTGCATTCTTTCAGAGGCCTTTGGCCGCCTCACTGAACTCCACCACTAGGTTGTGCCTGCTCGGGAGAATTGGAGCATGAAAAACTGAGAAATACATTGATTTGATGCCATGGGCTTCTCACTGGCTAAATCGCTCCCTCTGCTTTACACTCAGGTCGATTAGAGCGGTCAACTCTTCAGAAAACACTGTGATAGTCGCCGTTGTGAAAAGGTATGTTCCACGTTCTTCATTCTGGCCTGTGAAAGGTTACAAACATTTAGGATTTAAAACGTCTGGCTCCCTAGAGGCCTGTCAGCCTGCAGCCTGTCACACACCAAACAATAATCGTTCTCCTAACAAGGATTTGTGGTGTTGATGTTTCACTGCATACATTCTCTTTTTAAGGCCAGACAGAGAAGAAGCCTCTGTAATGCCGTTGATCAATGCCGGCTTTAATAGGGTAAGCCTGTATTTTTTTTCTGTGTTTGTGTGATTCTACTGATGGGTTTTAAAAGCCTTGTGTCAACATTGGATGTAAATGCAGAATTCGATCTGTTTGCTTGAGGTGCACAGCACACACATGCATGAATCTGAGTGAAAATGAGACTGTAGTTGTTGGGATTGACCCTGTGTTGCTGTGACCTCTCAGAGATATGTGGAAAATGCCAACATGATGGCCTGCTACAATGAGCTGCTACAGTTGGAGCACGGAGAGGTGCGAGCACAGTTCAAACTGAGGTAAGACGGGATTTCATTTTTTTTTTTAGCTTTACCTATTATTAGAATGAATATAATCACTTTTTTTCTTTTTTTCTTCTAATTGTTGTTGTACATGACAGTGACTGATCCTGTAATGTCGTTTTTCTTCACAAGGGCTAGCAATGCTATTTTCACAGCGCTAGAACAAAGTCAGGAGGCTATAGAGATCACTTCTGAAGATCAAATCATTCAGGTTTGTTCAAAAGAAACATTTCTCTTCCATTTTTTTTTTTTCAACATTTTGTCTCGCACCTTCTTGTTCCACCATGAACCAGGTCAATATTCAACCAAGAAAAGCTTGATTAATCTCAAACAAAACAATTGTTCAAATTGCTCATATTTTAGTTTTTGAAGAGATCGGGTTTAGCAAAAGAATCCTCAAGGAGTTAAATATACAACAATGTGTGGTATCACAGGAAAATTATGTATGCAAACGTAAAGCACTGCAATTGACGATACACTGACTTCAAGATACGATACAATAGTCCAGTGGTTCCCAAACGTTTCACAGTCCTGTAACCTGAAACCATGAACCAGCTACTCATGCACAAAAAACATAATGTAATGTCGTATACAATGTATCCCTACAGTGACATTTGTAAATGTATAATAATAATAATAAAAAGAATAATCTGTAAGCACGCAAGAAACCATCTTATCTTATTTCAGAATTATCAATTTATTTAATTAATTAGCCTACTGGCATTTACAGTAATAATCTTTTTCATTTTGGAAAAATACATCTTGTTTGAGAGAGTTTGAGTCTTAAATTGTTCTCCACACAAAGTCTTTTGTTAAAGTGTTTTTTGTTTGTTAAAGCAAAGGGCGTCAAGCGCATTCGGCTAGCGCAAAGCAATGTAGATCTCGCCCCATTTCCGCTTTTTTTTGACAAGATTGTTTTTCTGTCACCACTAGAGGGCAGTCTTACAGTGGGAAATGTGTAATTTGTGGCAATGCATGGAGGCTTCTAACTGCTGCTCTATTTATATTCTAGTTTCCAATGTTGTCACACTGTTTTCATTTTTTTTTTTTTTCACGTACACCTGGGGGTACCTTTACCCCACTGAGATCCTAGGCAATAGACGATAATAGGCTCACAATAACAATAAAATACTTTTAGAAAGGAAAATAAAAAGTGCAGTTACAAAATACACCATGTTTTTATTTGACTTTAACTCTTGACATACAGTACTTACTCTAGGTTTGATGTTTTCAACTCTATAGGAATAAAATTTAAAGAAACATAACAATCTGATGTGTATTAGATCATGCAGGTTTTTTTTTAATCAACTCCCTCTACCCTCGCATCACAACTCGTACCCTCAATGATGCATCTTGTGAGGTCTTGATATCGCGATATATCGTCCCATCTTTAGTATTCACTGACAGTCAGATGAGTAGAAATACTTGAAAAAATAGGTGCTATTAGTCTGTAGCATAAATTTTATGTTTAGTTTAATTTGAAATGTGAATATTTGTATAACTGGACAAATTAAAGTTTATGTTTGGTTCAATTTGACAGGATCTCAAGTTAAATATAGGAACACTGTATCCTTTTTGTGTTTCTCTTATTGTGCTTGAGAGTTGACTGTAAATTTGCACGTTGTCTGGATGAGGCTTTTTGTAAGCGAATACTGCTGACATGATCCCCATAAAAAGCTTCAAGGCAATAACATAAATCATCTTTGAACAGCTTCTGCTGACATTTTTACTTGTGTATCAATTTCCCTTCCCCCTAAATATATTTGTAAACAGTCAGGTTTCTTTTGACTTTATTTTGTTTTCTCCTGTATTTAATATATACTAAGGTAAATGGATAAAAAAAAAAAGGCCAAAAATCTGTATTGGTCTGACTCATGAGTCAGAATATACACATTTTTATTAAACAGTAGATCCATATTATTAAATATATGCTGAATGCTGTAGTTTGTATCTCTTTTACAGTATGTGAATCCTGCCTATGAGTCCATCATGGGCTACCAGCAAGGCGAGCTGATAGGGAAGGAAATAATAGAAGTGCCTAAAAGTGAGAAAAATAAGCCTGATCTTCTTGAAACAATAAACTCCTGCATACGGAAAGGAAAGGTAAGATGTTTTTATTAAATCTTTTTGCACAATTCAGACACCACGTGTTTTTGTTTTGTTTGTTTTTTACACCGTTTGATAGATTGAACTTTAAAGTTTCATATATTTTTGAGGCCATGTTTGACACTGGTCAGAAATAGATCACTGTGCACAGGCACCTTTAGACCTCGCCTCCTGGCTTTGTGTCTGTGCATTGAGTCGTGCACGTGTGTAGTGTAGTGAGCCTGCCCGTGCCAGTGTCTGTGCAGCCGCTCTTTCATGTGCATAGACACAGCGGCTCATGGCTGTGCTGTAATCTTACTACACAGAGATTGAAGGTCAGTCCCAGACAGACAAACAGCAGGAAGGCTCTTTTTAAGCTGCTGAAGCCAAGCTGTAGGAGGGGAGACATGAAACGGGCTCCGACCGTCCCCGCCTTCGGGCTCTGAAAAGCTCTGACACCCCAGATCTGTCCGTCCATCCCACTGCTAACACTGCTGATGCTGCCGCACGCACATTTTGATGTTCTTTTTTAAAGTATATTTGGATATGTATAGCAGGTCAATAACATTATTCGGTTGCAATTACATCTTCAATTATTCATGTTCAATTACGGTTACAGTGACCAGCATTTTTTCCAATTACAATTATCTTTATTTATGTTCTCAATTACTAAAGTTAGATTGCAATTAATCACAATTACCGAGTCTGAAATATATAACCTAATAAAAGTTAACTTTCGTCTTGTATTAGCTTTCTGTTAGCATGTTAAATGATAACAGGTCCTAAATCAGCTGTAAAATACACTAAAAACAATTATCTATCATCTAATTTTGTTCCTATCTATTGGTTACTTTGTTTGGCTTCCTAATCAATGAAAATATCGTTTTTAATATTTGTTTAAATGGTAAAATGTGGGAAAGCTTGATATGAAACATATTTCAATTACTGTTAACTCCATATGTGTAGAACTGTACATAGAACTCTGACATAGTTTCCCAGTTCTGCGTTAAATTATATATATATTGACAATTTTATCATTTTTCAAGGCAATTATAATTACAAAGTCCATTATCTGAACTGAATTACATGTTAATTACGATTACGACATCAACATTTTTTTATTGCAATTATAATTACACCATAATTATAATTATTATTAATTACAATTATAATTGACCATAACCCTGGCAGCGTCTATTGTTACTGTATTTTACATGTTCCTTTGTCCTTTGTTCTAGGAGTGGCAGGGGATTTATTACGCCAAAAAGAAGAATGGAGACAGCATTCAGCAAAATGTGAAGATCACACCTGTAATCGGACAGGGAGGGTGAGTCACAGTGAAATCAAGCAGCATTTTCAAAATGTTAATGACCTTTCCAGGAACCGAATAAATATTCTACTTCAGGGGTGTCGAACTCATTTTATAGTTCAGTGTTAAAATATTAATGGGCACTAGTTTGCACCGACTATATCCAAGCGTAATGTGACAGATTCTGCAGGATCTTCCCTTAAAGGGAACATGACACTGTTTTTCATGTTGATGCTAAATGTATTAACAAACCCTTAATAAACAAAGTATTTGATATTATTATGTCCGTCTTCAGGTAAAATGTTGCACTTTTTTGTTGCTTTTCACGCATTTCCAGTCTGCCTTTCAGAGAATGACTATATATTGGTGGTGACGCAACTTTTAAAAGAAATGTTTTACTCATGTCAACTTGTACATTCAGACGTAATAATAAAGTAATCTTGTAGGATCTTGCGAGAGCTCACACAGATGACACCGAGGTAGTTAGATAGCATCATCATCATCATCATCATCATCATACTCTCAAAGATGCCTCCATACTGTGTACCAGCTCATTGTAAGAAGACTTCTAAGAATGGAGTTTTCCTAATTTATGCTGAGTCGTAATGATGGCTCTGGCACAGAATTCGCCACAACACCTATCTATAATGGTAGTCACAGAAAGCTGTCGTGACAAATTCTGTGACCTCACCAACTGATGGTCATCAGAAAATGATAGCGTCAGACACTACCAGTGTCGGCTCCAGCAAAAGCCGCAGTCTTGAATATCTTTCAAGGATTCATTCAGTTTTATGGTTTATATCAAGCGTAATGTCTGTCTGCAACTCATGCTCAGGCTTACTCACATCTGGACATGAAGGGTAACCATCTTCAAAGCGTCCTCCAGAAATCAAGCTTTTCTCTTACAGACAAACCAGATATCAGCATGATTCTTTTCATAGAATGAGCTGGTGTTAAAAACAAGGTGTTAACTTAAAACTGGTGTCATGTGCCTTTTAAGTTTCCTTGATTTGGTGACCAAATATTATTTAATTTGTGGAAATGATGTGGTACAATTTAAGTAACATTTGCTTTATTTTAGAAAAAATGAGTTATTTCAACATTTTCAGATTAGAAAGGACTGCCATCATGCGATATAAGCAGGGAAATCTGTAATACCTCCAAATACTGTAAAGTATTTGGATAGGCTGAGATATTTACAACTGAATTATTTGGTCATTTACACAATGATTCTTGTTTTTTCTGTCATTTTCACTTTCTCTTGCGGGCCGATTTGGATGCTCTGAACGGCCCCCAGTCTTTGAGTTTGATGATATGGGAATGCATGAAGGATCTCATCCTCTTAGTTTTAAATTGTACTTACTGATGAGCTTTTGTATTTTACAGAAAAATCAGACACTATGTGTCTATCAACAGGCCTTTAAATGATAATAATAAGGTGAGTTGTGTATCTGATTGTTAACAATTAAAAAGGGGATTTCTTGCTTGCAGTCATTAATTTAGTTTTTTTTCTGTGTAGAGCGATAAATCCAGTGAACGAGTGCAGGCAGAGTCTCAGACAGGTGAGTCCATCTGTTTCTACAGGAGTTCAATGTTTTTAATGGAAGATTATTTTTCCTCCATATTTTTCAATTTAAGGCAGAGTGTTGCATACCATCATGAATAAACTCTCAGACCCCAGTGTGTTACTTTCCTCACTTTGATAAGATTTTCTGATTGTGTGCAGACAGTAAATATTGAGGTAGACTTATTGGGAAACCTGTGCAGTGTAAAATAGGAAACTTGGGACTTATTTCTACACAATGTACTGAGCCTTTTTATGTAATCTCCACATGTACACACACACGTGTTTATAGCACTTATTCCCTCATTGTATTGAAGTATTGGCTGGAAATGTAGTAGAATCCATAATGTCAAAGTTACAAAGCTCCCAGTTAGAGAATGGGGATTATCTCTCCTGTGCTGTGGAGGAAATGAAGTTTACTTTGTGATTTATTTATTTTTTGTTCTCAAACGATCATGACCAATGAATCTTACACTCTAACTTTCTAAACTTTTAGTAAGGCTTTTAGTATCAGGCCCTAAATGTGGAGGAAAAAAGCTGTTTGTACTTTCTTTTTCGTAATGTTGTCAGCATCACTTTGTGTTTTTTTTTGTTTTTTGAATATCTATTATTTGTTAATTTTAAGGATGTTCTGCTCAAATCTTTTAGGTCTGATTATGTGTTAATCAGGATATTTTCCTGATCTAAACTCGTACTTTCCTGGTTTTATAGATACATTTACAAACAAGAAGAAAATAAGTAAAGAAAAGCAACTTTAGATGTGTGCAGCTAGAATCTAAAATGTGGGTCATGTTTAGTATGTGGGAATTTTTTATAATTTTTCCCTAAAAAATCAAACACTTAATTGACTTGTATTAATTAATAATTATATTTCCCTGTCTGACTATCTCAATCAACAAATCTCAAAGTGTGGGCCCTGATGCTCATGGTATGCAGTTTATAATTAGCAAAACGTATTTAGAGAAAGAAATTTCTTTTTACCACTTTTTGAATCAAAAATTTAAACTTTGTAGGAAAATATGCCCAAAATATATGGAAATACACATTTCCGTCATTCCCAATATCCCATGCTTAAATTCTGCCATTCTTCCTTTCTCATATACTTTTGTTTCAGGTTTGTCACCCCAAAATAATTTGTGTCAAAAGTGTTAGTTAAAGCCTCACTGAAGTGTTCCGATTTATTCAGGCTTACAGCAAGTAAAACTCTCAGTTTGCCATTGTCAGAAAATATATCAACCATGTTATGAAACTGTTAATTAGACAAAAACCAGACCTGTTTATATTTGTGTGTGCGTGTTAATGGTGTTCTTGTCCCCAGACATGCAATCCAGTAAGCACAAAGATCGGAGGAAAGGCTCTCTGGACGTCAGATCCACAACATCTCGGGGGAGCGATGGTGAGAGTGAAGGGAGATAAATGATGGAAAATGTGGGCGTTTCATTTCCACTTCTGAGGCCTTCCCAGTTGTGCTTTTTACATCAAGTGTTGATTGGACGCACGCTTACACGCAATAGTTAGAGCGTGTTTGTAAGGAAAATATAATCAAACTGCAGATTACAACCTTATTTTCAGATTTAAATGTTCAACGTAAGAAACGTGTAATCATCATATCTTTACATGTTGATAGGGAGCTCCCAGCGAAGACACTCATCAATGGCCCGAATCCACTCCATGACGATAGAGGCTCCCATCACCAAGGTAGGTTACACTTCTTTTCTTTGACATAAATAAAGAAAATAAAGAAAGTAAATGATGTTTGTCTAATGTAAAGTAGCTTTCAGTCCTAAAAAAGCGCCATATACATTTGACTTATTATTATTATTATTAACATCCATAAATGAGTGTTCTGCGCTGTAGTTGGCACAAATGCATAATACGTATGCACATGTCAAGAGGAAGTCTGATAAACGACATGTGTGCATTAGGCAGAGGTGTAAAGAGTACTGATGTATCATACTCAAGTAGAAGTACTGTTCCGTGATTGAAATTGTACTCAAGTACAAGTAAGTCATACATAAAATACTCAGGAACAAGTCAAAAGTAGCTCAATTAAATAGAACCAAAGTAAAAGTTACTAGTTACTTTCACCCCCCACATTTATTTTTGGTAATAAATTTTGCCATGTTTTCCTTTAATACAGTATATACACAGTATTTATACATCTGATGTATAAAATTAAATGAGCACAATTTGAACTTCATTTATTTTCCACAAAGTCATCTGTATAAAATAAAAGGTTTGTCAAAATGTACCATTTTTTTTTTTTCAAAATAAAATAACACCAATAAATTCAAGTAAAAAAAAAAATTAAATAAAAATCTCAGGCACCAAGTATGGCTTAATTTATAAACTCTTAAACAGTGCCATGCCAAATGTGCCATGTGAGTAACAACATAATAGGTAGAAAACCCAACCTGAACCAAAGAACGTGGCTGGGCGATTTTATTTTTCTTTTTTTTTTTTTATTGTTTTTGTTTTTTAGTCCAACCTGACCTCGTGTTGTTTTGTTATACTTTATACTATTTACTTGATTACATGCTTTTATACATATCTATTTTATTTATTTTGCTAATGGTAAATGGTAAATGGACTAGATTTATATAGCGCCTTTTAACCACACTGAAGCAGTCCCAAAGCACTTTACATATCAGCTCATTCACCCAATCACTCTCACATTCACACACCAATGGGACAGGACTGCCATGCAAGGCGCTAGTCGACCACTGGGAGCAACTTAGGGTTCAGTGTCTTGCCCAAGGACACTTCGACACATAGTCAGGTACTGGGATCGAACCCCCAACCTCTCGATCAGAAGACGACCCTCTACTACTTTCTGACTATTGTCTGCGAGAAGCACTATACAAATAAATTTTACTTCCTACAGAAATGGCTTGACTAAGAACATATGGATTACGTTCAACGTGCCTTCACAAAACATTTATGAAAAAACCATGAAATGTAACATCACAAAAAACTCAGTCATGGTTGGATGTAGAAATTCAATGAATTACTTCTTTTAAATTGTACTTAAGAACAAGTACATTTACTGATTTAGAAATATACTCAAAAAAGTACAAGGTACAAGTACCCGTAAAAGCAACTCACTTACTGTAACATAAGTATTTGTAATCCAAACACATGTTGAACCAGAATAACATGTGTATCAGGGATTTACGTAGACTGCAGCCTGGGTAGTCGGATGCAGTGATTTTCCTCCAGGGAGGGCTTGTATGTCACACTGCAATTCCTCTGCTGTTTCATTTGACTGTTGTAGTCGGTCCCTGTAGGCGTCATCCTCCTCACAAGTGTTTGTGCGAGTGCGTCTGTGTGTGTGCAATTAGCTGCAGCTTATGTTCTTGCACGTTTGCTGGCCTCATCCCAGGTGCTCATTGTAAGTCTTCTGTCTGCTAAAATGAAACACTGCACTGGTACTGGTGCCATTAGCGCGTCATACTACACACGGCCTACCCTGTATACGTTCTGTTAGTACATCCTCTTACTTTACACCTGCCTTTGTCAAAGGATTCACTCCTTCATTTATGTTGTCGATGTTCATATACACAGTATGTCAGCAGGCTCCCATCCACCTACTCCTGTGTCTGCCACTAGATCCAGGCATTTGAGGAAAAAAATAAAAAAAAATACTTATGTTATTGTAGCTATATTTTGTAAAAGAAAGAAAAATTGTGAAATTAATACGATAATTCAGATTATAAATACTGATTGTGCTCAGCTCATTTTTTGTACATTTAAGTGCTGGGCGATATGGACCAAAATTCATATCGCAATATTTCTTCTCAAAATGGCAATACAAGATATAAAACTCGCTATTTTCAACTGAATACATTTTTAATTTGCTGACGAAAAATGCCAAGTCAATTGTCAATTATCTAAACTCAATTACAATTTCAACAGCAACAGATTGTATAAATTACAATTATAACTACACCATATTTGTAATTTATTATCAATTATGCAATTAAAAATATGATTGACCCTAACCTTGATATACAATATAAATCTTGCTAATGCAAAATGTCACACAGGCACATTTATTATGTGCCACTTTTAGCTTGTTCTCCTGTAATGGACAGCACGTGTGAGTGAGTTCTGTTGTGTGGCTTGTTTAGGGGAAGTTCTGGATTAGGATGCACTCAGCAATTCATGCTGTTCTGAGAAGTAGCAAAAACAGCGAATATTTTAAATACCAAATAAGCTATAAAATGAAATTATATTGATATATATGAAATACTTATATATCAATATAATTTGATAAATACGAAATACGTCTATATAAAAAATATGACACCATATTGTATTTGGAGAAGAAAAAAGACCGAAAAAGAATTGCAGTTGGAAAAATAACCATGCTTTTATTTGACTTTACAAACCCAAACAGTCTGGTGTGTAGTAGATGGTGTGGATTCTTTTTTTATACCTGACCCCAGCGATGCATCTTGTGACGTTTTAATATCGCAATATCTTGTCACACGTTACATCATCCCACCTTTACTTTCTAGCGACTCCTGTCGTACCATGAGGCTAAACTGACATAGAAGAAAGATGAGACGAGACTTTAGTACTTTTTCCACATTTCAGACATTAGAAATCCTATTATCCTTTTCAATTGGTTTTGTTCAATCTTTTATTTGTCAGTTACGTGTTGCACAGTAGTTTTCCATGAAAGCAGTGCGTTGTATTGTCCTGTTTTACTTGCTACTATAAAAGTCTGGCATGGCAAATATTGCTGCTTTTTTTTCTTCATTCCACCAAGTAACATCAGCATTAAAAAGGACAGCAATGACCTTCTCATCCATGGCACTAGATGGAGGTTAATTGCACAATAAGCTACAATGTGATGTAAATCGGTTAATGTTGTGACATTGATGTTTTCTAATGAAAGCTTTCTATTTCCTTGTGCCTATTTTTATGTTTCATTATGGCTGAGTTGTGAATTGTGTATTTATTAATTTTTCTAGTTTTTTTTTTTAGATTTAACAAATTATATTATGATCATTTGAGGTTTAATTGACATTCTATCCACTCTTACCATAACTATTATTAAAAAATGTGTTTTTTTTTCTTTAATCATCATTCAGGTTATTAACATCATCAATGCGGCGCAGGAAAGTAGCCCCATGCCTGTTGCAGAAGCCTTGGATCGTGTCCTGGAGATCCTGAGGACCACTGAGCTGTATTCTCCACAGCTGGGCACGAAGGATGAAGATCCCCATACCAATGACCTCGTGGGAGGGTTGATGACCGTAAGTCAGCAGTTGACTCTTCAGAACAAGAAGTATGGACTTCCTGTAGTGAAGCCGAAACACCCAAAAGTTTCCTTCCACTGTGCACAAATAGAATCCTATATGATAACTGTGATGCTGTGTGTGTGTGAAGACCTTTTTGTTGCGTATGAAAAAAAAAACCACTCTCATCTATAAATATTAAGTCAAGAAGGAAGATATAGACGGTGAGGGATTAATAGATAGACAGCCATCGGTGAAGATTAGATGTAGAAAGAGTGCCAAGTTGGCAGCCCTGGCAACAAACCCAAAGGAAGTGTTAGATTGTCCTTTGTGCTCCTGTTGGCTGGAAAGGAAAAAGCCCACCCCACCCCACACGTCTCTTCTCCCACTCCCTTCAACTCCCACCTCAGTCAGTCACACTCACATGAACTTTTTTTCCTCCCAACTCAATGGGCCTGGAAACATCCTGTTCTTTAGATGGGATGAATAAGCATGGTTTTACTTTTAGCTTCTACTCATAGGAGACACTGTGGCTAAAGAGGTATTGGTCCTTTAGAGCAGTGTTCCTCAAATGGGGGTACTACGTGATGGCACTACAAGGGGTACTTGAGAGAGAGAGGGAAATTAACAAATGAAAGCATTAGAAATAAGGGGTTTTATAATGTTTATTTTCAGTTAAAATGATATTACTAAATATTAACAGCAACTCAAAAAACAACAACAAAACACACAAAATAAGAGAAAAATATACTGAAATAATAAAAAGAACAGACAAACAACAACAAAATACACAAAATTACACCAAAAACACACACACACTGAGAGAAAAATACTTACTATTACCAGCAACACACAAAACGACAACAAAGTGGGAGAATAACACACAAGAGCACTACGAAATACACACACACATACTAAACAACATAACAAAACAAAAAAAGGACATCAAAAACACACACACTGAGAGAGAATAATTTAACTAATACCAACAACACACAGAAATGACAACAAAAACATGCAAAATAAGAGAAAAATATGCTGAATGATAAAAAGAACAAACAACTACAAAATATACATAATGACACCAAAAACACACACACTAAGACAAAAATACTTACTATAACCAGCAACACACAAAAGACAACAAAGACACACTAAGTGACAGAAAAACACACCAGATCACTACGAAATACACAGTAATAACAGAGAAATATACAAAACGACACTCAAAAATACACCAAAAACACAAAAAATGACACAAAAAACATGAAATAATGATATAATTTTTTTTATTATTACAACATAAACTAAAATTACAAGGGTCAGTCTTGGTCCCACATCAGGCGGGAGATGACTGGAAATGATAAACACTATTGAAATAATTCTATTCAGGAGGCCAAAATACTGTTTTATTCCACTTATTTACAAAATGAGATTATTTCAAATATGTGTTCCCACTCATTCATTCCATAGTTATGCTCTATAGTTGCTTTTTCACAGAATTCTGAGCAGAATGTTGTAGTCAGACAAAGGGGTACTTTAGCCAAAAACATTTGAACACCACTGCTTTAGAGAAGATGTGATAAGCACTGATGGAACCAGAAAGCTTTGAAATAAAGCTGAAGGATCTTCCTATTTTAATCCATCCTGATTCCCGACCTCTATGCTTTAGGCTTCCAAGTTTAAACTCAGACGACTAAATAGAGGAGCTGCCATCTTTCTGGTGAATCTATAAATAGCAGCAGTGTGGAGAGGCAGCACCACCCTGAGACAATGCTGGGGTCAAAGATGAACCTGTCTCCTTTTCCTTTTTCACTCGTGAAGTAAACATTTTACTATGTGACTCACACCCACAAACTAACCGTCACACACACACACACACACACACACACACACATACTCACGCATCCGTAAAACGAGGACTGTGCGATTAAATAAAAGTGACTAAGATCCTGCCAAGAACAGATGATTAACTTTCAATGCAATAGTTCATTATTCTATTTATATTTCTTATAAATATTTATCTTCTAAACCCACTTTTCAACCCACTCAGAGTTGCTGGTCCCTGCTAGAATAAAGTGTAAAAATGGGGCACAAGTGACACACAGACACAGACGTTTGGGTCACAATTTAGTTTTAAACATAAGGCTGACATTACACTGTCATTATTATTATCCCCCGCCACAAAGTGTGGAAGGGGGATATAGGTTTGAGCTCCGTCCGTTAGTTCGGTTGAGTTGAAGGGGCCAGCTTTACTCGGAAACTGTTTAAGATAGAACAACCAAATTTGGTGTGTGGCTTCAGGTAATCAATACCTTGATGGAGTTCGAAATGAGAAGCGTGCAATAATTTTTCCTGAAGTTATTGCCCTTTTTTTGTTTTTAACTTTGTTCAAGGTGTCTTCAAAGGGGACAGCTTTTCTCAGAAACCGTTTAAGTCAGAACAACCACATTTGGTGTGTGGCTTCAGGGTATCAATACCTTGATGGAGTTCGAAAATGAGAAGTGCTCGAATATTTTCATTACCCTAACCCTAAACCCACTAGATCCCTCCACCTAACCCAAAAATGCCAACATAGCTCCAAATGTGCTAATGACAGATAATAATGGCTTAATGTCAACCTTAAGTTTACCAATGATGTTTTTTTGTACTTTAGTATTTTGTTGAGATACCAGAAGGCAAATTAATCACATTCCTCTCTTACCAGAGTTTTTACCTACTGCAACTACTTAAACACTTTTCATTGAGAACATGTTTTTAGGCCCTGCAGGAAGGCCTGTTGAAGGCTGTGTTGAATTCCTCCACTGAGGGAGCAGAAATCCGTGCGTGATCTCATTGATCTATTAGCTGTTAGAATCGTCCCAACACACAGTCTGTTGAAGCCAGCTGGTATGAATTACAGGACTGGAGGAGCTGAAGCGTTGTTCATCTTCCCACAGTGTTTCCATTGTTTTGGTGATAGTCTCACAGTGTACAGTACTGGCCAAAGAGAGACAAGATGTAATATTAAATTCATTAATTGAAGATTGTTTGACACATGCAGGTGAGTTATTAGGGTGACCTTTATGACGCACAACAACTTGTGTGAAAGGAATCCCTACTGGCTCCTTTTTTTTCAGTGGTGGGAAAATGAGATGTTCTTGGTAACGCTCTGTATATATGGGAAGTCTGATCTAAGCGCCACATGATCAAAATTAATGTTGGTATTTAGAATAATGAGAAAACTGAACATTAATGCAGGAAAGAACAAAGAGTTTGTGTTTTTTTTTTGTTTTTGTGTTTTTGATATTGTTTTGTGTTTTTGAAATCTTTTTGTCTTTTTTTTCTGTGTGTTTGGAGTCATTTTGTGTATTTTACTCTTATTCTGTGATATATTGTGATATTTCACCACGCGATTATTGTATCGATCCAAAAACGTGTCCAAATCCTTTTTTTCAATCATGTTTTTAAAAAAATAAATAAATAATTTAATTGTGCTATTTGTGTTTATGAAGTCCTTTTGTGTATTTTTGTTTTCCTTTATTACATTTTTCTTTTCTTTTTGTCTAAAGTTGTAGTGGTATTGTGTTTTTTAAATAAGCTTGCGTATTTTTGTTATTTTGTGTATTTTACTCTTATTTTGTTTTGTATGTTTTTGTTATTGTTTTGCGTCTTTTTGAAATTGATTGTATTTTTGTTGTCTTTTATTCTGTGTGTTATTAATTTTGTGTATTTTGCTCTTTTTTGTGTGTTTTTGTTTTACTTTTTTTGTGATATATTGCAATATTTTAATGTGCGATATCATATCAATTCCAAAAAATGTCTCAATCGATTTTTTAACAACAACATTTTTTTCTATTTTGCTAACGTATGCATAGCATGTAAACGCTCAGTCACATCAGACCTTGTTAAACTACCTCACTCCTCTATGCATTTTAGCTTGCAAGTTGATTGCACGTTATTTTCATAAAACATACTGGGCACTTTTATAGATGTATGTGGTTAACTTTTTTTAAAAAAAAAAATTAAGAACTTCTCAAAATTTGTTGTAGAAGCAAAAGTTTTTTTAAAAAATGTAATTTGACAGTTTGATAAATGTACCACTTGTTTTTAATATTTCTACTTGAGTTACACTTAGTTACTTTTTACTTGTTTTTGCAAGTTTAATATTTTTTTAATTGTATTTCATAGCATTTTGTATTAGAACAGCACAGTATTAATTTTCCTACTCTAAGGTTTAGTCGATCGGGCATCAACTGTTTTAATGTCTTTGTTTTGTGTCAGTGTGGTCTCGTATTAATGTTATGTCTGGAAAGAGTTGATGTTTCACCTGGCATCCAACAAGTTCATACTTTTATTCATATTGTTTAATAGCTGTTGGTCTTTGTGCCTTTTCTATGAAACCATATGTAAGTAATTCACTCCGCCTTTGTTTGTTATTGTGCAGCTGAAGGCGTATTGTTGCCACGGAGCTGAACTCTCATCGAGAATGACTGATAGATTTATTTATGGCGTGCATGCAGTCAAGTGTTTGTACATCCTGAATACTGACTCCTTCCCTCTTATTCACAGGATGGTTTACGCAGATTATCAGGAAATGAGTACATCTTTTCCACCAAACGTGAGTTTATGGAGAACTCTTTTTATGTTTGATATTAACTGTAATGTTAGTTAATGTTGATGGACTTTTAAAACCTTTGTCTGATAAGCATTTTTTGTGTATAATTGTAATCGCATAATTGAAAATGAACTGACATAATAATAATTGTAATAGTAATTGAAATGTTGCAGTTGTAATCATAATTGGTTTGTAACTGGGTTCAGATTATTGACTTTGTAATTGTAATTGGCATGAAAATTCTATAAATAACTGTCAATTACAATTTAATTAAACACAAAACTGGAGAACCATGTCACAGTTCTATGGCTTATACAGTATATATACGTAGTTAACAGTTATTGAAATATCTTTAATATCGATAGGGGTGGGAACACCCTCACGATACTGGGATTATTGATATATTGGTCAGAAATCAATCTATGATAATCTATGACATAACAAGGAAAAAAAAAGATTAAGTGAAAAAATACAGTTTTTATTTTATATCTCTGAGAGACAATAAATTTAAAAAGTGTCCTATGAACAGTGACACTATTTTACTGCAACATTTCTGTAAATAAGTGTCAATATACCAATGTAAATGAATAAGTATTTCCAATAGTGCTTTCTGTAAACAAAAAATAGTGTCTTTCTTACCAGTGACAACATTATAGTGCAATATTCCAGTAAACAATATATTGGTTCCTTCAACAAACAGTGACAAAATGTATGTGAAGACCTACCTGCACATTTTAGTGAAAAAGCAGAAAAGGTCTTAAAAAAAAATTGATACTTAGCGTGAGCATATCGATAATCGATCGTGCGAAAAAATATTGCCGTATCGAGATATCGTCACACCCCTAAAATCAAGTTTTCCCACTACCTGCCAGATTTTTTTTTTTTACCATTTACTTATTTTTTTTTTTTTTTTTAAATCTAGGAGTACACTGACAGAAAAATATTAATACCAATATTTTCATTGATTAGGAAGCCTAGTAACAAGGTAACCAAGAGATGAAAAGCAAATTATATTATAGATAATTTTTTGTGTGTATTTTACAGCTGATTTAAAACATCGGTCCAAACTGACTCGTTATCATAAGAGATGCTAACAGAAAGCTAACACACGAGGAAGGTCACATTTTGTGGCGTTAATTATTAAAGGCTCAGTAATTGTGAGCAATTTAATCAGTTTTTTTTCTTTTTTTTACTTGTCTGCACATGCTGTCAAAGGTCAACACTACAAGAAGTGCAATCATTATGAGACAGCAATGCATGTTTTGTTATTGCAATAAATAAATTTATTTTATTGCTTAATTGTGACCATCAGCAGCCCTCCCTAAGGAAGGGTAAGAAACATTTTATTATAGGGAAGATATAAAAAGGGAGAGCAGTGTTACACCTAGGTGAGAAATTGAATTTGAACTTTAGTAATTGAGAATGTAATTGACGTTCAGGTGGAAAATCATAATTTTAGTTTTAATTGTAATTCACTGTCACTGTAATCATAATTGAGTTGTAATTAAACATGGATAATTGAAGACATAATTGTAATAAAAAAACCCGTAATTGACCCTCAAACCTGGTGGAAACATACAATAATTCCAAGTTCTCCTTTTGGTTCCACGTGTTCCCTCAGAGCCCCACCATCTACCCAGTCACCTGATCACCCCGCTGTCTTTGAACGACATCCCCCCTCGTATAGCGCTGACCATGGAGAATGAAGACTCGTGGGACTTTGACGTCTTTAATTTAGAGACCGCAACCATGAAACGGTAAGGCAGATGTTATATATAACCCAATGTATGTTTTATAATGAATGAATAACACGCGTTTGAATCCCTTTGCAGCCCATTGACCTACTTGGGGCTGAAGATCTTCTCCCGCTTCGGGGTCTGTGAGTTTCTAAACTGTCCTGAAGCTACTCTCCGCTCCTGGCTGCAAGTAATTGAGGCCAACTACCACTCCAGTAACTCCTACCACAACTCCTCACATGCAGCAGATGTCTTGCATGCAACAGCCTATTTTCTCTGTAAAGAGAGGGTCAAGGTAAAAATATGAAGCTGTATTATTATGATTAAGTGCTGGGTTGGGGTCAGTTATAATTGTTAATGAATTATAATTATGTACGTAATTATAATTGTCAGTGTAATTTAAAAAATCTGTTGCTGTCGTAATCGTAATTGAGTTTAGATAATCGACTTTGTAACTGTATTTGCCGTGAAAATATTAAAACATGTTGATTAGGAAGCCTAACAAGGTAACCAATAGATTGGAAAGAAATTAGATGATGATGGTGATGATCATAATAATATTATTAATATTTGTGTGTGTATTTTACAGCAGATTTAGGACCTGTTATCTTAACAGATGCATAACAGAAAGCAAACACAAGAGGAAGGTTAACTTTTATTAGGTTATTCTTTTCAGGCTTAGTTATTGTGATTAATTGTAATTGGGGAAAAAATGCTGCTCACTGTAATCGTAATTTAGTTGTAATTGAATGTGGGTAATTGCAAACGTAATTGTAACTGAAAAATGAAATTGACCCCAACCCGGTAGTGTATGAATACAAATCAAACTTGATTGATTGATGTCTATATTTTGAAGATGTAAAATTATAACAGAACAATAGTTTAAAAAATGAAAAATGATTAATTACAACAGCAGAAATAGACCATTGATTTGATCCACAAACACTTAAACTTCTCAATTTACATGTGCCAAAAGAAGAAGTAGTGTAAACTTATTTAATCCTACCCCTTTAATCATTACCGATTTAGATTTTTGATGATAATAATAATAATATTAATTACCCATATATCAATAAACAGTCTACAATAGTCCATAGCTAATCAGTAATACTCAAAACAAAAAAACAACTGGTGATTAGCTAGCCTCATACTCGTTCTGTTCCATAATTTTACCCCACAAATTGACACAAAAACTTTTCAATGTTGCTTGAATACTGTAAATGTAACTTTCCCCTTAATTCATAACACCCTCTTTTTTGAAGAACATATTTTGGATATTTTCTGGCAGTAGATTTCTTCTTGCTTTCTATAAAATCTGTGCAGTTTTGAATTTACTGACTGTAGGAATAAGGAACATGTGTTCTCGAAAACCAACATTCTGAATTATTCTCATGGCTCTTTTCTGTAGTAATAAACCATTTGGTTTGAACATTCACATTTAATGTGAGACTTCAAGTTCATTCTGTCATCAATTATCACACTGAGAAATGGATTTCCATTCACCCTTCCTAGGGTGATTTTATTGCTAAAAAGAAAATAAAATAAAGTGTTGTGACTGGGTTCAGGGGAAGTTGTATTGCTGGAAATGACGATATAGTGATGAATGTCACAGTGAAACATTGGCAGGTGTGAGGCTGCGCTATTCAGAAGTTCCTCGTTAAGTCACTGGTGTCGACACAATAACACACTTTCCAGAAATAGACATTTTTATCTATCAAGTGTGATGCTCCAAATAGTCCTGGGTGTCGAGTGCTCCCTGTGAACCTGCTTCATCCTAGAAAGCCACAGTTGGCCCAAGTGTGTCAGTGGCTCACTATCTGGTAGAGGGCGTGAACTGGTTAAGCTGATTACCACAACCTATTTCTGATGTCACTGGTGTGATCTTTTATTGGTTTAGCCTGTGATCTGTGAAGTTACATCAGCCGAGGTTACCGACTCACTCTCTGCAAATAGGTCTGTAGGACTTTTCCATTGAAATTGTTTTAAAAATAAGGAAATATTTATAGTGGTTGATAAATTCTGCAAGTGGTGTTTGCCAAGGTTGGGGTCAATTATAATTTTAATTGCGTAAATGGTCATTAATTGCAATTATGACGTGATAAGCAATTGAGTTCAGATATTGAAATATACAAAGCTAATAATACCAAAAATCTGATTTTTTTTACAATGTAATTAAAAGCAAAACTGGGGACGCATGTTACAGTTCTATGGCTTATACATAGGCCTATGTAATTAATCATTATTTAAATGTGTTTAATATTAATGTTTCCTGTCATTTAGATTGACGAGGGGTATACTGACAATATGGAAGTCCAAAAGAGTCATAATTAAATAAATAAAAACAACATTTTGAAATATACATCATTTTGATAAATAATAAACAAATATATAATATGGCCATTAAATTGTTAAATAATGTAATAATATTATTAAAAAGGCCGTTATGGAAAAGGACATTATGAAATGAAAACTGACTTTGTAAAAAAAAAAAGTTTATTTTATAAAATCTTAGAAAATAAAGAGTATGACATGTTAAAATAATCATTATGAAATATTTAATTATAATAAATTATTATTACTAGATATTCAAGAATAATAAAATGTATTTCATAATAATATTACCATATTTAACATTTAATGGCCATATTATATATTTCTTTGTTAATTATCAAAATGGTATTTATTTCAATATTGTTTTTATTTATTGACTCTCCTGGGCTTCCATGTTGTTCTGTCAGCTTAAAGAGAACAACGGCTCAGACGCCCACACCAAAAATATTATTACCAGTATTTTCATTGATTAGGAAGCCCAACAAGGTAACCAAGCGATGAGAAACAAATGAAACAATTTTTATGTCTTTTACAGCTTTACAGAGTCAAAACCGAACCATTATCATAAGAGATGCTAGCAGAGAGCTAACACAGGAGGAAGGTTAAGTTTTAGGGGGTTATTTATTAAAGGCTCAGTAATTGTGATTAATTGAATTTAAACTTTAGTAATCGAGAAGGTAGTTGTAATTGATTTCAGGAGGAAAGTAAAATAATAATTGTTAAAAAATAGTAGAAGAAATGCAACAAATTTGCCCCAATGAGCAAGAAAAAGCATCTGAAACATCTAAATTACAGTTGCACACTACAGCACTACAAATCCCATGAGCAGTGTGTGTTCTTGTTGGTTTATTACAAAAGCTTGTGCTGTGCATTTTATTAGGTTAGAGTTGCTTTTTAAGCAACAAGAAGCTTCTCTCTTTAATTCGTTGACTTATTACACTAATTCCCAGCCTTTTTTTAATGACTGTATAAATCTTTATTTGTTTTTTTGTTTTTTGCAGCGCAAAGCGACTTTGCCAACTGTTAAAGGCATTTTTAGTTGTTTTTAAATTGTAAAACATGTTGATGAAGAATTGAATAAACAATATTTCCTGCCCCTGTAGTACCTTTATGCACCCCTAGGGTTACACATTTCTTTGTTCATTTGATTTGCTGAACAAAACCCTGTTTGCAACGTTATATGAATATAGTAGAAAATTCCTTTTCCATCATGATGAATATGTTTCTGCAATATTAAGATTTTCTTGGTTATTTTTTATTTTTTTGAAGTTATCTCATTTTTGTTACTCTTTGGTCAACAGCAAAGTTTGGACCCCATTGACGAGGTGGCTGCCCTGATTGCTGCAACTGTGCATGACGTGGACCACCCAGGTCGCACAAACAGCTTCCTGTGCAACGCAGGAAGTGAACTGGCCATTCTCTACAATGACACTGCAGTGCTTGAGAGTCATCACGCCGCGCTGGCCTTCCAGATCACAACAAAAGATGATAAGTGCAACATCTTCAAAAACATGGAAAGGTATAAAAGCTTTGGGAGAAGATCCTCACAAATAATGTCACTTTTTATGTTTATGGTTATAGCATAAAATCATGCAGGAAATAGACAAATTATAGTAAAAATACAATCGAGTCCTTCTAAAGGTATTATTTAATAGGGATGTCCCGATACAACTTTTTCATTTACGATATGATATCGATATTGCAGCCTTGCGTATCGGCCGATACCAATATTGATCCGATATCAGCATGAATCATACATACTTTTATTACTTTTTTTTATTATTTATTTATTTAATTTTTTTAAATAAAAAAATAATAATTACCTATTTTGTAGTGTGGAATGTTAGAAAAGTCTTGATCAAGTGATGTCACTCAAACAAAGAACAATAGTCAGCAACGGTAGGTATGAGAAAAACTGACCCATTTATTATTAACCAATTGGTTACATACATTTTTACCTTCAACATAATATTTACAGTATTCTACAATTGAATAACATAAATAAAAAATGACTGAAAAATAAATAACTAAATCGATTTTCAGTTTTAGACTGATATCGGACCGACATCCGATATCGATATCGGATTGGGACACCCGTATTATTTAAAGCTGTTGGAGATAATACTTTTTTATAGTGTTGGCCTCATAGATCAATAAATTCAAGTTCCATGCTCAAAAAGGATGTACACGTTTGAAATTGCCACTCGAAAATTTGTTTTGATTTTCACCGTAAACACTCTCTCTATCAGAAAAGTTTTGCGCATTGCATTGTGGGTTGTTGAGTCCCGTAGATGGATGCATAGAAGTGTTTTTACGTCATTCTTGTCACGATTTCTTGCGTTTCTTTGCCAAACAAGTATTTCCAGTGATATCAGATTGAAGTCAAAAAGCTTGTGTTATATAACTACTCATGATAACTCATTCATAATGAGCTAAGATTACTTTTGAGTAACTGAACTTTAAATGTGGGTTTTTATTTTTATTGCTACGTGGGTTTCAGGTAATTCATTATCTACATACAAAATACATTAATCCATTTTCTTAAAACAGAGGTTCCCCTACCTTTTTTGGGTCGTAAACCTACAGTATTTTGATATAAAAAATGTCCAGCGACCTCGGAGACATTTTTTTTCTTCTTCTAGAATTCATTTGTTGATTATGTTTGTTAAAGTGTGTTACAAATACAGAGTAGCCAGCACCACCTCAGATATTTTCATACTGCATTTTATTTATTTTTTTATTTACAGTGACTAGATTTCTATTTGAGAAAGTGTATGTATAGGATACAGTTATATACTGTATATAACTTATTACTAGACATTTCAGCAACCCCACATGGGGTCCCAACATCCATAGTTGAAAAATGCTGTTATTGTCCGTCCTTTGTACGCACATGTGCAGAAATGGGAATTGAGTTCAAAACAGAGCAGCTGAAAATGTGCTGGTCTTCACTGTGGGAGAAGGAAAACAAAGCAGCCATTCATGACCACTGTCACTGTACTGAGGAGGGCGAGGGGCTGTCCACGGGGGCTTTAATGTTTCCAACCAACAGCTTCGTCATCACACTCCTCCTGGTGACACACTGTCCATGCACGTCCCTCCTTAATACCATGTGATTTCTGTCCTGGTCCTCCTAGGAATGAATATCGAACATTACGACAGGCCATCATTGACATGGTGCTCGCCACTGAGATGACTAAACACTTTGAGCACGTCAATAAATTCGTCAACAGCATTAACAAGCCGCTGGCTGCTCTGGAAGAGAGTGGGGTAAGATTGTTATTAACGTAACCGTTGTTTAACATCTTCATTTCTCATTTTGACGTGGATTTGTGTTGGTGTAGATGTAAAAACTCTGTACGATATCGTTTAGCTCCATGTTTACAAAACCACACCCAAAACTATGAAACATTAGTTTAAATGAGTGAGAGATGATGATACGAGTTCAGCAGAGCAGCAGCCTGTTGCTGTTTGGGCCCCGTTATCGTAGCAGGGAGAGAATTTCACGCCTCGGTACCATCTTTGCCATCCCTGTGAGGAATGTTCAACACATAAATACATACATAAACCACTTTTCATATGTTTACAGACACAAAATGGCGCTAATAAATTATTTTTACGTCACTTGTTCTAGTACGTGAGCTGAATTTCAGTGGAGTTGAAAAAATGATTTTACTTCATGTTAAACATCCTGAAAATCATATTCATAGAAGGAAAGCCTCTTCTGGTTTTTAACCAACAGGATTTTATTTAAACTACACTTTGAAAGATGAGCGATTATCCCATAGATCAGTGGTTCTCAAACTTTGCTTTTTGGCGCAAGTACCCCCTTTCTCCTATTTCTGAATCCTAGTACCCCCTTTGTCCGAGTACAACATTTTGCTCAGAATACTGTAAAAAACATCTATAGAGCATAATAATGGAATTAATGAGTGATGACACACCTTTTAAAGAATCTCATTATGTAAATATGTAAAATAAAACTTTATATAATGGCTCCTGAATAGATTTATTTCCATAGTTTTTATCATTTTCCGGTCATTTCCCACCTGATGTGGGACCAAGACCCACCTCCATATTTTTAAGTAAGTAATTAAGTAAGTAATTTATTTATAAAGCGCTTTTCGCAGAAAATATCAGAAAGTTCATGTTCTAATCAAGATCATTTCAATCATCATTATTATGATAATTATTTTTAATGTTAATTTTCTATTCTGTCTTTATCAAGTACCCCCTGTAGTGCCATCGCGTACCCCCATTTGAGAAACACTGCCCTAGACGAGTGGTACATAACTTTTGTTGCACTAAATGCAACTACTGTGTCAGTTTTACAGCGTTGTAGTGGCAAAGTTGGTGTGGATGTAGTTCCTGGTTTCAAAATAAAAGCTTAATTATAGTAACTAGGTGGCTTCCAGAGGTTGGAGAAACTAGGGTTATTAAGTTTTTTTAGAAGACTGCACACTAATAGTGTGTTGTGAGAAACAATAGGTTTAATATAAAACTGCCAAAATTCCAAGTCCAGAGGTCATTACTGCAGTGTTTTTACATTCCATTAACTTCAAGCAGTAGGTTGTACTCTTTGGCTGCAGCGTCCCACATTTTACCTCGGATTATGTGCTTTTCATTAGCTTTAAAATGTAACAACGTTATCCATGGTTTCATTTGTTGCAGTTACAGTCTGTCTTTGAATTCTTCTTTGTGTCAATAAAATGCTTTTTATTTATTTAAAGGGAACAGAAGATGAGGAATCTGTCAAAAGTGTCCTGACAACCCCTGAAAATCGCATCCTTGTCAAGCGAATGCTCATTAAGTGTGCAGACATTTCCAATCCATGCAGGCCTCTAGAGCTCTGTATAGAATGGGCCGGACGCATCTCAGAGGAGTACTTTGCACAGGTTATTATAATAAGCAATAACACTAACATTGTATGTGTGTGCGTAGGTGAATGTTTTTGTGTAATTTGTGTGTCCACATGTTTGTTACAGACAGATGAGGAGAAGAGACAAGGTCTACCAGTGGTCATGCCTGTGTTTGACAGAAACACATGTAGCATCCCAAAGTCCCAGATTTCCTTCATAGACTACTTCATTACGGATATGTTTGATGCATGGGACGGTAAATATTCACAGCTCAGCATAAATACTGTTACTGTACATATAGTACACACTTTTTAATGTAGTGTTCTCCTTTCTTCTTTTTCTTTCTTTCTATTTTTATTTCCTTCTCTTAATTCTTTCTACTTTTTCCTTCTTTCTTTTTCTTTTTTCTTCATTTTTTCTTCTTTTTCCTTCTTTCTCTTTTTCATTTTTCTTCCTTCTTTCCTCCTTCTTTCTTTCCTTCTTACATTACACACTTTTTAATGTAGTGTCCTTCTTTTCTTTTTCTTTCTTTCTTTCCTTCTCTTCTTTCTTCCTACTGCTTTTTCTTTTTCTTCTTTTTTCTTCCTGTTTTCTTCTTCCTTCTTTCTCTTTTTTATTTTTTTTTCTTCTTTCTATGTTTCTTTTCTTTTCCTCTTCTTTCTTTCTTCCTCTTTTTCTTTTTGTCTTCTGCTTTCTTCCTTCTTTCTCTTTTTCTTCTTGTTCCTTCTTTTTCTTCTTTCTTTCTCTTTTCTTCTTTTTCTTTTTCTATATAAGATACAATGACTTTCTTTGTGAACATTTTCATTAGTTTTCTGAAGGGATTTTCAGCAGATGTGTCACAATAACGAGTGGATTTCTATAACATCTATTATTTACTTTCATATCATACATATCTCTTCTATCTGGAATAAGCTTTTTGAAATTTTCTTTTTATTTAGAAAGGCAAATTTCCATCACAAACATTATTCACAACAATATACACTCCAAAATATAGAAAGGGTGGTTATGGTAAAATTCAGGTGATTCTGTCCATATTGTCCTTTTTTCATGGCATTCTTTTTTATCCCTTTAAAATCTGATGTGAAATCCAACACAAGAAAGAAAATAATTTGTTGGGAATGGTTTTCTTTATGTACAAGAAAAAAAAAACAAAAAAATACTGATAAGTTATTTATTTGAAACCGTCATTGGAGTTTTAATTCTATGTCTTCTCTTCAGCTTTTGCAGATCTTCCTAATCTCATGCAGCACTTGGACAACAACTTCAAGTACTGGAAAGGCCTGGATGAGAGGAAGCTTCACAGCCTGCGACCCCCTCCGGAGTAGATGTTGTAGTGTTTGGCCTTGGGGACCCCACAGTCTGGGGGTGCAAACATGCTATATTCTGCTGGGACATCTGTACCCTTGCATGCCCAGCCAACCAACCAACCAGCCAAAGGGCCTTTACGCCTTCTACTCTTCTGCTTCTGTAGCACGCTGAGCATCCATGTGTCCGTACACTCGGAAACCACGGGACATCCTGGACAAGTGGTTGCAGAAATATCCCTGCTGTAGGACGTAAAAAATTGAGACAGAAAAACTGTCACGGACGTTGCGGAATCCTTTTTGAATTTGTCGTGCCTCTCACACGTTGGCAGTGTAGCTGGTGCGATGACTTCTTGAACTTGAGACGGTCCTCATGCTCTCCTGGAAAAAGTGTCCATCCTCTGATGACCAAGGGGACACTCCTGCCTGCCCGCCTGCCTGTGAAGTTGCTGTCTGAGTAAAAACTGTATGTTTACTAAAGGAGTGGATGGTCGACATATGAAGGTGTCCGATCCAAGTCAGGGCGTACAGTCACTTTTGGCCTCTGTTCCTGTGCTTGCAGCCACATTATGAAAGAACACTCCACTGCTCATTTTCATTTGTTGTTTTGTTTTTTTTTTGTTGTTTTTTTTTCTCTTTTTTGCTTGACTTGGGGTAATATGTTTATGTGTCCTTTAGAGACACACCCGAGTCGAGAGGTAGCGGGGGAGAGAGGACACTTTCTTTATCGGTCAGGGAGTGGACTTTTGATTAAGGCCACAACTGAAGAAAGACAAAAAACCTCAACATCATAATGATCATAGGTATCTAATTACATACTATTTAGTATGTTCATTTTTCGTAGGTGTTCCATTATTTCTATATTAAGATGAAGAAATAAATTAGTTGATAAATAAGAGGAAAATACATTTAAAGAGAGAGAGAGAAAAAAAAAAGCCAAAGTTAATGAAGACACATACTACTCTAACTCTTAAAAATTCACAATTATTATTCATATAAAGCATTACCTTATTAAGCATTTTTATTTTCCTATTAAAAGTACAGTACCAGATGAAGCGAACACTTTTGTATTGCACTGTAAACAATATTAGAAATGTTGAAGTCTCCATGATTTATCCAGGGCTGGGATGTTGCATCAGAGAATAAGCTTTTGTTGTGGATCGTCTGGCGTTTGTGTGTGTGTGTGCGTGCGTGTGTGTGGGCGTCTTTTGGATGGTGGTGTGAATGTGTGGGTGTCTTCATTGTTGCAACAATCCCTTACTCTTGGTTTAATGCTGTAAACCGCTTGACATTTGACAACAGCAGAAATATGTGAAAGCATTTTGGACTTGAAAATTTTGTCTCCCAGAAATTTTTGTATCTGGTTTATCCTACTGAAAAGACTGCCTTATTTTATACAATATTTATACAGTACATCCCACTGTGCAACTGCAACAGACATCTGGAGTTTTTATTATGACGTAGTTGGAGGGTTATGTTCACACAAATCTCAATATTTTTATAAACAAAGAATTTTACACTGGATTTGAGGCAAATGAGATCAACCATTGGAGCCGTCTGAGAACCTATGAATGGAACGGCCACGCAGAGTGTATACAGAGGACTAAACGCTAAAAAAGGATGTTGACCGCAGACTTGTCTATCACTGTCTTTAAACAGTCTCTTAGCGGCCAGGTTACATTGACTTTTGAGCAAACATCACTCTATTTTCGCCACTTGTCCAACATCCTTATGCACAGACCAGGGAACATGTTTTTGTTCAAGTTTGGATTCAGATTAGGATACTAATATATGTTAAAGATAGTCGCTTATTAAGAAAATTTCTTTTTTTAAACACCATACAAATGCCATAACAGCTAAGCAAATGGTGGTTAATATTGACCACAAGCCTCCTTGTGTTTCTCTTAAGACAGATTTGTTCTCAGTCGAGGGATTGGGTGGTTCCTTCTGATTCACATTTTGATCTGAAGGCACAAAAGAGAAACTAGAAACTACTCAACAAAAAATAAAATATCGTTGAATACGTTTGGTGTGTTTTTTTTTTTTTTTTTTACAGCGCATCATCTTCCCCCACCATCATTTTCAAACACATGTATCACTTAAATAAAAACATCCATATACACTGAATATTTGCATTCAAGTTTAAAATACAAAAATAAATTATTTCTCTCAATATTTTTCATTTAAAATGTTTTTTGGTCTACTAAATTGTAATGTTTACATTTCAGATACACATATTAGACTCTATTTATTTCCCTTTTCAGTGAGGTGATTGCTATTTTGTACAGTGGAGAAAAATATTTAAATCTAACATTGCTAGCCAACGACACAACATGTATGTCAGCTGGAGATTAAAACCACATTTGCACTGCACTACCATCTGGATCTAGTATATTGTTATATTAACAGTAATATAACAGAATTATGTCGCAAATTAGGTTAGTTTGCAGCTGGTTGTTAGGAATTTCTAACATGTACACAACCACAAACTATGCATTTAAATTTTTTTTTTTTTTTTTTTTTAAATATATTTAAGTATTATTGTTTAGGTAACTTTATACATAGATTATCTCCCACTTTGTGTTTATTGGTTTATTTAACAGGGACAGTGTACATGAATAGCAATATAGAAAAGATACCAGGTTTAGCTATTTCGTCTGCAGTCCCTGGACAGAATGTTCAATTGTCACCCCAAAAGAATATTACAGAATTTACGAATTACAGGAAATATACAGTGAAAATGCAACTACATGATAAATAACACTTCGTTTACATTTAAAATACAGTGTTTGATAAGAGACAATTATCAGATATTAAAACGCAAGTTCATAAACTAAAACGTTTTTAAACACATATTTCAAGTAACATTCTGACGTCAACTAATGTATTTTCTGTATGTACATATACACAAGAAAAAAAGAAACAATGGAAACTGTATTTTAACAATGCATTTTCAGTCAGTTAAAGGGTTTGGATTTATATATATAAATAATAATCAAATATGAACATGATTAAATGGTAACTGTGCGTTTAACACAAGACTTTCCGAAATGAAAACCAAACGAAGCGAACCAGTCTAAATTTGAACCAGAAAAACCTGGCAACCCGGCTGCTGCACAAACAACGACAAACAATATTACGTAACTTGGAAACCAACGCAGCTTCACGACAGGCCGTAAACCGGAGTCCCCGGCACGGCAGAGAAGCACTTCCATGGCTAACAGCGTCGAACTACACCACAAGCTGCTTTAACTTTACACTGCGGATCCTGTGGACTGCTGTTATGTCTTGGGGAATGACTGGACAGACACCGTAAGTTGGGTTTCATATTTAAATAACCATATTCAGTAATGTTTTTTAAATAAATGGAATCCTTGAACGAGCTAGCGTTTTGGCTAATGCTAGCTCCAGTGTTGTCTACTTAGTTAGCTTAAATGCTAATTGTACGTGTTCACCGGCCTGGCCTGCTGGTAAAGTTACGAGTTGTGTTCAATAAAAATGTAATGGTAACAGTTACATTATATTTTATCATCGTACATTCACGATTTATTCTCTTTCTCGCGTAGTCTCAATTTGGTAAATGTCGATCGCGTTTTTAGCTAAAGCCAAAATAGTCATTTTTCGTGGGCTTTATTTAGCATCTTATGGCGCCCTTTACGAAGTTTTTCTAACTAAAGCTAGCAGATCTTTAAAGTCCTTTAAGAAACCAAATTGGGTCTTTAAATAACAGATTTAGTATCCTGTACACAGTTAACGAATGTGCTCTTTTAAAATAAGGACTTTGTTGACCAAGCAACACTTTAAAACTGTTAGATTAGACGTATATCTCCCGAAATTGCTATTTTTCTTTGTGCTGCTGTGATCTTACTGGAAATGACCCGTACCACGTGTGAACACGTAAATATCCTTCCATCAAAGCATGTATAGCCCTGTAAACTGTTTGTTCTAAGAATGCTGACTAGAATGTAATTACAGATTATATAACTTTCAAATTCTACTCTCTTTTAATTACTCATCTACATTACAATATTAACATTTAACTTGTTAAACACGTTATTTGCTGCAATTATTTTAGCATAAATTATTGCCTTTAAACCACTGTGGTATTTTTAATTTTCCTTATGGGGATTAATACATTTATCTGAACATAATCTGCCAATTTCTTTTTGTCCTTTACCTAAAGAAACCCATTTACCAAGATCTAGGGTCATGGCCATCTGGCCGGTATCCAGTTACAATTTAATTTAATTAATCTGTATTGGATTACCCCTTTACCAGTCTTTTATTTTATTTATTTATTTATGTGTTTATTTGGAGAGGACCGTACACATTAATCAACACTCATTCAGTTCTTTGTGTGTGCCAGATTTATCCATGAGCTACTTTCCATTCGTAGTCCTTATACCTTTAAGAAAATGACAGTAAAAGATACAGACATGGACATAATAAATACATTACTTACAACCAACTGAAGCAGTTTCTTATTGAAAAAAGCTTCTATAGATGATTACATGACTGATTTGCTTTTAACCTTTTTTTTTTCATCACTTTTTTTTTAAAAAGCTGTCTTAAACAGTGATTTGAAGACTATTCCAATTTGTGCATTCGTTTACAGAAATTGTCTTCTATGTTGTGATCCATTTCCAGGTGCCTAAGCGGTCGTTGGGACCAAGCAGCCCCTCCTAATCAACGTGTAAATGTGCAGCAGAGAAATACGACTTCAGCCCACACTGTGTGCCAGATTTATCCATGAGCTACTTTCCATTCGTAGTCCTTATACCTTTAAGAAAATGACAGTAAAAGATACAGACATGGACATAATATATACATTATTTACAACCAACTGAAGCAGTTTCTTATTGAAAAAAGCTTCTATAGATGATTACATGACTGATTTGCTTTTAACCTTTTTTTTTCCCAGCACTTTTTTAAAAAGCTGTCTTAAACAGTGATTTGAAGACTATTCCAATTTGTGCATTCGTTTATAGAAATTGTCTTCTATGTTGTGATCCATTTCCAGGTGCCTAAGCAGTCGTTGGGACCAAGCAGCCCCTCCTAATCAACGTGTAAATGTGCAGCAGAGAAATACAACTTCAGCCCACCCTGTGTCTTTATCAGGAGTGGTCAACAGTGCTGCATCCCACAGTGTGGTAACCCAAGCACAAACCATGGGTGAAAAACCTGCAGCTCAGGGAGGAGTGGAGATGGCTGCTGCAATGGCTGCGAAAATAAACGCAATGCTAATGGCTAAAGGAAAGCTGCTGACTCCTCCACCTTTACTTGCTAAGGTATACCAATTTAAATAGGTGATGTGGTATTTTTTTAATTGTTATGCACATACATGCAAATCAGTCACTTTTCGGTGAAATTCACCATTTTGAACTCAAGATAGACCATTTATGTGATTCGTATAGATCCCATGAGTTTTTTCTAGGGGGGTGGGAGGGGGGGTGTTGTCATCATAGGCTGTTTCTCGCACGTTAGATCCATTCCACACATATCAATATGTGAGCGCGTAACCCTCAGCGCTCGTGCTCTGGACGGACCTGCTTGGGACAAGTCACAGGTGTGGACTTGACCGGTTTCAATTGACCGGGAATACACGCAGACGCTCATCAGGTATGTAGGGCCCTATGTCTGACACGTTAAGGAATCATTTAATCATTAAACCAAAATTTAATCCACTGAAAGTGACAAAATGTGAATGAAACGCCGTCATCATGAAGGGGCCGTTCTTTCACTCCTCCCACTCCAGAGCTAAACACATGTTGAATCGGCTACCCGCAACACCGACTAAACTGCCAAAAAAAACTATGCAACTCATCACGCACGCCTAAACACAGAGCCAAGCAGTTCCCGCTGAACTTTATTGTCTGTGAAGCTACAAACAGAGAAGGTGGGGCAGCTTCACCTGCTCAGAATGTTTAATATGATCAACATCTCATCAGGCTACAGAAGATCTGTGGGAACAAGTTGTGTGTTGTTGTGGACAATTCTGATTCCAGAGATTGTAGTTATGAAACATCGTACGTTCATGATAACGTGATAGCTAATTAATATTCTGACCCTTAGTGGTGAAATAACTGATGCATCTTGCGTCTACATTTATCTAATCATCTGGAAAAAAATCATTAGGATCATTTAAATTAGGTTATTTTGAATAAGTTGATCAAAATTAAGTAAACCTGCTCAAATTCAGTAAACCATTGATCCCTGAGTGGAAATTGGGTGATATCAATGCTGCTCTTATTCATACGTCTTTATGACGTATGATTATACATATTTAAAAATAAGCAGTAAGAATAATCCATGTCAGTACAATCTATAGCTATATTTCAATTGGAGTTTACACATGATTTTAAATTAGACTTTTATTTTGACATACATTTAATTATGTTTTTTTTTTTTTTTTTTTTTTTTTTTTTTAAAATTATTATTCACTTTGTTTACTCACAGGAGTTGAAAAACAATATTTTCTGGAAAAAATTGATAAAATATATCCCAAAAAATGTAAAAAAAAAAACAAAAAAAAAAAAACAGAATAACAAATTAGACTGTAGAAAAAACAAAATTTGAAAGAGGAAAAAAAGGAATTTGGAAAAAAAATTAAACTGATTTTATAGTGCCCTATGTAAGTCCTGTTAATGTTTACATTACAATGTACCCTTACAATGAAGCTGAGAACAAATCAAAAGCAGTGGAGAAAGAAAGAGTGGCTAGTAAAAAGCACATGGATCAACAAAGAATGCTTGAGACCCTTATCCAATAACGTTGTGATAGCAGCCGCAAACATAGTATTCTGAACGAGTGTTAAGAAAAATAATGGGACTTGCATTACAGACCTCGCTGTAACCATTAAAATAAATCTGTACTTGTTAATAAAAGCCTCATGTGATTTAAATAGAGACCATCAGTGTGCAATAAGTCATGAAGTGGTCATGTGTAGGCAGTTATCTAAATGTACTTTTGTTTTTGCACCTTTTAGTCACCTGCGAGTGTGCCTATGCTAACCCCCACAGAGGAGTTGGTGATCACAGAGGTCGACATTAATGATGTGCCACTGAATTCTCGGGACCTGCTTACTAAAGGCAAAACACAAGAGGAAGTAAGTGAAAGTAGTCCCCGCTCTTTAACTTTTTACACAATCGTCAATTACAGTAGTTGTAAAATGTAAATATATATATATATTTTTAATCTGTTAATCACCAGATTCGACAGTTTAGTGGAGCCGTAATCTCAACAAAAGGTCATTATATGAGTGAAGCTGAAAAGGGAAGAGGAGGAGTAGCAGGGTAAGGAGGGTATATATTAGAATAACTTACATTTTTGTGTTTACAAATTGAGATTTGTCTGTCGCATTTTTATATTTTCATTTTCTTACTTTCAGACAAAGAGCGTTGTATTTGCATGTCCAGGGTAAAAACCAAGACCAGGTCAATAGTAAGTAGCTACCATTTAAAAAGTTTGTGCCAATGTTTCATACTTTAGTACATTAATATTCTTTGAAGCAACTCTGCTCCTGGTTTTTTAGGTTTGAATCCATCTGATGACCGGTGTTTCTGATTTCTTCTTGACTGTAGAAGCTGTGCTTCGGATCAAAGAAATAATCTCCGAGGATTTAATTAGAGCTTCTGCAGCATCAGGAGGGCAAGAGGTGCCTATAATGCCACCACTCACGCTTTACCCTCAGCCTCCACGGCCCGTCATACCAACGTCTGTGCCACGCCTCCCCAACGCTAGCTCGACACCAAGCACGGGACACCGACCCGCTGCTCCTCATATAGGGGTACGCACACTAATAACATCTGTCTTTACTGCTTAGGCCTGTGAGAAGTTAAAGGGTAGCTTTAGTGCACGTGTCAATCTCAAGGCCCAGAGGCCAAATCCAGCCCTTCAGAGCCTCCGATTCGTCTCGCTGGAGAAAAAGTGAAAATGACAGTGAAAATATGAATCGTTGTGTAAACTGACAAATAATTCAATTGTAAATTGTTGGTGAACTGAAAAATTTCCAAAATTCTAAATTTTTGAATATAAAATTGGTTAAATAAATAAATCAAAGGACATTGAATCATCTGTCACGTATTGCTGATGCCTTCCATACTTCACGTGTGTAATTTATAACTGGAAGTGCAAACTTGACTCCTTATTATTGAAGTTATATTTTTTTTCTGCCTAAACCCTGCGGCCCATTTCTGATCCAATTGGTCCGTATTTGGCCCTTGACTTAAAATGAGTTTGACACCCCTGCTGTAGTGGAAATGCATATTAATGAATCATTGATAAACGAAATATGTTTGTACATTTAAAGTACTTTTTTACACCTTAAAATGCAATCCAGCTTGTTAACTTTTGGTCGATGGGTCTTTTTCTATCGACCTGGCTGCTCTACAAGGACAGTTAGCCAACTTAACCTCTCGTATTATATATGATCTTTTGATAAAGTTTGCAATTAAAGTTCACTACAGGTGCCTTTATCATACGGAGGTGTAAAGAAAGTGAGGCAAACATAGACCATATTGCCTTCACTGATACCCACCTCCAAAAGTATTAAGCAGAAAGAACATCTGTGGTCTACAGTGAAATGCTGCGGATTACTGCGTCTGCTGACAAAATTGTTTGACGCGGATTTTTAATTTACAATAACCATGTCGAATTTACTAATTTATACGGTTTTTGTTTGATCTCAGAGTTTTGTACACACAAAGATTTTCGTGGGGTTGGACCAGGCATCGTCTTCATTCAACGTGAACGAGAAAGTGGAAGGACCTGGAGGTGCATACTTGAGTCACATCCAGACAGAGACAGGGGCTCGAGTCTTCCTCCGAGGAAAAGGCTCTGGCTACATAGAGCAGGCGTCTAAACGAGAGTCTTTTGAGCCTCTTTATGTCTACATTAGGTGAGTTGACTGAAGACTAAATGAAATATCAGACGGTGGGTGTCAGAATACAATGTGTATAATATTAACTTTTAAGTGTATTTTATGTAGGGATGGGTTAGTTGTGAATCGGTATCGGTACTTAATGGTACCAGTTTCGGTTCAAAAGATCTCAAAATGTTCCAACTTACCATATTTATTTCTCATTTTGATAATCATGGTAACAAACAACTTCAACAAATACATTAAACCAACATATACATAACTGTATTGTAGCAACATTTCTTCATCATAAAAAACCTACCGGTTCCTATAATGTGCAAATTAGAAAGCAGTTCTGTGTGACAGAGCTCTATATTGTGAGTATTTTTCTTGCATTTGTGCACAAGTCAAAACCTGTGTGAATGGTAAAATTGAACTAATTTATAACTAAAAGAGAACCGAGTTGTCGTTTGGCGCTAGTGCCAGAGCTTAGTTGTGTAGGGGAACAAGGGTTTTAAAAATTGATAATATTAATTATTAATATCAACGTGTTCGTGTGTCATCTAGAAATTGGTGTTTAAGTGTTTTAGATCACTTTTATGGGTTATTAATTGATACATTTCCTTTCTGGTGGGTTCTTATCGCTAATTAAGTTAATGTTAATAAAAACAGCAGGTATAATTTGTGCATTTATTATACAGGTGAATATTAATAACATACAAGCATGATGATAGTAATATACTTTAACACCAATTTCTAGATGGCACCCTGGCGCACGAACAAGTTGATATTAATAACAACAATAATATAACTTTTTAAAACCCTCGTTCCCCTACAGTTGGTAACAATAAAAAGGTACTGAATTCAGTACTCATCACTAATATTATATGGGTTTTACAATGTAGAGTTTTAATAAAATAAAAAGGAGTGGTTAGATATTTGACACAATGCTTTTCACATCATAATCGTCATAATCTGACTGAGCTTCTTCTTTGTTTTGTAGCCACCCGAACGCTATCGGATTAGAGTCTGCAAAGAAACTCACTGAGAGTTTGCTGGAAACCGTAAGTCTATTATCATGTTGTTGATGAGTTTACAAGGAGGTAAAAGAAGGTGAAACTATTAAGATGTATAGTCTTCACTGATACCCACCTCCAAGAGTAAATGAGGTAGTATGAACCACTTGAACTCCAGATAAAGATTATAAGTGCTCTGCTCCTACCCACAATGCCACTGCGTGAAAAATCGACAGCTTTTCTGCTCTTTAATTTTGTTAATTACACGCCTGATTTTTCTCTCCCAATCTCCAGGTTAAAGCCGAGTATGAAAGGACGATGTCGACTTACACTCCCACGAGCTCCACACAGCGTAAGTATTCATGTCCATTGTTACAGTATATAAGGTATTTTGAATTGGGTGAGTGACTGTGAGGTACTGGCAAGTTGCTTTTGTCTTGTGGTCGTCAATAGGAATGTCCTGATCACATGAACTAGTTCTTAATAACGCAATTTAATAGCCTTGTTAAAAATATCGTGCCCAACCATTGGTGCTACGTAGAATATGTTTTATTTTTATATATATATAGTGCTAGATTAACTGGAAGTAATTTACCTTTAGTTAAATTTATTAGCGTTTACTTTGGCCTTCTATTTAACTAAATGCCATAACATAACTTCAGCAGTTGTTTCATTGGGACTGCCATAATTTTTCAGGAATATTTCAAAGTAACTACTGTTATGACCAGTGTTGATGTTATGATGACTAAAACCTCTCTTTCTTTTATTTCATTTTGTAGATTAAACAAAAAAACAAGAACATACATTTGGTCATCCATTTGGAAAAACAAGTGAAAAAAAATTACTTATCTTCTGGTTCAATGCAAAAGTAATTCTCTCCATAGTAGTAGCCACAATATTTTATTACTTAAACCTCTCAAGTAAATACCCATGTTTTAACTTTTTTATTCATAATTCATCTTTACATGGTCCTGCATCTCTTCTGTTTTCTGTATCGTTTCCAGTAAACGGAAACTCCTGTCAATTCTGATGCAACCTTCACTTATCGGTTCAATGTTTTATTTTATAAAAGAAAAGGATCAGATCAGGACATTCCTGGTGATTTTTTTTTTTTTTTGTTTACTGAGCAGTAAGTTAAAATATTCAGCCACAGATGTCAAAAATCACCCTATAATCAATTCTTGTGATATGTGCTATTAACTCCATATTCTATACTTTTATTTCAGCATACGCAGCACATGGATATCCCCCTAATAGCAATTACTCCAGCCAGGGGTCCTGGTATAACTACCCAGCAAAGGGGTATGCTGGTGGCTATTCAGCGTACCCAGGAGCCGGTGGTTATTGGAGTAATACTAATGGTCCCCCAAGTCATTCTGACCTGTCGACAAACCCTCCGTCTTCTCAGGCAATGGTTCAGTATCCAGTGTGTCCTAGAAAACCACACCCATATGTTGTACAGGTAACTGATACACATTCACATGCATTTTCAGGGTTTTTTTTTTCTTTTTAGAATTGACTGAAGTTGAATGCTTGTTGGAAGCATCGATTCTGATTCTGATCGTTAGCTTTTAGTTTACGTTTAAGTCACAATGTGGCAGATAGAGTTTGTGACCGTTACAATGTTTATAGTTCAACGTTCACCACCACTTTACACTTTACAAGTTCCTCCCAAGTCAAATGTGTTCTTTGTGTCTATTAAGAATCCAGACTGCAAAGAGACGGTGGAGCCGGAAAAATCTTCAAAGCAGCCCCCTGACTCAGGGAGTCCGTTGGGGATTACAGATCAACAGGTCAGCTGAGCAGTGCATTTAATCAATCTAGCAAATGGGCTAATATCTTAAATGATTCAAGTATTGAATATGTTGGCTGAAGTAAGATTCTGTTAAATGGTTAAACTCTTCACGTTCACATCAAAAGCAGCAGGTGTACATTCACAATATATGGTGGATGCGCTTCTAGGGAGCGTAGGAGGTCCCGCTGCGCGTCCTGTGCCTCCTGTGTGGCGCGTTTTAAAGCTTTTCACGCGGTGGACGCTTTTGCCGTGTGTCCGGCGCCTCCAAAGCAGCCGACGCTGGATTTCGAATTGTTGAACTTTTGGGGCATATCGTGGCGCGTCGACCAATCAGGAGTGTTCCCCAACTGTGACGTATTCAGGAAAAAAAAACACAACCGGAGGCAGACGGACAGGCGCTCTTCTGCTGGAATAGAGCGTCTGTAGTTGGTGTCCTGGTAGGAGATGCGAGCGCCGATGCCGGTCAGCAGTTTGTCAAACTGGGCACGGGAGAGACGGAAGTAGTGCTGAAAGAGACTCTCGTCCGAGCGCAGCTCCGGTGAATCCAGAAACGGCAACATCCAAGCCGTGGTAAAGCCAAGCCACTCTCTCGATAACGTAGAGCAGATGAACAGGAGTCGGTGGTGGCTTCTTCATCAAGGAACTCCAAACTTTATTCTCAATTCAACCACACTTCTCTATAGCCCTCTGACATCACAGTGCACACACTGAGTTACACAGCCTTCTCAACACAATGTTCCCCACCACAATGTTCCCGACCACTTCACAGTCACTGGGTGAATTATGAACGTAACTGATCGCCACAATATCATCCATTGTATGAACACCACCGGCAACAGAGAAGCCCCTCCCCTCGACGCACGTCCCGAGCAACTTCAACAATAGTGACAATAGTCTTACGGATAAAATACATTTCTTTGTTGTGATAAAAGTAAGGCTGCCACTCACAACAGTTTACTGTGAATTTGCGTAACTGTAATCTGTGTAGCTGTCGCCATCTATATGTAAAGTTCCTAAATTTCACCTCTCTACGAACTTTCACTTTTATGTTAATTATTTGGAATGCAAAACACAGATTTTCTGTCATTAAAATATTGTATCTAATGATAAGAAACAAAACAAAAAAAAAAACCCTGTTATAAACTCCAAATGAGCAGTATGTGTTGGTTTTGAATAAGAAGTAGATATGAGGAAAATAAGAAGCAAAACAAAGACACGGCACACTCTATTCTAAACTCTTTGTTTCAGTAACCATCATATTTAGATTAGAATTGATAGAGAATTGGAATATTTTACTGCTACAAAGTCAATAAATTTTAAAATATAAATGGTTTTTGTTCAGCCCAGTGGTAACTCTCGGGTGGGTTCTCCTCCTCACGAGTCCCCGCCTCGTTCATCCTGTGCTGAAGAGGATAAAACAGAAAGGTCAGAGAACAAACCTTTTGATCCATGACATGTTAAACTCTTAGTTTTTCTGTTTCTGTGACGTGTCGTCTTTTCCTTTGCAGGTTTTTGATGCCTCCCCCGCCCCCCTTTGCGGCCCCTACCGTTGTTGCACGTAAACGACCGAGAGAACCAGCGACAGTCGACTCACCCAGTCCACCCAGCGGGATTGGATCACTGGGTATGTTTTTCTCAGTATGTGAATAATCTGAGATCCTAAACTCACAGGCATGTCTGTGGATTACTCTGTTTGCGTCCGAATAGTCCCTCCTATCTCCTTTCCTATCCACTTTTCCTTAACTCCGTGGATGACGTCACAGGATTAAGGAAAGGAGTTAAGAGACTTCCTAAAGGAGTTAGGAAAATGCGATCACATTTGTTTTGACAAATCAGACAGCGATGAAGGTTAGTGACTCTACAATGATGAAAAAACTACAAATAGAAAATTGACTAAAAGCGCATTTATAACACTTTCCCTTGTGCCTCTAACCACTCAGATATCACAAGGTTTTAATGTAAATCAAAGAAAGAGGATACGAGGAACAAAAGTAAAACTAAAAGAACGTCACATTGAGAATGGTTGCTCATAGGGGTGCGTATTGCCTGGCATCTGGCAATACAATCCGTATCCCGATACATAGGTCACGATAAGATACGATATATCCTGATATTAAAGTATAAGGCAATTATTGCAATTTTTTTATACATATGACTTAAGAAACAACTTATCTGTAATTTTTGTACACCTTCATGAGAACATTATGTATGAAATGTATTTTATTGGTATATTTTACACTCAAAACATTGGCTTTAACATGCCATGTGCCAACAACTTAAAATAAAAAAAAAACATACAATCTGCCTGTGGCTTTTAAACCAACTTTGACTTTAGTGAAACATGGCTTTAGTGTAAACTAACTGAGGTATATGCCTAGAACAACAAATAAATGCAGAAAGTTAGTACTTTCTTTTTAGATTTTATTGAAAAAACACAAGCTGGTCAACATGCCCAGGTTTCAGAGCACTTCTTTGTGCAGTTACAATGTCTTCTGTGGTGGAAAATACTTTCCTGGTTAAATAAAAGTTACAAAAAAAGTTCATTTTCAATTTTATTTTTTTATTAAAAAAATTGATATGGATGCATTTCGAATTATATATATATATATATATATATATATATATATATTGCCGAATCGATTTTTTTCAACACCCCTAGTTGCTCACACTCGCCTTCCACTAAGAAATCAACATTAATCCAAAAATAAGTATGATTTTATGAAGTTGTTACATTTCTGCAAGATATAGACCTAAATTGCGATGTAGGAATACTCATGCACAACTACACAAAACATTCCTGGGTGAATGAAATATGTTGAATGAAACATAATGTGGCTAAAAATGTCCGTTTTTCTTGAATGACAGTGTTCTGTGTTGTCAATCATAATATTGCTGTATATCATAAGATATGGGTTTTAGATCATTTAAAGTTGTTCAAGGCATATTATTGCATTATCTGGTCTCCTTTGTAAAGGATGCGTCAGTGTTTCCTAGGCTGAAGGAGGTTAAACAGGAAGCACTGAGCCTCCTTTCCTTAGCATTTAGAAAATTTGAACGCTTCTTATCATGGCTGCCACTTAACACATCCGGGGGCGAAGAAAAAGTGGATAGGAAACAAGATAGGAGGTACTATTAAGACGCACCCCCTGTTTGCATGAATTGGCCCCGCCCCCATGGAGTAATGGGGGAGGAGTGGAGACCTGTGTCAGTGCCTCCACCAGTGGAACTCGCTAACATGTCTCTCTTGTATATGTTTCTTGTCTTTCTCTTACTTTCTCTCTCAACATGTGTCCCCGGATGCTGATGTGCTGCCGTTCTGCCGTTCCATTTGATATCTTCCCTCCTCTGGCTGTGGATCAAATCATCTCAAAAACCGTTGGCTAACATTGGGCTCCTCAATGGCTTTCCCTATTGTTTTGTTCTCTCTCTCTTTCCCTTTCCCCATCTCCCACCTTCCTTTTTTTCTATTCTTGTGCATTTACAGGTGTTGAAGACGAGGTGTGTGAGAAGAAGCCCAAAGCTGAGAAAGACTCATCAGGGCTCGTTCCCTACGGAGGAGATTCTTCTGATGAAGAGGAGGAGAGGACACGCAGCAGTAAGACTGAATACTTGTAACCTCTGCCTCAACCCATCACCCCAAAGTCCAGGATGCTCAGTCTTAAAAGTGGTTTTTATTCAGACTTCAAACAGGTTTCTCTGAATTACCTCCATTATAAAGGAAAAGTCCACTTTAGTATCTGCACACACTGGTGCTGGACCATAGTAGTGTTTTTACTCCCAAGAATCAGCAGATTATTGTTCCATATCAGCATTTTATTTATTGACATCAACTTTAATGTAATACAGGAAGCAGTTTGATCTCTGCCACTGGTTAGTTTCCATACAGCTGGTCATCAACAGCCTAAACATTAGTGACTATTAGTGTATTTAGAGAGCACTTAAGGTTTTGGTTTAATTTTCTTGTCCTTTCTGTGAGTTTTTAATTTTCTACTATTTGGTTTCAGAAGATTCATGTCTCAGTAAGTTTTAACACCAGGTGTGTGAACGCTCTGGTTTCTGACACAGTGTTAACTTAAATGTTTGCGATCATGTGTCTAAAAATGTCAAAATTTAGCAACAAAGTTCAAAGCCTTTTCCCCCATGGGTTTTTATTTTTATTGTTTTGTCACAGTTCTTTAGGTAGCATCAGATCAAACTAAACATTTGGAAGTGGTTACACGTCAGCAACCAGCCTTTACACAGTGTGCAAGTATTCAGGGTGGACATTTTTCTTCTTAAAAAATGTCATTACATTTGTAAAATAAATTAAAACAAATTTAGCTTTTTCTTTATTTTTTTGAAATGCTTTCTTTTGTTGTTATTGAGAAACAAAATCATTTGTTTTTGAGTTTTAACACCTGGTCTACTGCAGTTCTGGATGGTTTAAAGGCTTTTCTTATCTTGGAAAATGGTGTATGCCTGTTCCTATGGAATAATAAATAAAAAAAAAAAAACAAGTGGAAAATTGTGTTTGTCTCATCAAAAGATCTCTTTTATATTTGTATTGTTTCATAACCATTAAGATCAGTAGAGTTATACTCGTTACCCATTGATGTTCTGTCATACCTGGCTTCAGATGAACGTGTAGCCTGGAGCTTCTATGCCATTGTGCACAGTTAAAGCCCCCGGGTTATCCAAGCTGAAGCAGGGGTGAACATAATTCCTGAAGTTACAGTAAAAAGTGTGAAGGTGTTGTTCCAGGTTCACGTTATAAAAAGACAGAGTCCCCTTCTCGTAGTCTAGTGCGACTCCGATCCGCACCGGATTCACAGTGATCCTCAAGTCGGGACTCCAACCATTGTGCAGGAACTCGTATTTGTGCCTACAAAAGAAGTTTGGGAAGTAGAATCTGTACTTACTACTTAAAAAGGTCAAGTTTTGCGATTAAAAATGAGAAATGGGCAGGATAACTGTTGGGTGTAGATGAAAAAGTAATACAAGTATGTTTGGTTCATGCATTTTTAACTTCAAACCACACAAGTCAACACTTGACGATAAGGATCTAAATAGAAAATGTTTATTTTTTTACAATATGAAACTAACTGCAGAACAAAATACATGGAAGTGACTTGGATTGTGGCAATATTTGAGCAGAAATAAAAGTAATTACTGGTACCATGTGGAGCATAATGAATTTAATTTAATTGATACAATGATGCTACTATACAACAAAGAAATACTAGTTCAAGGACAATTTGTGCATTTAGTAGAAAAAAAACGACACATTCCACCTTTCAATAGCCATGAAAACCACAAATCTTTATCAAGTCAGCATTAATGTTTAAGTGTAAAGAGAATTAGAAGAGAGTTGTATTACACACTGCTTCCTCACCTGGATGGACTGAGGATGTGCCTCATACACCAGGATGTATTTGTGGCTCCAAGATATGAGTTTCTCTCCGTGTCCTCATACGCGACCCCAATGCGATACTCTGTCACATCCTCCACCTCAACTTCCCAGTAAAGTTGCCCACGCACTGGGATCAGATCGCCCAAGATGGCGACACATCTGTCAACACAAACATTTACTCAACACTAGCACACATGCAGTCACCAGCTATGAGCTGACAATATCTATATCTCACCTTGTGAAAGTGTCTGGGTCCAGGGCCATGGCGCTTATTGGCAGCTCCTCATCCCCATAGAATATGGTGAAACCATCTTCAGAGATGGAGAGGCATGGATGGGCTGTCTCCTCCAGCAGGTAGAAGAATGTACCTACATTGAGAAATAAAAAATACATTAACATACTGTATATATAAAGTATATGAAGATACAGATTGTTAATCAAATTTTTATTATAAAAAAGGTATGAAAAATTGTAATTGATTTTTGTTTTTCATTTGATATCAACATTTATAACTGACTGCATATTGTTAATTGCACTTTTCGAAAGAATAATTATGAAAGATCATACGAAACTTTTCCTTTGTGTTTATTTGATTCCTATTTAAAAGAAACTTTGATAAGAATGATTGAATAATGTTAATATGCGCTCCAAAAATTGTGTGTTAACAGCTATTTTTGAAAAACTAAATTTATTTCGTTGAATTAAAAAAAAAAAGTTCTGATTAACTACGGCGGAACGTACCACGTTCCCAAGAATCCAGTGAAATGACTTGATTCCACCGAGTACAACAAATGAAGCTGTGCGACGAAAAGTCATAATCTATGTTGAATTGCCTTTGAAACAATATATCACACGACTATGTTCCGATAAATTTAGAATTTACCGGAAAAATGGTCTCCGAGAGACTCTTGACATCTGCTCACAAAATGTCAAATTACAGCCTGATTCAACGAGCATTAACGGAGACGTAGTCATTTGAAAATGGGCCCCCTAGCGCCCCCATGACACATTTATATATATATTGGTATGTGCCAATGAATTGGTACCACCAACCGTTGTAATATTTGACTGGCAAATAAATGAGAAACCAACCTTTGTATTTTTCTTCTTATGGGGCCCCAAATTGAAAGTCGGGCTCCGAGCGTCGATGCGTACACATCCATAGATTATACCTACCAAATTTCAGCCCGATCCGTTAACAAATAACAGAGAAGTAGTGATTTCAACTAGCGTACACGACAACAAGAACAATAAGAACAAAGTGAGTGGCATTTTGAGTCCAGTAGCCCAGCCTAAAAAAGGTGGGTCATGATTCAATGACCAGTTAAAAAAAACCCTTGATTTCAATGCCATAGAAGTAATGGTTGTTTGTTCCATTGTCAAAACACAAATTAGACACTATTGGCTCACAGAAAAAAAAAAAAAAAAAAAATAGAACACTTGTTTATGTTTCTAACCTGTTGTGGAGACAGTGATAACTTCACTCCTTTCACTGGGGCCTCCGACGTTGACGGCTCTAACACAGACGAGGTAGTGACGTCCTGTCTGTAGCTGGATCACACACTGACAGGAAGGCACAGCCACTACTGACCTGCACGAATAAACAATTAAACAGGTGAAGATTCCAATTCCGTCACAGAAACAGGTTTAGCAGTTTCCAAATTCCAGCTTTGGAAAGTGAAGTTTGCATGTTCTCTCACATGTAGGGTTAATTCACTGTTTTTCAATCATGGGGTTGGGACCCCATGTGGGGTCACCTGGATTTTAAATGGGGTCTCATGAAATGTCTAAATTAATTACAAATGTTTTAAAAATTACTGATTTTTAAATAATTATTATATATTTTTTTTTTTTTTTAATGTTTATTTGATTATTACTTTTGATACTGCCACATGTTCATGTTGGGAGACCAATTTTGCATATTGTAATGTGTTTTTTGATCAGCAGGTCCGCTGGATGCCAGATTTGGACCCCAGGCCCATTTTTGCGGTATTACAAATAATCTAATATCTTAGAAACTAGATAAATGATCTCTTAGTATAACCAGATCATAATTCTAGAAGCACTCATAAAGTAAGAACAGTGAACATACTGTAATTCAGCTGCTCTTCAACACTGGCTGTTTAAAAATATGCAGTGTGCACAATTAATGTTAGTCAGTGGCTATCCGCATGTAGACGTATCAATATGCTGACATTCTATCCGTACGTAGCGCCCCTCATTGGCCAGTTTAGATAATGTGATAGGTCACGTGACTAAGACGCTACGTACATGTACTTCTGTTTGCTATTATTACGTAGATTCTTAAAATATGTTACGGATGTGCTACGTATTTATGAATTGTAACCATACGTAACGCCCCTCATTGGCCAGTACTTCTGTTTGCAATTAATATGTAGATTCCTAAACTACGTTACGGACTAACTAACCCTAATCCTGAACTATGTTGCGGACTAACTAACCCTAACCCTAAACTATATTACAGACTAACTAACCCTAACCTTAAACTACGTTACGAACTAACTAACCCTAAACTACGTTACGGACTAACTAACCCTAACCCTAAACTATGTTACGGACTAACTAACCCTAACCTTAAACTATATTACAGACTAACTAACCCTAACCTTAAACTACGTTACGAACTAACTAACCCTAAACTACGTTACGGACTAACTAACCCTAACCCTAAACTATGTTACGGACTAACTAACCCTAACCTTAAACTATATTACAGACTAATTAACCCTAACCTTAAACTACGTTATGAACTAACTAACCCTAAACTACGTTACGGACTAACTAATCCTAACCCTAAACTATGTTACGGACTAACTAACCCTAACCCTAAACTATGTTACGGACTAACTAACCCTAAACTATGTTACGGACTAACTAACCCTAACCCTAAACTATGTTACGGACTAACTAACCCTAAACTACGTTATGGACTAACTAACCCTAACCCTAAACTATGTTACGGACTAACTAACCCTAAACTACGTTATGGACTAACTAATCCTAACCCTAAACTATGTTTCGGACTAACTAACCCTAACCCTAAACTATGTTACGGACTAACTAACCCTAAACTACGTTACGGACTAACTAACCCTAACCCTGAACTACGTTACAAACTAACTAACACTAAACCTAACTCTAACCCTAAACTACGTTACAAACTAACACTAACCCTAAAGTACGTTACGTACTAACTAACCCTAACCCTAAACTATGTTACGGGCTAACTAACTCTAACCCTAAACTACGTTACGAACTAACTAACACTAAACCTAACACTAACCCTAAACCACGTTACGGACTAACTAACCCTAACCTTCTGAAGTGGACTTGAATTTCTTGCCACCGTGAATTTGTACGTATATCGCTTGTTCAGCCATTTTTTGTCCGTACAGAATGGTCACATGACTTCCAGTAAAGTCATCGGCCACGTATGAATAGCACCGGGGGTTGTCTGTATGTCTACGTACGTCGAGCCACTTTAATGTTATCTATGAAAGTAGTGCAACATAATGATCAAAAACACAAATGTATGTTGCAACATTTGGAAAGGTTTGACTAAACTAAAAAAATAACCATGAGTGTCTCGTACTCTGTGATGCTGCTGCTTCCTGTGACATCACTTCTTAACTCTCTGATCTCCACAGTATAAGAGTCCACAGGGTTGGTGTTTCCAGAGTCCCATCGGATCAGAGCCGCTTCTGGACAGCTGGCACAGCTTCGCTGCTTGATCACAGGCCGTGACGGCACTAGAGAGACGTTTATTGCTTTTGTGGACTTTGAGTTAGTTCATCATGGTGCACGTCATCCACCTGTGTGTTCTCACCTGTCACGTACAAGGCCTTTTCACTGGCAGGGCTGATTGCTGTGGTGTTGGTGGCTGTGACCCAGAACTCATACTGAGCATTGGGAAGAAGGTCTGTCACAGTGCAATGGGTCTCCTTCACCTTCACTTTACTCTCTGGAAACGTAACGTTTCAGTTACAATTACGTTTTAAATGACCCATGTTAAAATACAATTCAATTACGATTACAGTGACCTTTTTTTTTTCCCAATTACAATTAAATTACAATATTTTTTTATCCTCAGAAAGTCAATTACAATTACATTCTCAATTATTAAAGTTTGATCACAATTAATGACAATAACTGAGCCTGAAAAAAATAACCTAATAAAAGTTAACCTTCCTCTTATGTTAGCTTTCTGTTGGCATCTTTTATAATAATGGGTCCTAAATCAGCTGTAAAATACATGAAAACAAATATGTATCATCTCATTTCTTTCCTATCTATTGACTACCTTGTTAGACTTCCCAATCAATGAAAATATAGGTTTTAATATTTTTGGTGTGGGCATCTGAGCCTTTTTTCTGCCAGATTAAATTTTTTTTTAAATGGTAAAATGTAGGAAATCTTGATATGAAGCATATTTTATTAATTGTTAACCACATATGTAGAACTGTACATAGAACTGTAACATGATTCCCCAGTTTTGTGTTAAATTATAATTGACAATTTTTGTAGAATTCTCATGGCAATTATCTGTACTCAATCACAATTTCATTACAGATTTTTACAATTATAATG